>NC_064769.1:9184706-9507456 GCF_011397635.1 Epinephelus fuscoguttatus | reverse complement strand
TAAGTTTTCACCATCATTTTTGGAGCCATATTTGGATGAGAGGATGGTGCTGTGGAGGAGTGAGGGGTGGATCTGACTCAGAGGCTCTGGTGACATCTGACAGACAACCTGTCACTCAAAGCTTCTCTGCCCTTAATTGTGCATAAACTTAAGCCTTAATAAAATATAAACAGGTGAGTTTTATAAAAATAAAAATAAAAAAAAAAACAAAAAACATACAGTTGTGATTAATGGTGAAATTAGCTAGAGAGACTGAAAGCGTTTTTTGTTGTTTTTATTTGTTCACCGTGAAGTTGTGCATTTTTACATGGTGGTCTATGGGATTTGACCACAGACTGTATAAATAATGGACGTAGCTACTGTGACGTCACCTATTGGTTTGTGGACTCCCATTTTGAAGCCTTTTGGCCATCACCATCTTCATTTTTTAAGCCAGAAGTGACCATATTTGAACGAAAGGCTGGAGCTGTGGAGTAGTCAATTTGTCTGACTGTTGTACTTTGACACAAACAACAGATTTTTCCTTTTAGAATGAGGCTAAAGTGAGACGCAAAATTATTTTTATTGCTGAAAACAAGACATCCCATATGGACTTTTTTTTCTTTTTTTTAAAGATTATTTTTTTGGGCTTTTGCCTTTAATGAACAGGACTGAGTGAAATGGGGTAAGAGAGCAACACGCAGCAAATGGTTGCAAGCCGGAGTCGAGCCTGCGACCGCTGCATCGAGGCATCGCCTCTGTACATGGGGCGCTATCCACTATGCTACCGATGCCCCATCCCATATGGACTTTTATACCTAAAATTAATTCAACCTAGAATTAATAATGTCTCAGGTCCTTGTATCACTGGGTTTAAAAAACAGTTGGAAATCATAAGCCAAATGAAAACACTTGGATTATGCTCAAAGGGATCAAAGGGATAAACATACAATGTGTTGGGTTTGGAACATTATTACTGTATCTCATACAGACGAAATAATCATCATGTTTTTTTTACACAGAACAAACTACTTTGATAAACATCCAATTCTAAACACGCAGCTGTTAAACTGAGATTTTCTCTTTCACTTGTTTACTTATTTCAGACGTGTTTCATAAGTTTAAACTTTAACCAAATTATAGTGAGGTAGAGACATTCTGTGGAGAAACCCTCCAATAAAAGGGTTGATAAAACACATCTCTGTCACATTCTGATATATTACTGAATCTCTATTTCAGTTTTCTCCTCTCACTTTCATCATCTTGTGTAGACATATTTTTGGGTTTAGGATTATTACTTCTCTTATTCCTGCTCTGTTGCCATAGTTATATTTCTCAGAGGAGTATGTTTTGTCATTTTTGGGAGATGTCACAACCTGGCCTAAGGCTGCACAGAGGATTGGAGCAAGTAAAAATATGTTTATGTTACATAACTAAAAGGGAAATTAAGACTAACAATGTTGCTTTCCTTAAGGAAAACTGTGGTGAAAACGACCTTTTCTCCATGATGAAAACAAAACAATGAAGAGCAAAAAATAGATCTTGATAACAAAAACTACGACAAAATCAATGTTTTATTTTTGATAATGACATTAGATATTACAAAAATGTTAGTGGTGGGCTATCAGACATTGTAAGCCGAGAACGGCCGTGCTTGCAGTTATATTTAAATGAGCGACAGGCTGGTAAACACCAGTAAAACATCTGCGCCAGGATGTTTTGCTAGCCAGCGAAAACATTCAGCAGCGCCAGCCATTGGTGCAAGTTCGGAGCCTGGAGCCTATCTCAGCTGACATTGGGCGAGAGGCAGGGTACACCCTGGACAGGTCGCCAGACTATCGCAGGGCTGACACATAGAGACAAACAACCATTCACGCTCACATTCACACCTACGGACAATTTAGAGTTATCAGTTAACCTAGTCCCCAATCTGCATGTTTTTGGACTGTGGAAGGAAGCCGGAAAGCCCAGAGAGAACCCACGCTGACACGGGGAGAACATGCAAACTCTGCACAGAAGGGCTCCCACGCTCGGGATCGAATCGGCAACCCTCTTGCTATGAGGCGACAGTGCTAACCACCACACCACCGTGCTGCCCCATTGGTGCGAGTTGTGAGCTGTAATTCAGCAGTAAATAATTAGCCATGAGTGTCTGGCTGTAAATGGTTGAGCTGCTGAATGGATTTGTGGAGTCTGTTAGTTGCAGTCGGTTGCAGCAGTGGCTGTTAGCGGTTAGCGCCACTTGTTAGCCACTGAATGGCAGTGGGGCAAGAAGCCACCAGCCTCCAGACTTCACAGTTGATCCCTGCAGGATTCCAAACCCGGACTGAGGTAGGAGGCTCAGTTATCCGTGAGTGTAACTGTGCTGTAAGTAAACAGTCTGATCGCAGCAGAGTTTTTTCTGACAGAAATGAATGTTTAGTTTTAATCACCAACTCTGTGAGAGGAGGAGTTTAAACCTCATGACTGATGTTGCAGACTCAGAAAGAATTCAGGCTTTATTAAGTTATTTTCTGCTTCTTAACAGTTGAAACATAGAAAACATAAAGACTAAAAGCTGACTAGAATGTTTTTAATTTTTATCGACTAAAACTAGACTTAAACTATGGAGGATAAAAATGACTAAAATGTGACTAAAATTAATAAGCATTATCATCTCAAAACTAAGACTAAGACTAAATCTAAAATAGCTTTCAAAATTAACATTGCAAACAAACTAAATACAACAAAACCAAACAGGTTCGAAGTGAGGGGAGCCAGACCAGATGAGCTGAATCTCCCAGATGACCTGACTCCGCCCACCAGGCTCATGAAAGGAGAGGCCCAACCCAATCACCTCATGGTGGCTACAGGAACAGTCAACAGGTCACCAAACTTATCAAACTAATTTCTGCAGAACAACTTTAATCTAGACAGAAGTGGTGGACAGACCAACTGCCCCCTTGTGTGGCTATAAGTAAATCTGAATTTATACTGGAACATTTACACTACAAAGTAAGTATGTTAAAGAATAGGCCTACTTATTTTGCTTATTTATTTTGCTCATTTAGAAAAACCCGTTTTAAATAGTAGATATGGCTCTTTACATAATTGACCTATGGCTAAGTCCCGCCCTCAAATGCAATGTGCCAATCACAGTGCGTATAGCCATTCCCATACACTCGGACATTCTCTGCCTGGACGTTCATTAATGAACCTGCATTTCAATTGAAATGCATTACATTAAGTCAGTTTCGTTTGGTTTTATGAGCTTTTTCGGAGATTTGAAGTTTAAAAAATGGTCAAACGGTGTGCATGGGGTACATGCAACTCTGACACAAGGTATCCTGAGAGGCTGGGCAACGAGGTGTATTTTTTTACACTCTCTTAAACCACATCTCAACCGAGAAAAGTGTCTCCTTTGGATAAAGTTGTGTGGTAATGGTAGACCACAATATAAACTCAATGTGAATAAGATTAACAAGGATGTCTACAATCTGTTCTAAGGTAAGTCAACATCGTGTTTGAGGCAACATATTGTCACTTTGCTGGAAAGAAATATAAAGTTATCTTTAACATCTCTAGCTAACATTAGCTAAAGTTAGTCTAACGTTAGCTCCTAGCTGCGTTGTTCATCATGTCACCTTGTTTGCTGGGAGTTCATTAGCCTGTTTTGTTCTAGGTTGTACTTTGGTGATCATACATCATTGTTAGCTGTTGTCCAAAGGGCTCTATTTAAGCTAACGTTAACTTCTGGAGCTTAGCTTCATTAATTTATCTGTAATCGCAGAGATAGCAAAGGTTGGCAAACGTTATGCTGAATGATTCAGTGTAAATACTGTAGCACCAAACTAACAGAGAGACAGTCTTAGTAAAGATGGTAAAAAGGCCGTTATCCTTTTCTCATACTCTGAGCCAAAAACCTTAACTTCAGTGGCACTTTAACTTGTTGTCTTTGATGGCGACAGCAACGAGATGTGGTTCACAAGCGTACACTGTGACCTGTAAATTTTGGCTTGTAATTTAAGCTTTTCATCGACCTTCTCGACAATTTAATGATGAATATATCCCAATGTGTAGTTTAGGCCCTTTTGGTTACTTGTCAATGACATCTGATCGTTATGTCTCCAAAAATCATCAATTGCCTCCTGCAAAATGTCATGTACTGTGACACCTGCCATAGCACCCAGTCAATGAATGTTGATAGTTTGTCCGAGTGAGTGGAGGGGGCGTGGCTTAGCCATAGGTCAATTGTTTTTTCCATTTACATTGGTTTTGTTGAGGTGGCCTATGTGACCCCTCCCCATCTGCCTTGTTTGACAACTTACTTTACTTTCTTTTACTTTATATACGTTAAAAAAATATCAAAACATTCTTGAATGCAGGTACTATGGTTGGTCTGGTTCCCTTTGGTTAAAGGTCACACTATAACAAGACATGTTTCACACCAAACATTTTTTACCAAATTGCACATTGTTCATTGAAAAACATCCTGTCCCTCAAGCAACCATTGGGTTGCATTCATTGTACTGTGCTTCAACAATATACTCACATAGTTACAGTGTTGCTAGAAGGCAACCCTCATGTTGGTACACTGAAGGATGCTCTGACCTTCAGACTTGTGAGTCGGCTTTCAGAAAGCACTGCAATAATGAAACTCTATACTGGGTGTTTTTGTGTCTAGAAACATTAATATGATACATATGAGCGAATGTAACAACATCTCTGGTTTGCAGAAATGAACTATGCCAGCATCTTCTTCTGGCGTCTGGGATTGAGAGGCCTGCTCAGAGTGGGCTGTCACGCAAGCAAGATTTGTTGAGGCCTTTATTGTGTTTTTGCAGCCATAGTGCACCCATACGGTGGAGATTTGATGCTGACAGTACAAAGACATACCTGCCCTCCAGCTGGGCTAAATAGACTTGAATGTCAGAGGACTAACATGGGATCAGAGAGGGGCTTGTCTACTAGAAAGTTTAACGAAGAGCAAGCAGAAATATGTGCGTCTTCCTCTGAGGGTGAAGTCCTGCAGCACCAGCAGCTCTGTGATCATGGGACAGGTGGACAGAGAAGTTACTTTGAAGTAAACATACTTGCACTGAGGATGATGAACACTGGTAATACAGCTCTATCTTGACTGTTTGTTCAATGATAGGTGGACCTTAGCACCTTAGAGGCCTTTTTTAAAACAAGAGATTGTTTTATGTATTTAGACTACCAGAGTGTTAAGTATGCTACATTATTATGTTATTTTAGGGGACATGTAAATTTGTATTATACAATTAAATTGCTTTGAAACAATGCCTGGGGTGAGCTTTGAGATGGGGACATGTAACTCTTATATAATTCCCATTTTAACTGAACAATAAGAATAAATATGCATTGTCAGTATACAGGAGTAAATATTACTGCAAACATTAGCTGAGTCTGCTGATTAGAGGATGTGATTTTAAGCTCATGAAAACTGTTCAGATTTTATGTGTAGACTTGACCAAAACCAAACCAAAAACAATATTCGACTGCATTTCATCTCATCTTGTTTAATGTCATTTTGTGTCATCTCTTCTCAACACATTCCCAGCTAGTCAAAAGCAGCAATTTGATCATTGGCCCTATGTGCAAAGGAGGCAGTCAGGTGACATAGTCTGTGTGGAGATGAAGTCAAGGTGGATGGATGGGTGACACAAATACAGGACTTTGATCCAGGAGGACACTGTTCGTGTCCTGTGTGAAAGTATGAAAGTTGACTTGTGTAATGCACTTAACTTACAGTGCATCATGTACTGTATTTAATTCAAGTTAGGTTACGTACCAAGTTGCCCTCATTCCCATGTCATCAAATACCCTTTAACATCTGCATCAGATGCAGAGTAGTCTCCTAGGTGAAACCATAAAACATGGCTAATGTGAAATGTTGCAGTTAGGTTAAGGAAACAGAAAAACTTGGTTAGGTTAAGAACAACGATAATAGTTTGGGTTAGTATGTTTATTAAGGGGTTACAGTTAGACATAATGTGATGTAAATATGTGACATGAGATGACCTAACTATGTGATGTACGTACATGGCTTAACATAACATCATGTTAAAATAAGTCAACATTGACTTTTGGTTTCACACTAGGGTTGGGAATCTCTCTGTGATAGACAATTCGATACGTATCTAGATACACGGGTTACGATACGATTCAAAAACGATATATTTTTAATACAGAATGATTTGATACGATTCGATACAGTGTAGAACCGATATGATTCGATACGATTCTGTGGTTAACATTTGTTGATGTAGACATTAATCATACATTGTAAAATAAAGAAGCTAATTCTATAAAAGTGACATTCTTACAGTATTTTCAAATTTGTAAAAGACCACACCCCCAAGCATTGTTGCTGTATGGCACTGGCAAAAATAAAATGAAAAGTCAAACAATAACAAAATCACATGTCAAATGTATTTATTTTTAGACATGGACCAAAAAAAGACTTGCTGAATGAACATCATTTTGTTGGATGGGATCAGTATAAAAATGAGAAGAAGTTTTAAACTTTAAGTGAAGTGAACTTTAAGTAAAATTTGTGTGTAGTAGTGTTTTAAACCTACTTGTTGTGTTGTTTTTATGGTATTGTCTGTGGGTTTTTTTATGTATCTTATATGGACTAGGGTCTGGAACAAAGTTTATTATAACGCTGTACAATATAAACATAAAGCAGAATAAAATAATAACATGCAATGTAGGGGCAGAATCTGACATCTCCTGTTAATAGTTGATATCATGGACTGTGATGACTAGCAGCTTATCACTGACAGCATGTCAGACTATTTCTCTGTGTTTGCCACAATCTGTGTTTGTCATTTATAAAAAGATAAATCACTTTTCTATAATACATCAATGATATTTCAATGGAATAAATTACCTATTGACTTATTCAGGAATACGTATTTCTGTCTGTGTCTGTGACCCCGTGTTCAACTCACAACCGGCAGGATTTGCCTTTAGTTTCTGCTGCGGCTTGGCTGCTCCCTGGTTTATCCAACCAGCATTAGCTTCTGTTCCTCATCTCCACCGGTCAAGCCGGCGCTGATGTTTACATCCATTATCGTCGTCAGTAATGCCTGCTACAGAGCATGCCACCGGGCCGGCTCTCGCGTTGTTTTCGAGTTGCAAACTGTTAAAGCCAGTCAACCGATTGCTAGTCTCGCAATACCCGAATCCATGACTCTACAATCGATTCATATAAGGATTCATGGCTGATTCGTATCGATTGAGGAGGCTGCTACCAATGTAGCCATATCTCTCGCTTGTCAAACCGGATATCCGGTCGTATCGGTTAATCGTTCCCAACCCTATTTCACACAGGACACAAACAGTGGTCTTCTGGGTGAAAGTCCTGTGTCCCTGACTTTTCACTCTTTATAGCAGTTACTCTGAGTGTCTAATATTGCCGTGATGGGTTTACACTGGGATTAGTTGAAAGCCTGGTGTGTTTCATACAGATCCTAAAGAGATCCTTGTGTATCGGGCACCGTGTATCTGAATTTCCAGGTTAGTTGTCACCAAGATTTAAATCAGTTACATTTTATTCATAAAGCCCAATATCACAAATTACAATTTACCTGGAGGGCCTTATAGCATACAACATCCCCCTGTTTTAAGACCCTCACAGCAGACAAGGAAAAACTCACCCCCCCAAAAAAGGATGAGTTTATAGGTCCACTGTATGTACTCAGTGAAGCAGAGAATAGCAACACTGGCAGAGGATACACAGTAATTGAATTATTGACTTTTACATTCCGGTCGTTATTCCTCAAGGTGCTGTCTCCGATAATGTTGTACTCCTAATTGTTGTATGTGTACTGTAACCTATGACTGTAAGAAGACAGCTGATGTGTTTTATTGTTTAATAAACCAAAATGTCAGCACTCAGAGAAATATGTGTCATCTCCTTCAGAAAGGCAGAAATAAATGTGAAAGGTCATACAAATAATGAAAAACTCCAAATGACCCATGCTAGTCTGGCAAATAAAGCATAAAAACATAAATAAATGTTGGTGTAGACATTCTCCTACCAAGAGTGACACCAAAAGAACAATGAGGTCAGATGTGATCAACAGTTATTATTACAGTTGATTAGCCAAGGCCACGATAAACTATCTATTAAATCTGTGTCCTATGGGTGAAGAGAAAATGGATTGTCTTCTCAACAGATTAAAGTCACCTTCTGGGGCTACAAATCTCCAAAAGCCATTAGTGTGTCTACCTCCAGCAATATCTCTGTCCCTGCTCCTCCATTAGGTTTACGTGTCATTTTACGTGTGATTTTCATCAAGAAGACATATGTGCCGCTTTGTTTCCCAGAGCTATTTATTGTTTGATGCCCACGCCTTTTAGCTGGCCCACACTAAGGACAATGTTAATCTCTAAACATCTGTGAGGGGCTTTTCTACTTCTAACACTCTGCACTTCATTAAATGTTAAGGAGCATATCTCAATATTGTAAATTGATTTATTTAGTTTTCATTATCCTATTCTACCTGGGGAATACAGCAGAAAATGTACTTTGGCTGAACAAAATAATAGACACTTTATATTAGATCCGCAATACTGGGGTGTGTTGATGAGCAATATTCTCATGAGCCTTCTGGTGATTAATGTGGGATTTAGATTTACAGAGAGCAACTCGACTGCAATTCAGGTAAGACTATTATCCCTGAGGAAATGACAACTCTTTTATTGTTTCTTTGGATCGTTATAAGAAATCATTTCTGTGTTTCATATTTCAGTCGTCTGTCTCATCTGGCGGAACAGACACGCTTCGGTGCTTTGAGCTAGATACTAATGTCGGCATGCTAAGGTGTTCACATACCAGGGGCGATTCTAGGATCAGAGGGTTAGGGGTGCTGAGCACCCAGAGAGCTGCCCGGCCAGGCAAGAGAAATTTCACTGTTTTGTACATTTTAACTCAATTTCATTCCCACATTTGTGAAAGAAAAGCACAACACTTTTTGGGAAAGTCTGTGACTAAACCATCAAATCTGATAAAGGTTATTTAAATGCTGAGCCACAGTAAAAGAGGAATGGATTGGAATCATAAAAGAAACATATCGTAACCCTAATTTCTGGGGGAGGATAACTCATTTTGATACAGCAGCTCCTCAACATACACATAAACAGTATGTATGTTTCTGGAGTAAACCAGCCCCCTATACTGAGTACCAAAAATACCAAAAACGGACCTTGGACTTATTTTTTGGACTTTTATTTGAAATGCAATGCACAACATATAACATTAACATATTAACACTAATTGACTTTTTCAATGTTTGTCTCTGCCGTTTCCCTTCTTGTCTGTATTATATAATACAAATACATAAATAAAAATACACTTCAAAAAAGAAAAGTGCTTGAAATCTACAAAATAATAATAATAAATACACACAATAGGAGTTATAATGTTAATGGGCATCCAGTCAATTAGCTAGTCGTAGCACCTTGGCTTTAATATTAACACATGCACATGACACAGCAGCTAGCTTCTCTCATTCCAATTCAAACAGAGGACAGTGGTACTGACCACCTGTAACATTTCCTAGCTAGAAAAAACGTCAGCTAACTCCTACCTAACAACATAAACAGTGACCTTTGATTAAATGCAGCAAAAATGAGGACTGGTAATGATAATAATGTGTTGGTACTGAGTGGCAGAAGTTAGGAAATGTGCCACATATCCTGGTTTAAGCCAGGTACTTACACCACTACTGCACATGGAAGGCAGGGCATTGCTCTGTGCAGATAGAGCGCTCAGAGCCCAAGTCGGGGAAAGGTGGGAGGGATGGGGTGGATCAAACCATTTTTGAGGCAAGGGGTGGGGAGGGTTGCTGCTGTATTTTTGTTGTTAAAATATTATGTTGCAACCAAGTACTGTATGGTTTTGACACTTTTCTAGCTTGTTAAAAAGGGACATACTGTAAAAAATTTTTTTTTTAAAAAAACCTCAAATTTTAGGGGTGCTTCAGCACCCCCAAAAATGGGCTAGAAACGCTTATGTCACATACTGATATTTAACATATATAGAGTGTTGCAGGGACAATGCTTTTTTGTAGACTGACACGTAAATCAGCATTGCCCTGGTTCCCTCGTCAAAACACCTATGGAATTTTTCCACAGATTTTGGATTTTTGCAGAAATAAGATCTGTGGCAAACAAAAGTTTATGATATTAACACATTTTGTTCAGCAAGATAATCTTCACAAATTAACACCACTTTTAGGATTTTTTTTAGCATAAATGCAATTGGCAGACATTAAACGTTAAGGCTATAAACCAACTGTCTAATAGCTGCCACGTCGCCATTAGGCTTTACACACAAGGCTGTAAAGCCGTGCTTGGTGTGATGACATTCTGCAGTCTCATTTAACCACTTCTTAGCAACTGCCTTTTTAAAGACACATAAAAGCTTCAAAATTCACGAGTGTGGTACTTACTGACGTATTTTATGTCATAAAAAAAATGTGAAGCCTCCTGAGCTTGTGTCAACCACAGACCTTATTCAGGCATGTAACCAAAAAATGTTCAGAAACTCATTAACTTCTGGATAAAGGAACCAGGAGTGGTAAAATACTAATTGCTAGGTTTTAGGACTCATTCCTGAACCTCTCTATAATGTTTAACACAATATCTGTGCATAAAGATTTATGGCATGCCAGCTCCACAAAAGTGAAGCCAAAGATCGCCCCAAGTAGCTGGGTCAGACAGGAGTATGAGCGAGAACTCAATACTGCAGCTCCACTTCCCTATCATAATTGCGCAGACCCTGGTTCCATATTACAAAGATGGTACCATCACCTCTATTCAGGATGTTTTTGGCTCCATCTTTGTACAGTTTTGGTTTTGCATTTTCCACCATCTACAGACAAAGTACATCTGAGGTTAGTTTTGCACATCTTTGTGGATGGAAATGGAAATTTTGACCAGAAAATAACTAGACAAAGGGTTTTCTCAGCACTAAATTTCAAGGCAATCCATTTGAGTGTTGTCTAGACACTTCACAAAGAACCATAAATGTCATCATCATTGTGGTACCAAAGAAAGGTCAGGTTAAGTGGGAACCATGAATGGCTGCACAATACTTTGTGCAAGTCCATTCAGTAGATGTTAAAATATTTCTCTTAATAATTGAAGATTTGATCTGCAAGTGGCTAGGTTTGAGCAGTATCAAGGTATGAGGGTATGCGGGAGTATTTACAAATCCAGCAGATATAATTTTCAATACCGTCAAAATTATACATACTCGTCTTTTATTAACCTGATACAGAGATGCTGTATTTAGGTAATGTATTATTGCAGTGCACAGCATGCACCACCAGAGGTCAGTATATACTGCTGGAACAGGCAGCTGAGCTAAGTGATGGGGATAACGTTACAGGAGTAGTAAAAAAGAAAATGCCTTTGCCCCTGTTTTGGAGAATTGCCACACGCTGAGATGACCAACTGCAGAAGCAGAAGTCTTCAGCCACTGATGTGTCGGTATCTGCAGCAACAGCTGTCCTCCTGCCATGATATTTTCACACATAAATTAATTTAATATTCTTGACCTAGACAGTTAGCAAATCTGTAATGTACCCAGGTGTAGGACTTGTGTAAGACTGTTTTGATATTGTCTGCCTGTGTCTTGTTTTGAAATTGTCTATTGTATGATTTGTAGTTGTGAGGTTTTTAAAGGTCTTACTGTGTCTGTGTTGTGTAGGTACCTGCCTTGGGACTACGGATGAAATTAGCATTTATGCTAAGTCTGGTGCATTTACGTTGATGTTAATTACATTAATGTTGATTAATGTGCATTGTCCCAATTCAATAAATAAATAAATGGAATGAAATGAAAGAAGGGTGCTTATTTCCAATCAATTTATTATTCGATGGGCCGTAAGTTTTTAGACCCAGCAAGACTTGTCTAAGTAGACTCATTGCATATTAGAAACAATGCATTGTAGGCTATGACATACATGCTACAGTGACTTCAGTCACTAGTAGCTCAGCTTTTACTTTACTTTACTTTTACTGTTTTTTTTTTCTTTTTTTCTTTTACACAAATACCATCATATACCGAGTACCCTGGCACATGTGAATATATATTTATCACCCAAGTCTACTGGTGGCATTAGATAATCCACTATTATTTGTGGAACAATTTTAATCTTGACCAAAGTGGTGGACAGACCGTCTGGCCCCTAGTGCGGCTAGAAGTAAATTGCAATTTACTTTACGGTAAAGAATACCTATTCTGCTTTTTCTTTCTCATTTTAAGTTGTTTCATTAAACCATTTTTAAAATAGCGGATTCTTGATGAATAAAGTATGGCAGAGTATTCCAGTGAGATATGGCTCTTTATATAACTGTCTCCCTATTACACTGGTATTTGGTTGAATTATAAAATTATAAAATATTTTTAAATTAAAGTAATATGGTTGTTTTGGTTCTGTCTGGGTAAAATGGCATTACAATAAGATGTGTTTTACACCTTAGATGTTTTAGGTCCTATCTCTTTTAGGCAAACATTGGGTTCCTTTTATTTAACTGCGCTTCAAAAATATGCTCACAAAGTTACAGTGTTCTGAGCAGGCAACCCTTATGTTGGTACATTGAAGGACGCTCTGACCTCCAGACTTGTGAGTTGGCTGTCAGAAAGCACTGCGATAATGAGCTATGTTGTCAAAATTTTCTCTGTGAGATCTCTGATGTTATTTCATCCTTTTCGGTCAACTCTACAGGCTGGTGACTAAAACACTTGAACACTGTCCTGGGTGTTTTTGTGTCAATGTAAGGTTCTACTGATGACATATTTTAAATTTAGAGAGAAAGTTAGTGTCACGTATGCTTTTATCAATGTGAATCAGGTTGAGCATACTTGAGTCCACTTGACACATAGTTTTACACTTAACAGACTGCTTTCATGTAAAACTGTAAGATTCAACAGTACAGGTTTGAACCCAAATGCACGACAAAGAGACAATAGAGTTGCAGGGAAAGTCAAACCAGGAAATCATTCCAACCAGCAAACAAATCTGACAAGGGGCAGGCAGGGAATCCAGAGTCCAAAAAACAGGCCAACAGGGTCAAAAACAGGTGATCAGGCAAAAAAAAAAAGGGAAAGCATGCTAGATAGCTTGGCAGAAACACAAAACAATCTGGCGGAGGGCAGGGGAACATGGACTGATATATATACTGAAGGACTGATGGGAGGATGAGCCACAGGTGTGGCGATGGGCGAGGAAAATCAGGTGCAGGTAATGAGCAGATTGAATGGGCTGAGAGGGAGGCGTGATCTGAACTGACAGGAGAGTTAGTGATGAGACATGAGACCAAAACCAGATGAAACCAAACTAAGAGTTGGGATTCCCAACAAAAACAGTTCTTTTTGTAGTTCAGACACTCATTTAGTTGTTAAGATTAAACACAAACTGTATATCAGTGTTGGCTTGTGTTTGTAGCCATGACCTCATGTGATACATTAAATCATCCGGGCAATGACATCAAGATAGCATGAGATTTTAATGCAAGCACACCATCACTCACTTTTGAGTGAGTTCCCTTTATTATGTGCCTGCATGCAGATATTTGACTGCATCGTATATTCAGACAGAGACATTTTTAAACCCAGTCACTAATGAAACAGCAGCAGTTTGAAGCTCCAGTGAGTGATATTATTGATATTAACAATGACTCAAATAACTCCCTGAAATGTGGAAAAGTTGTATTGACTGAGAGTCCCACAGAGAGTCAGCTCAGGCTGCCACTCTGTGTAGCTTTCATTTCAGCCCATATGGGTAAATCCACATAGCTCTGTCTTTTATGTACAGCAGAACTGTGGGGAGCAGCTCTCTGGCATGCTCACTAAAGGTCACTGACACCTTTACAGTGAGAAACAACAGGTGGCTGCTAAAGTGTGCTGAACATTTCAGGAGCAAATGGAAGAGATCCAGTAGGTTTTCTTAGGAGCTTGCTGACCAAACCAGGAATAAAATGCTGTGCATAGATCAGATTATTTGAGAGCTCAGAAACAGAATTGTGTTGCCGCACAGATCTAGAGAAGGCTACAAAAAATATTCTGCTACAATGCAGGTTCCCATAAGCACCATGGCCTCCGTGATTTTTAAATGTAAGAAGTCTGGAACAACCAGAACACTTCTTAAAGGTAACTTGGCCAAAGTGACCTCAGACTGGGCCCAAGGATTACCCTCCAACAGCTCAACGACCCTCAGAACAGTCTAGTCAAAGCAAGAGTTTCTTAAGGACAACTCTGTAGCCCTTTTTACAGAGATTGTTCTATAGGGTTGTTACCAAGTCCCTTTTTTATGCCATCTTCGCATTTTTACACAGAACCAAATAAAAAGGTAACCCAAAAGAACAAGTGGCACCCCCAGAAATTTTTCATGGGAATGGCTAGATAGGGCCATTGAAAGTCTTGGGGTGGCACAAAACCAAAAGCTAGAACTTATTTTCAGGGCTTTTATTATATTGTTGTAGTGTACAACCAAAGGGCCCCTTTGAAAATGGCCATGCCAGTTGTTTCCTCGCCAGAAGTGAGCCTAAATTTGAAAAGTTACTTACCCCCCTACCTGACAAGCAGTGTCAGCATGGTTGGTACCAATGGATGCCTTAGGTTGTCTAGTTCCACAAGTTTTAAAAAATGAGCGCCCCAGATTGTATCAGGCACTACTGAATTAAACCTTGCTGGAGAAAAAATAGCTATCCACCGACGTCTCCCATCCAACCTGACAGCGTTCGAGAGGATCGGCCAGACGAATGAAAAATTCCAAGATCCAGGTTTGAAAGGCTTGTTGCGTCAAACCCAGGAAGACCTCAGGTTGTAATTACTGCCGAAGGTGCTTCAAGTACTGGGTTGTTGGTCTGAATACTGTTATGGTGAGATTTAGTCATAATAAATAAGAAAAACAAAAACAAATCTAAAAACCTGTTTTTGTATCGTCATTATTGGGTTTTGACTATAGATTCATGAGAGGTAAAATTAATGTAAATGATTTCAGCATAGCTGCAACATAACAACATGAAAAAAATGCAGGGTTCTGAATGCGCTGTGTATAATACCACCAGTAGATCAGGTCTATCTTTTACCTAATCATTTCTCAGTAATAACCAGACATCATGGTGTTATCACAATTATTGCATATTTTCATCATACTGACTTATTAAATACTCTCATAATATAAGCCTATATAGAGGCAAACATGGGCAGTAAATCTTGGGGTTTCGTACTTTTAATTTCTCATCAAAGCTCTCACAAAACTTTATTGCATAAGTGGACTTGCAGGCAGGTTTTTAATGTTACTTGCAGGTTATAGCATGTGAAGGCTACTCATCTGTCACATATATATGTACAACACTTGTGTTTGGATTGGTGCCTCTTTGCCTCTAACTGACGTAAATTAGAAGCCTTCGAGGGCTAAGTGGGCACACGTTGGCAGTGACATTGCCACAAATGGGCCTTTGTGACATATGATGTACTGTAATGCAGTTCAGAGATAGACAATCATCAAACGTCTATCAACAATTGAGTGCATGAGAACAAATTGCTGTGTAATTTATGGATGCTCATTCTCTCATGTCTTGTCTTTGATGTAAATGAGACTATTGGTGTTAGTGCAACAACTGTGTGCTTTTAACTAACTGGAAACACTGTGAGCAGGTTGGTCTAGAGTAGACTATGGCCACACAGTGGTTGTAATTAAAAAAACAAAAACAAATTGGTGCTGTATCTTTGTATTTTTTAATAGGTATGTTTCTTGAAGAGTTTAAATCACTTGCATTTGTGTATCATTAATGGAAATAATAGTTTGTGTCACAGCCCAGGGTTTGGTTTCATCCAAGTGCTGTACAAAACATAATGCTCTTATCAGTTACTGTCAATTTAATAGATCAATTTCATATAGAGCTAGAAATGCTGCAAAGAACTATGACAAGCGATTAAGGAAGGGTATGCGGTTACACAAGCACATGCTTATGTATGTATGGCAACCAGCAATACTGAGACAATCAAACAGTTCTCTTGCACCACCTATTGGCACATTGTCAAAAATACAAGTCACAAAGAAGATCATGCACTCTAAATGGAATAAAGCTGACTCTGATAGGCACCTTTTTCGATGTTCTTAATGCATCGGTCGCTATTTCACTTCCATAGTCTTTCCATAGACTTCATGTCTTCTCTCAGACTAGTTGGCAAGAAAACATCCAAGCTGCACATTACGGTGTTTATTGTAGCTCAGATTTCAGTAAACTTGTTATACCAGAAATAATTGCTTTAATATAAGTAATCAACTGAAGAAGTTTCATGGTGATATCTATTAATTAAAATTTCCTGCCCTTTTCACCTGTAGATACCACCATGAAACTTCCCCAGTTGATTACTTAGATTAAGACATTTTTTGTATAAAATTCTTTTTCAAACATGCACACTAAAATTTGTGATGATTTTCATACTTCAGACCAAAGATCTGAACACTGGATAAAGCCAGGTTCACAATTCTTGTTTCATTTTGTTGACAGTCAAAATCTTTTACAAGAGGGAATCTCCCTTTATCACTCCATTATTCAGAAAATACTGTCAACAGCCATTTAAAAAAATCTATTTTTATCATGTTTTTAGGAATACAATTTTATATAAATCAGGCTTAGAATGATATATGAACAAACCTGTCTGTAAAACCTTCAGAATACAGATAGAAATAAAAGTGAAATGTTTGGTGTATGCAGAGTACATCAGCTACTGATGTGCAGATTTCTGTCTTTAATGTTATACACTGTTATAGTCTATACATCTACAGGTGACAGGGCTAAAAACAACTCATCAACGGATATCACCATGAAACTACCCCAGCTGATTACTTACATTAAGACAATTATTGTTTGTGTTACAAGTTCTCTGAAATTTGATGTTTAAATATAGTAATATAGTAATATATAATGAGGCATCATTTAATTAAATATGTGCTTTTTGCATACATTTCCAGAACATATATCTGAACTAAGATATAAAATGAAATGTGTATTTCGAATGTTTTCTTTCCACTTGCCAGAAAGAAGATGTATATTGGAAGCAAAATAGTCTAAAATCTCAGTCACCCAGATTATTTTCTTAGAATTATTCTTTTTTTCTCATACTTTGAGCCAGAGATCTCCACTTCAGTAGAACCAACACACCATTGACACAAACATTCCAGTTTTATTCCTGTCTATATTCTGAAGATTTTTAAATGAATGAATGAAGAATTTTAATTTTGGTTACATACTTCTGAAAAAACAAAGATTATTTCACACAAATTGTCTCACAGTCTGTAACCGAAAAAGGAATAGACTGAAGCCTCAGGCTTATTTTTGCCTATCCTATTTTAGAAAGGAAAATAAATGAATTAATTCTCAAGTATTTTACAATTTGATCATTTTACATTATAATCCATATTCATTCTACATCTTAAGACTTTTTTAAAACTCAACAGAGAGCTACACAATTTCAAATCAGCACTGAGTCCATTCCATAACTTAACTCCCAAAACTGAAACACATCTGTATTTTACATTGGTTCTCACTTTACATGTTTCATAAATTAACAACCCTTTTAAGTTATAATTACCTTCTCTTGATCTAAAGAATTTTTGAATACAGACAGGAAGGTTTCTGTTGACAACTCAAGAAAGTATTTCCAATGTTTTTAAATACATGTCTGGAAATTTTAAGGTGTAAAGATGCTATAAACAATTGATTTGTAGATTCCCGATAACCTGCTTTATGTATTATTCTGAGGGCTCTTTTCTGAAGTTTAGTTATCGGATCTATATTTGTTTTGTAAGCATTTCCCCAAATTTCAGCACAATAGGACATATATGGCATTACAAGTGAACAATACAATATATACAAACATTTCTTGTTGAACAACTCCCTAGTCTTATGAAGAACAGCAATAGATTTCGATAGTTTCCGTTTAATATATTCTCTATGTGGCTTCCAACATGGTTTATGTTCTAAAATCACTCCAAAACACATCATACACTCCAAAACACATCATATACACTATTGAAGTTCAGTTTTATTTCACAATTAGCCCAAACACCACCGAACACCATACATTTTGTTTTGTTTTCATTTAATGATAACTTATTAACGGCAAACCATGTTTTCAACTTGATCAATTCCCTTTCTACCATTTTTAATAACTCTGTCATGTTGTCTCCTGAACAAAATGAACTTGTATCATCAGCAAATGTTACAAATTTCAACATATTAGATACCTTACAAATATCATGTAAATTAAGTATAAATAACTAAGGTCCCAATACTGAAACTTGTGGAACACCATAGGTTACTCTTCTAAGATGTGATTCAGTATATTGATTTTTTTCAAACTGATATCTGTTATTTAAGTAACTTCTTAACCAAAGATGCACGACACCTCTTACAGCATAGCGTTGACATTTCTGAAGAAGGAGGGAATGATCAATTGTGTCAAACGCTTTATGTAAATCAATAAATACACCTACAGTGTGCTGTTTTTTATCTACTGCTGTTGCTATATTTTCTACAAAGTCCATCACTGCTAAAGATGTAGATCAGTTACTCCTAAACCCATATTGATGGTCACTCAGTAACTCATATCCATGTCAGCTGTCCCCGTGGGGGTCAGTCCCCCGTACATATGGAATATCAACACAATAGAGAACTCATATTTCGCAACAAAGTTATCCACTCTGTTTACAAATAATTAACCTAGTCCCCAATGTGCATGTCTTTGGACTGTGGGAGGAAGCCGGAGTGCCTGGAGAGAACCCACGCTGACACGGGGAGAACATGCAAACTCCGCACAGAAGGGCTCCCACACCCGGGAACGAACCGGCAACCCTCTTGCTGTGAGGCGACAGTGCTAACCACCACACCACCGTGCCGCCCCCTTTGCTGAAACTGTTGAAGGTAATCTTTGATTTTGGAGAAGTTACTGTAGAGACTTCTACTATTAAAGTGGATCACAGAAAAGCTCTTTCAGGATGGAACTTGTCCTCAGAATAATACCCACAAGTCATTCTAATGTCCTGGTAGAAGTGGGTCTCTGGGTCAGTGTCATTTTCTAACTCATAATGTTTGTGACCTTGAAAGTCAAAAGGCTTGAAATCATTATATTCATACATTCTCTTATACCAGATTTGTCACTCACAAACAATATTTTGCCTCATATCACAGTGATATCAAGCGATTTTTACACTGGTCTTTGTTCATATGTCATTCACAGCCTTGTTTTCTTATTTTTAAAGTGATAAATAGAGACATTTATGTAAGAGATAATTCCTCTGGAAAAACTTTGACTCTTAACATGTCAGTAAAATGAAACAAGAATTCTGAACCTGGCTTTATCCAATGTTCAGATTTCTGTTCTGGACATTTACAAATCAGTGCATATTTAATTTGCATATTTTAACATAACAACTCAGAAAACTTGTAATACCAAAAATATTAGTAATCAACTGGGTGAGGTCTGATCGTGATATCTATAACTGAAAAAACATCTTTAGTGTCTCCAGTTAATATAGTGGTTTATATACTGTTATGTATATTGTCATATATATGTATATATATATATATATATATATATATAAATGACTACCTCTCTGTTCTGCAGTCATCATCCATGACTTCATGACTACTGCAAGTACTACAAAAATGGCCACTATAATTACAACTATTGATAATAATGATCATAATCACCAACCAATGGGTCTTTTGGTAAAATTTATTTCTCAAGTGTTTAAGTGATACATGTTTCCAGGGATTGTCTTAACAATGATGTATTCCTCCCCCCCAACAACCAGGAGAGTAAATGAAAAGAAATTTTGTATTTAACTTACTTTTCACACAAACTGTACAATATGTGAATATACTGTAGCACAAGGGATAAAAATGTTCAACTTGAGTACCCTTGATCAGAACCAAACTTTTTCCACCAAGTACCAGAAACAGACAAAAGCATCAGTAATACTTCAGTAAGACTTCATACTTCCACTGCTTTTTAAATCAAAGATGTATCATCTCTAAAATCACATTAATTTCCTTTAAAAACATCATCCCATGTGCTTCGATTCTCAGACCCTGAACACGTCAACATTGTCATCAGCGGGTGCTACTCTGGAGGAGCCAGCTTCAGGAGAGATACATTTCATGCTCCAAGACATATGAAGGCATTTCATACAATCAAATATACTGATTAAAAACAGTCAGTGAAACTGGTGTTTTACATAACATTTGCAGAAGCAATCACAGAGACTAAGGCAGATAAAAGGGGAGTCATAATAAAAGACCAGCTACAGTAAATGAAATGAATAGCACTATGTGCAGCAAGACGTGTTTGAGTGGCATGAGTCATCTTATGTTCCATAAGTGGCTCTCTTTGAGTGGTCCTTCCAGTTTTATTTTCCTTTCTTTTGCTCAGAAAATGGAGAAACCAATGAAAAGGAATGTGATAGAGAACAGACATGAATCAGAATACAAAAACATGGAGGGCCCTTTAGTTCAACCTTCATCTTTTGTGGTGTTATCCTCTAGATCCTCATCGCTGTCTAAATCACTGTGGAGCCTCTTGGCCATGGTATTTCTGCTTCTCTCCTCCTTATTCCCTTTCTTTAGCTGGACTGGTAATGGTTTCACTGGTTACAAAAACACAAAAAAGGACGAGTCTATTTTCAGTTCATCCAAAAGTCAAGTTTTTAAACACAAGAGCATCCAGCAAACAGTAATTATACAGATGATCATTTTTAGCCAGACAGTGTGGGTCCTCATCTTCTTTTTGCTTTCCTGTGATCATTGTAAAAACACACAACCCCTCCTGATGTTAGCGTTTTAACTCTCACCTGCTGATGGAACAAATTGGTCTTCAGCTCCACCGCCATTATCGCTGTGACTGGCGCTAACTGTCTCTTTTTGTTCCTCGTCTGTGACAATTCGCTGTCTTGCACTCTCGAAAACAGACTTAATGACAATTGAATCCTCATAGATCTGCAGAGGTAAACAAACACACACACACACAAACCTCCACGTACATAAACTGCATGGATCCTTCACCACATCGAGATCCAAACCCATTTACGACTACAATAATAAAATGGAGACTGTGAAAAATAATTTTGTTGCATTTCAATGAAGAATTTTTGGGGGCTCACCTGAGATCCCTCCAGGTTATAGGTCTGAGCATTGTGACACAGGAGGAAAATATCCTTCTCCAAATCCCCAACACTTCTGTACTTGTGGTTACGCACACGTTCCTGTGAAGCAGAGTCAGTATTAAAACCTCAATGTGACAGTCACAATAAGTAATTAGCAGAAGAAGTACTCCAAGACAGGATTTCCCCATAAGAAAAAACAAAAAGTACATTCCCAAAAAACAAAAACACAAACCCACACAAAGTCTCACAATAATTGAATCTCCCATTTTTAAGCAACAATTCAAAATTTGACAGTTACTCATTTGCTTCCTTGCTGACTTAGATGAGAGGATGAGGACCACTCTCATGTTCACACCTGCCCACCACATCACCACACAAAAGGAAGTGTGCACCTACTACTAGTTTACCTAGCACCATTGATCTTGGTAATGTTACAGCTCAGCTGAGGAGGACACCATCAATGTTTACATCTTGTGCTGTCATAAGCACGAACCTCTCATCAGTGAGTAGATGCACTCTTCCTTCTGCACAGTGATACAGTTGGCGGGTGTACTTTGGTAGAAAGTTAATAGTTCCTACATGAAACTGCTCACAACAAGGCCTGTGGATTACCTTGAGCAACCTGGTTATAATTTCTGTAGAGAGACACTTCTATTGAGTTTCTCGATCATATTTTTAGCACTTACAGTAAGCACCACAAGCTGAGTGCCATCTAGTTCCATTATATCAGAGAAAAGGCAAACATCTCTACAGCTGGTATCTCCAACACTCACACCAAAACAATCTAGACTGATAAAACGTACTACAGGTAAAAGTTAAAATATGTGTTTTTGTTTTTGGGTGAACTGTCTCTTTAAGCCGATTATCTTAGCATAAAGACTGGTAACAGAGAGAAACTGCTAGTCTGGCTTTGTCCAGAGTTAGACAAAATCTACCAGCCAGCACCTCTAAAACATATTCATTAACACATATTGTTTGTTTAATCCATACAAGGGCTGAAATTTGGGTGGGGCACTATTTCTTGGCTGGGCCCAGTGACTTCCTGGAGTCTCCACTGGTTGCCTGGCAACATCACAGTGCCAACAATACAACTCTCTGTAGCTGCATAGTTAATACACACGAAAGTGGCAACAATGTTCTCATCGAACTCAGGCTGTATTCACACCAAATCCAGCGTCAGGGCCAAAACACCATTACCCCCATTCATTCAGAATGTGGGTAGTGAACCAAGGCTGCAGTTCTGGGCCTGAGAGGTCCTCCAGTCCACATGAACAATACTGTCACTATTTTTTAAACATTACAGTAAGTAAAAGACATTAGGTATGTTGGCTATTAACAGCATGTGTGTACTATCCTACAAAGGAGAGCGCTTGCTTTGTTTGTGTGTGAACACAAGTTTGTCTTTGTGGCAGTAAAGATGCCACAGTAATGATCATCAACAGGAATTCTACAGGTCTTTTAAACCAACATACAAACTGACTGAAGATTCAACAGACTTACCGGAGACAAATACTGAGTCGCTGAGATGGGGATATTGTTTATTTTATGGTTTGTGTCCACCCTCCACTCCCCCACACATGCCATTTAAGTGACACTCCCACACCTCCGCACAACCCTGCAGCTAAACGCCACAACATCTGATGTGGTGTAAATGAAATTTTAAACAGCAAATACATGTATTTCCCAAAGTGTTGAACCAATTAATGGCATGTTGTGGTGAGGTTGCAGATTGTAATCAACTGTATACCCCTCCCCTCAGCCAGCATGTAAAGAACCTACAAAGGCCTTCAGGTGACATAAAAATGAAAAAGGCTCTATTGAGAGTTTCAGTGCTAACTATAGTTACTTTGAAGGTTTTTTTCATACTGATACACATTTCAGAAGTACATCATCCATTTGGCACCGCACTGTAGGCTACCTAAGCACTATTTATATCATTTTCTTAATCAGTATTTATTTAATAAAAGAAGCGTTTGAATATTTAATACAGATACTAGTGTGTCTTTTGATGTATTATGTATCAGCTGGAGTTTCATCTCCCTTTATTTGAGATTCTCTCAACAGATAAGATAACAGTGATATCTGTATGTGAGTTCTGAGGGTCTTCAGTGACACGTACCCTGATCCTTCTGAAGTCGACAGGCTTTCGGATCAGCTCGTAGTACTCAGGTACCTCCTTCTTTGAGGGGAGCTGCACAAAGCCTTTGCTGATCTGTCGACCCAACCTGGAAGTACAACATGATAGGTCATGTGAATTCACTTTATCAAGAAAGTGTCTGAAAAGCACATCAGCATGTGATTGACATTCATGGGATTGGCAAATGTAAGCAAGATTAGCATTAAACTCCAGCACCACTGTGCATAAGTGCAGCCCCACTGAGTTACTCACATGACTGTACACTCTTAGTTCTGTTACAATATTCCACACACAGCCTAGTTGCCAGAAGACATGTTGGCAGAGTACGTCTTGCAAACCACGAATATGTTACATTTGTTCATTTGTTTATACGTGAAGTAGGCTATGTAAAGTGATGTAGAATATGAGCTAACTGTATCATTCGGAGCTGGTAGGGATGGTGGATGGCCAATGCATGCTCATCCCATCTTGACAAATATCGCCGCTTGTCAGTGGACTTTCACATCTACATATTACGCACTAGGTGTCCTCCTGCGTCTATTGTTGACATTCCAGGATGCTGTGTCAATTTACACTTGTTACATGCATCATATCTTTTCAAAATAAACTTCTGTTTTCACAGGACACGTACAGTTTCTGCTTGTTAGTCTTTTTTTCAAAATAAACCTACAATGTTAGTAAAACCCTTCATATTTACGTTTATTTCCTTGTGCAACAAAAGTATGTGGTTCAATTAAGGAAAAAAATATAATGGTTTGGCTTTACATTCACACGTGAAGCAAACAGCGGGCTCCTATGTGAAAGTCCGTAGTGTGCTGGACTCCTCCACTGCCCCTCCCACCCAGCTGACAGGGACTTTCCAGCTCCTTATATTACCTTCTTACAGGCAGCGTTTCAAATTGCACGGCAATCTCGAACTGATGCTGTTCCAGCAGCATTATACTGTAACACCACCCGGCGAGGTACAAAAAGTGCCTTTCTGTGTCAGTGCCTGACGCCCAAATCACTGACGAAACTGTGACATTTGACAACTTGGAAATTAGAGAATGGGCTGATATAAACTTGGGACCAGTGGGTCGGGCAGTTCAGGTAAGCTTGTTAGAAAATATCAGACAGGCAGGTCATTAACTGACAAAGCACCATTCTGAGTTAGTTTAACTTAAAGAAATATTGTGCAATAGTCCACCTTCCACCTTCTCTTCTTCTCCCTCTGTCTCTCTTAAACACACACAGCAAGCTGCTTTATAATCAGTGCTACTGCACTCAGGGTTTTTGGTTTTTGACCAGGAAGTCTAAAATATTTAAATCTCTGGTCATAATGTCTGTTCAAAACAATAGAATATAAATATATAAATATAGAGAATATGTAGACCTAATATCATGTCCTAACAGCAAGCAAGCATCTCTCTGTCTAAACTGAATCTGTTAGATATACATCCCCGTTATGTCATGTAAACAAACCACTGTACCTATCAGCTGTGTGCTCATGTAAACAAACCATGTTGAATATCAGCTGTGAGCTCAAGATCAAACTTAAGATGTAACCACTTAAAAGATGGGTGAGTAGGCTTCTTGCTGTCTTCCTACATTTGTACTTTCCAAACACAAAACATGTCTTATATTGTGACAGGCATTATAACCAACAGCAGTAGGTTGTTGTTAGTGATGGTCATTGACAGAAACTTGCACATATGTTTCTTGGTTGGGCACGGCAGATTGGCTCTCATAACGGGCCGAGTTAGTGACAGTTTTAGAAAACCCTGACCAGCGCCTCACTAACAACCAAGCTGCAGACCACTGTTTGAGACCAAGGAACAACACAACCAGATGTGATTTAGTGAGTCTTTGCTTTGTTCCAGTGGCTTTTTGGCACCAAACGTGCTGCTTTGTAGCAACCCATTGCTGATGCTTGCTCCAATGGGAATAGTGCCACAGACAGCGTTTATTTTTTTACTGAGAAGATGCTGCTTTTCCAGCAGGGATTGTGAATTCAAAAGTTTTTAAAGGTCCAGTGTGTAGAATATAAGGGCACCAGAATTGGAATGTAACACAATAAGTATGTCTTCTTTAGTTTTTAATTACCTGAAGAAAAAAAAAATTGTTGTGCTTTCTTAACCTTAGAATGAGCCGTTTATATCTACGTAGGAAGCGAATCCTCTTGTACGGAGATTGCCATGTTGCATCACCATGTCTTAACAGTAGCCTATAACGTACAAACCAAACGCTGGCTCTGGGTAGGGCCAACTGCGGTTTTGCATTTGCCACCACAATTAGTGGCCCCTCTGCAATGAGAGTGTTGAAAAAACACTGATTTTTTTAAATGTGAAACTGCTTTACACAGTGTTATACCAGTTTAAATCATCGGGTCTGTTTGTTTTGGAGAGAAAGAGACCTCTGCAGATAATTCATCTCCCGTGAAAAACCTCCTGAACATCTGGATCTTAAATTATCATAAAAAAAGGTGAGCACACATTAGCAGGTGCTGGGCCAACAGCCCATCTCTGACATGCCAAACTTTATCAGAGAAACACTGATTTGTGACATGAAACTGCTTTATTCAGTGTTTTTACTGGTTTAAATCACCAGGTCAATTTGTTGTGAAGAGGAGGAGACCTCTACGGAGGATTCAGCCCCCGGTGAAAAACTTCTGAAAGTCTGGATCAGCAATAAGATGAACACACATAAAGTTATCAGAGAAAAAAGGTGGACGCACATTAGCATTGCGAAGCTAGTGGCTGCAAAGTGCCAAACACTGTTGGAAAAACACTGATTCGTAATATGAAACCGCTTTATTCAGTGTTTTGACTGGTTTAAATCACCAGGTTTGTTTTGGAGAGGAAGAGACCTCTCCAGATAGCTCAATACCTGGTAAGAAACACTGAAGAGACTCTAACCGGGAGAAGTTTCAGCTTGTCACAATCTGAAATCCTCACGGCTAGATGCAACTAAATCCCCCTAAATCGTACACACTGGACCTTTAAGCCACAACCATAACCAAGTGGGTTTTATGCTTAAATGTAACCATATGTTAACCACAGCCTTGTTGAAAAGTAAAGTTTCAATATATCTACTACATAATAACTACATAATAACATGCAAACATAACATATCCATGGTTTGCAGAAACATATACTGCCAATATTTTGTTTGGCATCTGGGTTGAATATTGATACTGAGGTATATGGTCAAAAATATCATTAAGTATCAACAAATATCATTATTTGATTTTCTCAATATTGCCCAGCAATACAATGAATTCATGTTCATTTGTTTGGGATAACAATAAATCTAGTTGCATAACAGTGTCATTACATGATCCAAAAAGAAGTGAGCGCCCTCACCCGTCCTTGTAGTTGATAACCATATCTACCAGTGTGCTCAGCGTTCTGGTGAGTTCAGGTGGGTTCGGAGGCAGTTTTTCAGCAGGTGGACGTCCTCGCTTCCTTTTGACTTTTTCACCAGTTTCCTGCGTGGCCTGCAGTTCTTTCTCTCCATGTTGTTCACTTTTACGTTTCTTCAGACTGATGTCCTCTTCCATCTCCTCCAGGGTACCGTTTGCTCCTGCCTCAGGCTGCGGGAAGAGGGAGCGACACCTAACAAACTTAAACAAACTTGTAGCACTGGGGTTAGGCGAATGAAACACTGTGGTATAAAAATATGTACCGTTTATACTGAAAGCCTGTGAGGCACTTCCCTTGTTGTTCAGTTTATACCTCAGCATTACAAGGACAATAACAACTGGGGAATGGGAGGGAAAATGGAGAACTGTGACCGATTTCCATTCTAAACTCTTCCTTCCCATTTCTTGTAACTTTCATATTGACAGTTGGGATGCTCACAAACTACATGTTTTCGAACATTCATTTACCACTGAGAGAGAAACCTGAAGCACTTCAGACAGCAAGCTATAGAATCCAATCCCAAAACCCTAAAATTAAAGCACTTACAGTCTCCAGCTAATTAGCAGTACTGGCTGGAGTTTAAGCATTCAGAATTACAGAGTATGGTTTTGTATTCAAATGAAAGAGCGTTCATTTATTTATTACAAAAGCATATGAATTTGCATGGACTGAAGCGACCCAACTGCTGTGCTGTCTCTGCAAATTTAGGACAGATTATTTTATCTGGAGGCTTTGATGTCAGATGATTATCGAGGGGAGGCAGAGTTTTTTAAAATGCACAATGGATGCGAATACGTTTGACACATTTGGAGAAGCCACGTTATACCAAAGCACAGAGTCTAAAAATGCTAATAATGCAATAAATATTAACCCATATTTCCCTGGTTTTGCACAAAAAAGAGACAGAAACACATGTGCGCAGTGATCGAGAAAGGATGCCACTGCTGCATCCTGAGTTATTTTCGACCATTTCATCGCTCGTTTTCAAATATCTGCTGCAACCACTGTATTTCCCACAAAAGCAATTAGAGGCCAGAAACATGAGTATGCATGCAGCAAGAGCAGCTCCAGCAGCAGCAGCAGCAGCGGCAGCAGCAGCAGCAGCAGCAGCAGCAACCCGGCTGGAGAGGAGAGGGAGGAAATAGAGAAGGCATGCTGTCCAATCCGAACAGAATATTGATGCATCAATAGTACACACACTAGCATTCAAATCATATAATAAAGCATGCACTTGTGGAAATGTATTTCTCAAGGACAAAGATGAAAGCATGCTGAATGACTGTATATTGCACACAGTGGTCTGAGGAACAGGATGCAGAATTATTACTGAAAATAATTTCATCCAAGCCTAGAGAAAGAAAAGGACTGATGGTGGCAAAAAAGCAAACAAAACGCATGCCTGCACTCCCGAACCAAAAATACATGGCAGAGAATTGAGTTAGAGGAGACAACAACACTACAGAGGTAACAATAGAAATCCTGTTCATCATCGCTCGGCTCAAATGAAGGCTTTAAAAGCCCCGCTGCTCTCTCTAAGGGGCTGCAATCGTTCCAGCGGAATACAGGAGGGATAGAGGGTAATCCTCAAAGATGTATAACACAGCTGAGAGCTGCCTGATTGACTGTACATGTGTGAGTGGAAGGGTGTCAGTGTGTGCATGTGATGCTCCATGCCTGTGCTATCTCCTAACAAGCCAGCCTCTTTCCTGACTAATCTGGCAAAGATTCCCTCTCATCTGTTACAACACACACCTACACACCCCCTCTCTCTCCCCCCGCTCTCAAACACACACACACACACACACACACACACACACACACACACACACAGACACACACACACACGTGCGCGCGCACACGCTTACACAGACAGACGGGAATAAGCTCACAGAGATACTCGCTCTTTCCCTGGCTCGCGCGCACGCACACACACACACACACACACACACACACACACACACACACACACACACACACACATTTTATCCATCTCTTCCTCTCTTCCCATGCGATGTAGCCTGGCTGAATCCTGAGCCTGAGAAGAAAGACATGGAGGAGGATATTTACCTGAGTGCAGTCTGCAGGCTGGCTATCAGGATCGGCTGCAGCTGTGGGGGAGAGAATTAGCAAGCCAGCATAGCGGCGAGCTGCTAGTCTCTTCATCAGCTGATCACTCAGAAGCAGAGCCCAGAAGGGGGGAGAATAAAAGCGCTATGTTTTCATATACAAATCAATGGGCTGGGGGAAAATAGAAATGCCATACCCATCTCCTGGCTGCGGCTCTCCGAAGTCTTTTTCCTGACTCTGGAAGGCCCCGAGCTTGTCTCCCTCTGCATGTTTTTAATATCGACTGCTGCCAGACGGCTTTTTTTTTCTCTTCCTACCCCGCTGTTAAAGTTATCGGGTCCATTTTTTTATTTTTTATTTTTTTTAAATGTTGCGTTGCATTTCAGAGGGAACGGGATGTCAACAACTGCAGGGATCTTAGAAACACGAGTCCAGCCCGCAGCAACACGGGACGTGCATATGTGGGCACTTCATACAGCGTGCACGTGTGTGCAAGCGCGCAATCGCCACGGGAGACGGGGGTCATGTCCCCGCCAATGTATAAATATGGAAACGTTGCTCCCCCCTCCTTCTCCAGTATTCATAATGACCAGACACGTCATCAGAAATAAATGTATTAGTTCCCCCCCATTGTTAAACCCACTCCAAGTTTCACTCAGTCACGTGTCTTTTGGAAACTCTGCCTGCAGTTGATTTGTTACCAAACTGTGTCGCAAACCGACCATCAACTCTAAAACATGCATGTGCGTCGAGGCGCAGACTGTCTCTGGCGCATGGTCCCAATAACTCCGTGTACTTTTGCTCTGTGTTTTAATGAACATCTGACACGTAGCTGATGATCAAAGAGAAACACAAAGCGTCTGGTCGTTATTACAAAAGGTGGACTTCGCGCCAGACGTGTGCGCATTTGGATACAAACAGCCAGACTGACCAGTCAGACAGTTGGTGACTTCCAGATTCCAGATTGCGTCAGATTATCTGAAGAGCCACACCGACCTACTGATTCTGTTGTGATGAGTATGGCCAAATAACCATCATTGACACACACACACACACACACACACACACACACACACACACATATATACACACTATATATATATATATATATATATATATATATATATATATATATACACACACACATACACACACACACACACACACACACACACACACACACACACACACATATCCTACTTGCTCCCCCAGTATTTCATGTCTAAGATTTCCTGCTTGTTTGTGTGCAGCCGCAGAATTCCAGCAGGGTGATTAATGCATTAATATGGACTCAGATTACACTCAATTTCTGTGCCAAGACAGCAAAAGCAAGGAAAAATGTCTCTGTAACACTGAGCTGCTGAGCTGTAACAATTGCAGCAATAACAGTGGACTTTTTCTAGTTTGGGCTGATGTTCAAACACATCTGGTTTCTGTAAATCAATTAGGGTTTTCTTTCCCTCAACATAAGCTAGAAAACAGCACACAAAGTCAGAACTCACACCACAGGAAATTAAAGATAGACAAGAAAACTGGATAGAAATAAAAGATCCTGTTGCATGTTCTTCAAATGAGATCAAACTCACAATGAAGAGCGCCGCCCCTTTGTAGGATGCAGAGGCTTGTGTGGCTGGAATTCTGTAGAAGCAAGAGAAATCATGATACACATGAGTTGAACAGGCGGTCCACAGCCGTGCTGTCATACCAGGCAGCTAAGTCAGTCTTGTAGCAGCTGGCCAAGGCTATTTGTCATACTTAACTTTAGCAGAGTGTGTTTCTTACTCTTTAAGCCCTACAGGTCTTCATGCCGAAATAAAAACAGCTTTCAATTTAACTGTATTAAACATGTTGAACCTTTTTTATATTAAAGCCCCTGAAAACGTGCTTTCACTTCTTAGGTATTTCTTTATAACTGAATAAGCATCAAAGGTAAAAAGGGGGGGTGGGGGATTCCAACATTTGATTTTTTCCAACTGAGCTCCACCCATTTCAAACCAGTGAGAAGAGCACTGCCAAAAACAAACAGAAATCTCTCATGAGAAATAACCAAAACTGTTCCTGCTCTGGCAGAAAATAGTGTTTTCTTGTAGGACAACATTGCTCATTGTAAGATCCTGCATGAAAAATTTTCAGAGCCTTTAAGTGACTCTGGCAATACATCTTATGGTGGCCACTTGCTGCAGTTGAGCAAGTTCATTGTAAATCTAAAGCTCACATTAAATAACTCTCTCTCACACTCTGTTGGTATGACTTCATTTACCAGTTGATAGCACGTCAAAGATACAGCAAACATGATTTAATCAATAGAGATGAAGTCTGTAATGAACAATTAAAAGTCTAACTGAGATCACATTAAGTCATCTGCTTTTGCAGTAAAAATAATGTCAAAATCTTTTTTAAATGCATTATTATTTTACAAGGAAGAAAAGAAAGGTCTGGGGAAATATTAGCAATGCACTTCCAAACTTTTTTTCTTAAAGCAGAACACACAATATGTGATTTACAGAGCAGATACGTATGCTGGTGTGAACAATAAAAAAAACAATTTCATGTAAACTGGACTACAATATACAGTAAGCTGTAATGGGATATGACAGGAGGATACATCATGTCTTTTATTATATGGAAGACATTTGTGTATTCATAACTTCATAACAAAAAAATAAGTAAGTTTTTCTTTCATACCTCCACGGTAAAATGAGAATCCAAAAAGGCAAACTTTCTTAATCAATTGAAGTAGAATGAATTTGCCTTTAACAACTCCCAAACTATAAGTCTCAGTTATCCAGTCATAGACTCAGCATTTAAAATACTTCCGAATAAAGTGTCTCGCATATGGGCGAGAAGTGTGCCTGCGCAGTTTATGTGTAAGCGTTTTAAATCGTAGGGTTTAAACACAAATGCTTATTTGGAAAGTACTGGTGCCCTGGCTGGATAAATGAGACTTGTATGACACTGCACGAGTTGTATGAATGTTTGTAGATTGATGTTTCTATATAGTTTTGCCATCATTTGGGGGGTTAGGTGTTCCTTTAAGGTGGGACATGATGTACAGCACAGGAATTAGACACAAACCTTGACATATTCACAGAGACAGGGAGCACAACTTCTAGGCTTGAAATAATAAATAATTGGCCAACAAATTAATCATTAGCCAGCAAACGTCAAGAACATGCAACACGCTGTACTGTAAACAGGAGCGCTGTGCACACTGAAACAACACTGTTTGTGGATGGTATTTCTTGGCTCAGTGTACACAAGGATTTCCCTTGCATGCCAGTATCACATGACAGTTGTAATTGTTTTAAATAATGAAAAATGAAGGGTGCCTTCATTATCTTTTTATTTTTTTGCTTTTGAAGATGACTTATATGAAAATCTATTCTTGCATGTAATAAGGTGTTGTGAAGTTTCGACTCAAAGAGCGTGCTAATGTAAAGTGACTGGATTAGATGAAACAGAGATATCATTTCAGTGTTATGTTCCCAAGAACCACTTGCTCAAAACTGCTGCTCGTTACCATGGCAACAGCAAATTTTGATGGTGGACCTTGTATATCATTGTATTTTATTGCTGTTGCTGGGAAATGACTCAGAGTGCTCTCAGTCACACATGCTCTCAGTAATGGGACACAGTAACATGCTGGGGGGGGGGGGGGGGGGAACATGAGGAATGACAACATAATTTCATACATCTACTCCGTCTTTTCATGGAAGCTTTCTATCTTCTACACCCAATCACAGCTTTCAAAACCTTTGCAAAGAGGCGAAATGTAAATCGTGCAGAAAACAAGAGCAAAGGGATGGAAACCCATCTCACTATGTCACTGCATGTTTTACACACACTTTGGAATAAATACAGGAAAAATTCACACTTCAAAAACTGGTCTGTCTTATTTATCAATTTCTTATAATTTATACCTTATCACATATTCATTCACCATCAGTGTTCTTATGTAAAATTGACCATAGTGATAATCTCCATTGCAGGGCTGATACAGAACCAAATTACTGTTCCACATTTAATTCTAACATCACCCCACAAACTCTTTTCTCTAGCTAGCTCCTATGGAATATTCATTACAGTAGCCTGCACTGCACCATGGCACAGGTTATTCTGAAAGTTTGATAAATTCTTTATAGCTGATTCAAAGCTGAAATTCAGTTTTAATTTGCAGTGGTGTGAACACAGATGGAGTCAAGCCTACTTTGATCAGGCTGTGATTTCAAGACACAAAGCCAACTAACAATGAGCCGGTCGTTTATATCCGCCTTCTGAAAAGATGCTTAAAATATAAAGCATGCTTGCTGTGCTGTCCTTATGAGATAGTCAATAAAAGCTTGCTGAAAGAATAATGGTCAAACAAGTGGGGACAGGATGGAAACAGAGGACAATAGCAATAAAACACAAAAGGAATTTCTGAAAGGACTGAGTGAGGTGAAAGAAAAAGAGCGGCAAGAGAGGCGAGTAGTTTCTGTCCTACAGGAGGCGCAGAGAGCTGTGTGTCAAGGGATGAATCAAACTGGTGTCTGCCGGACTAAAAATAGGAGAAAGTTTCAAGAGCCATGTTTTTCCAACTGGTTGAGTCACTAAGTATGAGCAATGTGAGAAAACATCCATCAAGAAACCTGCTGAAATGAAAACCTGTTGAATGTAGAGAGAAAGAATAAGTGCTCCACAAAAAGCTTAAACACACTTTTCAGAGTCTCTGTGTACCTTTTTTGGAGCTGTCTTTGCTTCACTTGATCAGCAGCCAACATTAGAAAAGGTAAGAAATAAACCAAAGAAAACAATCCTGAGGTCACCTTACTCAGTGTAGCACAATGTCAAGAGTTTTGTTGATTAACATCTCTTCTTGAAATTGATATAATAGATGCATTACTTGCATAAAATGTGATTTAACAGAAGTCATTGTAAATGTTTAACACATTAACTACTACATTTTAAATTGAAAATTGTTTCAAATTCAACAGAGAGAGAGAAAGAGTTGCAGTCAGTGATGAGAAATCACTTTATTCATAGCAGAAAAGACACTCGGCTGGCTCAGCCTCCATCAGGGTCAGAGCTATCCATAGTAATGTAGGCTCCACTTAAAGAACAAGTTTGACATTTTATGAATTATACTTATTCACTTTCTTGCTAGATGAGAAGATGAGATTGATACCAGCGGCCCATTAGCTTAGCTTAGCTTAGCATTAAGACAGGAAAAAGGCAGAAACAGCGAGCCTGGTTCATTCTAAAGGTAAAAAGAAATCTGCTTACCGGCACCTCTAAAGCTAAGACACTATATATCATTTGCCCGATCTGTACCGAACCAAGCTAGCTTCATGTTTAACAGCCCTATATGAGCAATATCAATCTTATTGTCTAAGCAAGAAAGCAAAGACATGCATTTCCCAAAAAGCTGAAAATTGCTTTACAGTACATGCCATCAGCAACACAACCTCCTATGTGTGGCACTGTTTACACCTGGTATTGACCTGTGTCTGATCAGATCACAGATGGACAGCTCTGAGTACAGGTATGAATCATAAACTATGAAAATAATGGAGGTAGCTACTGTGATATAACCTATTGGTTACATCACAGTAGCTACCTGGCCTTCCCTTTATTATGCATAACTTACAGCTTTAATAAAATGTCAACAGGGGAGCTGTAATAAGAATTACTTCCTGTGCCGCTGTCATGAATGAGGAAATTAGCTTTAAGGACCAAAACTGTAGCATGGGGGTCTCTGGGGATTTACTGACTTCTGGAGCCAACCCCTGAGAAAATGAATGAGAAAATCAATGCCCTGCATGTAGCCCTGTGATGAAATAAGATTTTATCCATTTTGAATAGTAAAAAATATAACATAAAATGATAATATGGGACAGTCAATGTTGGCATAGTGGCAGACTGCTGTAGAGAATTCAGTGTATGAGAAACACTGCACAATCTCCTGCAGTTTGTCCCATTGAAGCAAACTATAACTGGCGCTTAAAGGCTAGTTCACATTACACGATTTTCAACCTGATTTTGACGTCGCAGAGGAACTTGAGAGCCACCTTGGGTCGGAGGTGAGTTGGCAGATAGTCTGCCACAACTAGTCCTCATGTGTCAACAAGCCTACAAGCAAGTCGCCCCTTTGTCTGCGACTGGGACTGGATATCTGGCATGCTAGAAAACTGGAGAAGTCTGACACGACTGACAAAGAGCATCAGCCAATGAGAGGCAGGATATGTCCCAAGTCAGCACCCGGGAGGACGGAAGAAATGTGAGGAGGACAAGCAAGCTGGCAAGCAACAGCAACAATGGCGGCATCCACAGGATCATGGGGAGCGCATTGTATTTGGACCCAGGCCCTGGAGGCAGATCTGATTCAACACTGGGAAGAACATCCATGCCTGTACGATGTGTTGTCTCCAAGTTAAAAAAACGTAGTTTGGTGACGTCACCACGTTATCTGGGGCTCTGTCGGCGAGGGCTCGGTGGAGAAATCTTGTGGTGTGCACACACAGGTCATAACGCAGTTGGCGAGACTCCCAATGACAGAAACACATGTTGCCAGGTATGAACACTCAAAAGATTGTGATAGTCTCCGTGACGCAAAATCGGGGTGAAAATCATGAAATGTGTACTAGCCTTAAGTGTGTGTATAGCATGACAAACCTCCCGTAGATTACAAAAAAACAAAGCATTTGGTTTTTGCAAACATAAATGATGTACATGTTCAGTTGTGTTTAGAGTGAGGAATTGAGATCTGATCACAACTGGTCACTCACGCATGTGGAGATGCATTCTAATGCCAGGTGTGAACAGACAGATTTAGAGCTGTCCACTTGTGATCAGATCACACAAGACACATGTTAGTACCAGGTGTAAACAGGGCCCTAGAAAGAGAAGTGCTGCAGTTATGTGTACTTGTATGTAGCAGTAGATTTGGTGTTTGGTAAAATGACAAAGTGAAACATGTTCAAAATATCAACATCATGCTTCATAATTTTTCTAATTAAGCAGCACAGATACAGCAAAAGTATCTACTTATAAATACATACTTTTTTATATTACAATAAAAATATGAATGTACAAAATTTACCTATTTTAAGGTTTAAAGTTTTTTTTTTCTCAGAACAATTGACAAAATCAAGATTATTTGCAGATATTTATGATCTTTTTTAAATTGATTTACATATTTACTCACACATCTTTATGAGTTTGATGCTATTGTATACTTTTTGTATCTTCTTATTTTCTTGTGGAATTACAAATATTTCTAAAATTTTGAGAAACTTTGAGATGACAATATACTGTATAATATATGATTGCAGGGTGCATCAATAACTATTAACTTGTATGAATAAAGAATAGAAATATACTCTGCCATACATATATTACCTACTTAGCTACAATATACATTAATACACACTATGTAATGTTATACTATGCAGATGCTACACTAGAAGATGCAGATCATTGGAGAATAACTAGCATTCTGTCAAATGGAAAAAGGAATCAGTTTGACGAATTTGGTATCCAACTGTAAGTTCAAAACTGATCCTATTAAAATTCTTCAAAACTGAATCACCTCATGAATAAGATTCAAGACGCAATTATTCAGGCTTTGGGGCATCACCTCATTCAAGGAAATTTCTGCCACCAGAAGAGGAGAGGGACTTGCCACTGTGACGAGCAGCTGCCTGTTAAGACACACAAACACAATAAACAAATTTTTGGAAAACTATGCACATGTATACTTAGTTTAAGTGTTAGTGTGAAAATGTTGATCCACATACTCCTGTCTGTCCTTTGGAGAAGTTAGCATGTGCATAAAGGAGCACAGCGATGTCATTATGTCCTGCCTCCAGTGCAATGGACAGGGCTGTGCTTTCATCCTGTAAACACATATGCATAAATACATTTTTAGAGTTTTTGTTGTTTATTGTACATTTACAAATGGACAAAGTATATTGCACATATTTAACTGACTGTATGTCTCCAAAATACAACCACATAGGTCATTTTTACATGCAGAAATTACAACTTACATTTCTGTTTTTTGTCAAGTGCTGACCTCTTGTGGTCATGGTAATTATTACAGGAGCAAAGGAGAAAGTCAGGTGATGTAGGTGGGTGGAACAAAGGGGAGGTAGATGGGTCAAACAAGCAAAGGACTTCCATCCAGGAGATCAGTATTCATGTCTCGTGTTAAACCGAGAGTCAGAGTGGAGTGATTTTACCATTCTAACATGGTATGTTGTAGTGTGTGTAACATGATGTTTGGGATGTGATGTGTGTAATGTACGTCACATAAAATGTCACCTTACGTTACATTACGTTACGTTAGGAACAAACGTACTCATAGATATGGATTTCGGGGGCCACAGGGGACACTTGCACTTTGAACCCCCCCTAATAAAATCATGGGAGATGAACTTTTATTTTGACAAAATTGGAAACATTTACACCATAAACTGGTGCAGAAAAGGCATGGCACAAATTGGTGTGCATAAAAATTCACCAAGGGATTTTCGCCTTAACCCAACCACGTAGCTTTTATGCAACTGCAACTGTTTCACGTCATCAATCATGTTAAAAGCTGTGACTGTTCACAGTCATATATGAGCTATTCTGTCGTTCACCTGTAGGTCCACTAATTTAGGAAACACTGGTGGGTTGGAGGACTTGTTGATTTAATTATACTACGTCTTCGCCTTTGTTTCCTTGACATATTAAATGGAAAGTGTTCACTCTCAGCTTTCATAAATATGTGAGACAAAGTTGGAATGTTTCAGCTTCACAGCTTGAAGCCACCACATTTACAGAAGCTGCACAGAGGGGCAGTAATGACTCACGTACGCTATCAGTCAGGGTGGCATCACAGTCTGGCTGTGCCAGCAGTAATCTAACAATGTCGGCATGGCCATGCTCGCTCGCACACATCAGCGCTGTGGAGCCCTCATCGTCCTGGAGGTTGACCTCCGCCCCCTGTGCCAAGAGCGCCTGCACCATGTCCATCCTGCCGTGGCTCACAGCCAGCATCAGAGCTGTCTGACCTGCCTGGGTGGCAGAAGACAGAGGTGAAACACAGGACATAGGGTTAATGATGTTGAGTCAAATATAGAATCATAACTTTGTGGAATCAGGCAGGTCACTCTTTCTCCCTTCTCCACTTACTGAATACAATTTTGGAAAAAAACATGTAATTTGGAACTTACGTATAATTGGTTAGATTAATTTATGTCTATGCAGGCAATTCCAATCAACCACAGCCTGCTATCTATATTTTCAAATTTAAGATTTGATTTAAGATTTTTAGCAAATCAGCAACAGGAATTATGTAGTTATTTCACAGCAAAATGTAGACACAATTTAGAGAATTGCAGGACATCACAATCACTACCATTACCTGAGAACAGACTGACCTGGCTGGCCTTGGCATTGACATCTCCTTTTGTGAAGAGCTGCTCCACAACTCTCATGTCCTCTGGACTGTCTACTGCTGCGAGTGCAGCCAACATGATGGGCGTGTAGCCTGCTTTGTTCTGCTGATTGACATTACACACCTCTGTAGCAATGGTGGTCAATCAGGTTGAACAGAGGAAACAGGAGAGGGGACAGCAGAAAAATGTCAGGCAGTTAAAGGTTTTTATCTTCATTCATGTATTGCCATTATTTGCAAACTCTTTCCACCTACACTGACTGAATCAACTTTTATACTGAAATACCTTCACAAAAAAAAAAATCTATGTGAAAATGTCAAATTAAATGGTCCTACCCCAAAGGTCATTCATTGTGTAGACTCATAGACATGGACGAATGTTAGCACTTTCAAAAGCCATGCTTTAATTGCACAACAGCAATGATACAAATACATTTTAGCCTTGCTCCAAGTGTCCTCAAATTACTGTGGCTGCATTGCTGTGCGCAATTAAAAGTTCTCAAAGGCATGCTTTTTTTGAAAGCTAAAATTCCACATAGTTTAAATTCCAGCTTGACTCTGCAAATGAGCAGTTTAAAACACTCACTCAAGGCATCCTGTGAATTCATTTAATGCATTCCCCTTCTCTTTCAAATGGGATTCAATTATTTGTTATTTTTTTATTCTCAGTTATAGTGTACACAGATGTTTTGGATGTAGTTAAAATTGCTTTTTAGGATGGGGTAATAGTAGCCCAGTCCTCATTTTGAGCAACATAATAAAATAGTTATGCTTCTTCCATCATTAACATTGCAAACATAACAATATTCATCAATCTGTGACACAGAGGATTAGAATTTTGCTGATTATATGCTTTTATTCCACTTGTCTTAGACCAGACAGAGGTAGATCCAATCTCCTCTAAAAGCTATAGCAATGCTTTTGGATAAAAATAAGAAAGAATACTTTATCTCCTCCATTAGGACACTTATTCAATGTCTGCCTGTTCAATTTATATTGATTAAGCCTCTGAATGGCCTGGACCTGAATTATATTTCCAAACCTTTGATCCCTTTTAGACCTGTGCAATAAGCTAGAGAAAAGGTTGGAACAGTACATTATGGTTTTAGAAGTGGAAAGCACATCTTTACTTCTAATTTTAAAAAGAACTGTGTTTGGAAAAATTATACCACCTGCAGTAGAGGTTAGAGAAATTTCGGGCACTGTGGTAGGAGTGCAGAACTTCTAAGGATCAATAACACATTTTACCAAGTACAAGCTAGATGAAGTGCATGCACTTTTTAAGTGTGGTGTATTTATTGTTTTGTCAATAAAACATCTGTTTTGGCTGGTTATGCAACAGTCAACAAAATGTAATTTATTCCTCCTACTGTTGTAACAAGCCATTATCCTTATTATCCTTCAGAGTTTAAAATTAATGCTCTTAGGTTAGACAGCAGCATTAAAGAAGACCTATTATGCTTTTCCTTATTTTCTCTCACATATAATATTACAATGATGGATGTTCCCATTAGATGTGGCCAAAGTTTCAAATAATGAGGTAAGGTAATGTAAAAGTATCCCTGTGAGCAAAAAACCTCAAGCTTCAGGCAATTCTGAATAAATTATAATATAATGTAATGTGACAGATTTGTTTATATGGTCATGCGCTCCAGGCATACCACTTCATTACGTAGCCTACACTGCTATATGTACCAATAAGCTAACATCAAGGATACCTGTGATCTTGGTTGCTGACGTTGTTAATTTCTCCCCAATTTTTGATCATAACTGTACTGGAAAATTTCTGGTTGTGCTTTTATTATTTCATTTCAATGGGAGAGAGTCCCGCCTTACACATGCAAACATCAGAGAAACGTGTAAACTTGGTTGCTGATGTTGTTTATTTTTATCTGATCTTGGATCAGATTCCTGTTGGGACATGTCTAGCTGTGTTTTGAAGCTTTTATTGGTGATTTTCATGGTAGAAAGGGCTGTTATTCTCCATTAGAGTCAGTCCCCTAGCTGCAATGATGGTGTAGAGACAAGATGCAAAAGACCTGGAAATGCTGCCCGATCAGAGCAGACTGCACTTTTTTTGAAGGGCGGCTTTAAGAGACAGGCGCCAAAACGGAGCATTCTCAGACAGAGGGTGAATTTGGGAGTTCCAGCACAGACAGTTTGAGGAAAATTCAGTATTTTTGACCATCAAAGCATGTAATCATTTATTTTGGGCTTGTACTAGTACAAGTATGAACCTGAAAATTAACATAAAAGGTCCTCTTCAAGATAAAAGAAAAAAAGAACAGTCTATTAAGTCAATAGTGTACACATATTTTTTTAGATACAAAAGGACCTCATGATCCAGATAGAAGAGTAAGATGGGGGATGATTCCCCCCTTGAGAACAAAGTCAATTTGTTACATGATGGTGATGCATAAACCAACACACTGTTGGGAGAAATAAATAGATGCAGTAGCCAATTTTGTTGTTAAAGCTAAAAAAATGAGTATCTTGTATCTGGGTACATATATATATATATATATATACAGTACAGGCCAAAAGTTTGGACACACCTTCTCATTCAATGCGTTTTCTTTATTTTCATGACTATTTACATTGTAGATTCTCACTGAAGGCATCAAAACTATGAATGAACACATGTGGAGTAATGTACTTAACAAAAAAAGGTGAAATAACTGAAAACATGTTTTATATTCTAGTTTCTTCAAAATAGCCACCCTTTGCTCTGATTACTGCTTTGCACACTCTTGGCATTCTCTCCATGAGCTTCAAGAGGTAGTCACCTGAAATGGTTTCCACTTCACAGGTGTGCCTTATGGCAAGAACCAATCAGCTAACTAAAGAAAAACGAGTGGCCATCATTACTTTAAGAAATGAAGGTCAGTCAGTCCGGAAAATTGCAAAAACTTTAAATGTGTCCCCAAGTGGAGTCGCAAAAACCATCAAGCGCTACAACGAAACTGGCACACATGAGGATCGACCCAGGAAAGGAAGACCAAGAGTCACCTCTGCTTCTGAGGATAAGTTCATCCGAGTCACCAGCCTCAGAAATCGCAAGTTAACAGCAGCTCAGATCAGAGACCAGATGAATGCCACACAGAGTTCTAGCAGCAGACCCATCTCTAGAACAACTGTTAAGAGGAGACTGCGCCAATCTTCATGGTCAAATAGCTGCTAGGAAACCACTGCTAAGGAGAGGCAACAAGCAGAAGAGATTTGTTTGGGCCAAGAAACACAAGGAATGGACATTAGACCAGTGGAAATCTGTGCTTTGGTCTGATGAGTCCAAATTTGAGATCTATGGTTCCAACCGCCGTGTCTTTGTGAGACGCAGAAAAGGTGAACGGATGGATTCCACATGCCTGGTTCCCACTGTGAAGCATGGGGGAGGAGGTGTGATGGTGTGGGGGTGTTTTGCTGGTGACACTGTTGGGGATTTATTCAAAATTGCAGGCACACTGAACCAGCATGGCTACCACAGCATCCTGCAGCGACATGCCATCCCATCCGGTTTGCGTTTAGTTGGACGATCATTTATTTTTCAACAGGACAATGACCCCAAACACACCTCCAGGCTGTGTAAGGGCTATTTGACCAAGAAGGAGAGTGATGGAGTGCTGCGGCAGATGACCTGGCCTCCACAGTCACCGGACCTGAACCCAATCGAGATGGTTTGGGGTGAGCTGGACCGCAGAGTGAAGGCAAAGGGGCCAACAAGTGCTAAACACCTCTGGGAACTCCTTCAAGACTGTTGGAAAACCATTTCAGGTGACTACCTCTTGAAGCTCATGGAGAGAATGCCAAGAGTGTGCAAAGCAGTAATCAGAGCAAAGGATGGCTATTTTGAAGAAACTAGAATATAAAACATGTTTTCAGTTATTTCACCTTTTTTTGTTAAGTACATAACTCCACATGTGTTCATTCATAGTTTTGATGCCTTCAGTGAGAATCTACAATGTAAATAGTCATGAAAATAAAGAAAACGCATTGAATGAGAAGGTGTGTCCAAACTTTTGGCCTGTACTGTATATATATATATATGTATGTATATCAAAACTTTTTATGTACAACTTAATATAAATACATAGATCACTATTGTACTGTGACAAAAAATTTGACTAGTTTACCCTAAAACAGTTCTGATGGAATAAATTATAAAAATGCAGCATTTCAGCCACTCACTATTGCATACCCATTTAATGCATCTTACCCTATCTTACCCAACCCAGTTCTTCAATTCAGCCTATTTGCCCCCTAGTGGCTATAGGGGAGCATAGTATGTCTACTACTGATGACACACTGAAGCAGAACACCAAGCCAGAATGTTGTTAGAATACATAATGACCTCTAGTTTCTCTGGGACGATTACTTTACCTGCATCAAGCAATTTCTTGACAATGCCAAAGTTGGAGTGAGACACACTGTAGTGCAGAGCCGTGTTTCCATTGCCATCAGCCATATTTGCTACATGTTGTAGTACCAAAGGTGAAATGACCCGAAATGTAGACAAGTAGTCTCCCATAGTGTCTGGAGCTGCTGACTTGTGGCTGGATACGGAGAACCACTCTTGCTGGATTGTTTGTAGACAGTCATGCTGCAAGAGACAAAAGAAAGTAAAAAACATCAATGTGTTTGTATGGATCCATATATGCCTTGCAAGTTGCCATAATTCACAGTGTGCAGAGCAATTCCGGCTTTGAATAGGAAGGATGTGACTGAAAGAGCGAAGACAAAGAGCATAACAAAGCAACAAGTCACTGTTAAAATGTTCAACACAATATCACAAAGGAAGAGGCTTAGGAATCTGTCTTCATATAATCCATAAAAAGTTTGTGGCACGTTGAGAGCTGTGTTTGTCAGCATGTCTCATTATTAAATCTGTCTTTATTTTTTCTTTTCAATTAGTTCTTTTGAACTAACAATTATTATGATGGGAGTGAGGAGTCACTTTCGCTTGCAAATTTTTTCAAGTTAAGGAAAACTGCAGTGACAGAAAATTACAGAGCTGACACATTCCTGAGCTTCTTACATTCAATGCCAAAGCCATTTCTTTTTAAATGACATACTTAAACACACCCTGCCCCTGCAACTCTCCACACCCAACCAGTGACATACCATAAACCATGTGCGCGCGGGCGCACACACACACACACACACAGACACACACACACACACACAAAGTGACCTTCACAGGCTCTCTGAATATAACAAAACATACCAATTCCCTGCTGGATAAAGCTGTGTCATCACTCAGGTGCATCTTTAAGGCTTGACAAGCAGAAAACATCTTTTCACTTAACTTAGACCTGAAAGGAATAAAATGCTACAGGTTACACAGTGTGAGTTCAAAACTGAGCGTACCCTTCAAATGTTAGACTGACACAGTGAAATATCAAGACTGATGGGTTATAATCATACTCTACTGAGATTTTGGGGCTTAACACTTTCTGGACTACATTACCTCTGTGCATGTGATTTTGCAGACCCTTTAGATCCCTTGTTGGGTCCAACTTTGCCCTTTCTTCCTTGCGTTCCATCTTGAGAAGCCTCTCTTGATTTTTTATTACCTCGCTTTTCCACTTCTTCAGAGTTAGCCTTCTCACTGGCAGAGAGCTCATAAGATGACATGGGGTCCAATCTCAGGACAGAACACAGGAGTTAAAAGAATTAATTTTGGTATTTTTCAACCTGGACCCATGTTTTTGTGCCTAAGCCACCAATGGGAACAACAACTTTTGAAATTGGGCCAGTATTGAGCAAGACGGCTATAGACAGCAGGGGCAAACCAGGTTGCAATGTTACCATTTGGGGCATTTGTGCACCTTCAATGTACATCTGCTAAAAGTGCTAGTTTTTGCCACTGACATGTTAAGATTATTATTTCAAGTTTCTGACAACATTAAGGAAAGGATCCCTATAGAGACAGACCTTCTTGTTAAAGATTAAGATCTTTTTTTTAAAGATAATTTTTGGGGCTTTTGCCTTTAACTGGAGATGGTGGGTGGCGGGGGGGCTGCAGGCTGGAATCAAGCCCCCAGCCACTGCGGCAAGGACACTGCTGTTGTACATGGGACACCTGCTCTACCCATCAAGCTACTGTGTACCCCAAGTGTAAGATCCTTTTTGTTTAACCAGAAACAGCCCCAAAATTGCTGACGAAAAAGTCACCAGATTCCATTTAAATACTCATACTTCATTCAAAGACGAAAGAAACAAAATAAAACTCACAAAAACAGACATGGTTCATCTTTCCACTAACCCAACAATCACCAACTTTGGTTTGGTTGAAATAAACCTGTAATTCACCCAGTCAGATGTGAAAATACGCTGGCTCTATACATGCTTAAATTATTATTTATCCAAGTAGAGTCTGGTGGGTTTGGCGATAGCAGTTTGGGGCTGTTTCTTGTTAAACAAAATAGATCTTACTCTTATATGAAAAGAAGGAATTCTTACCATAAATAGTCAGACAATTCAAATAATAATCTGAGCCTGTCAGTGGCAAAAACAAGCACCACTACTGGACATACACTGGCAGTGCGAACATGCCCTGAATGATTACATTGCAGCCTGTTTTCTGCTGCCGGCTGCAGCCCTGTCACTCAATACTGGACCAATTTCAAAACTTGTTGTTCCATCAGTCATTACTTTGTTAGGTAAGGGATGTCTGAGGAACAGCTGCTGGGCTCAGAACATTGCACAGCATTAAAATTCTTCTAAGACGAGTTACTTAGTGTGCGGATCTATTTCTGTCTACTTTCCCAGTAGCCATTTAGACACAAAAAACAGGGGGAAAAGGGCTCAGGTTGAAAAATACCAAACTTACTCTTAAATGCAGTGAAATTATTAAGATATTGAGTTCTAAAGCGTTGTTGTAAAATATTTGTTCAGACATGAGATATTTACCCTGTGGTCACCCTCATAAACTTCATGCTCTTCCTGTTGCTGCTACAGCTTTGATCTCCATTTTGTTTCTTCATTACAGATCGCAGCACACCGGCTTTAGTTGATCTGTCTGGAAACAATAATGCAGCAATCTTAACATATTATGTATTTTATTAAATACAAAACATTCACAGAAACATGGACACCAACTCTGTCATTCTGGGCAGGACTTGGTGAGGATATATTCCTGATGCTTTGTATATTATTAGAAATCTGAAGGCCTTTTAAAAAGAGAAAGCTTTCGCTGACACCAGCTCCTCCTATGAAGCCATTCAATTTTAGACCCTCGGCCACAAACTGGTATGTGGTATGAAACGCCCTCCAAAACCAGATATCATTCCAAACATTACAAGTGTATCCCTCAGAGAATCAACTTGCCAAGCCAAAGGCAGCCACTTCCTCTAAACCTAACACAAGTAAACAAGGCCTTGGGAGCGGTCTGGACGTCAAATATTTTTAAACTAGAGAACTTCCGCACAGACAGTATTCTTACATATCTTGTGTTTACTGTATTTCGGTATTTCACATGAAGATGAACTTTAGCAGCCCCACACACACACACACACACACACACACACTTCACCTTGCAGAGCTGAGGATGCCTGTTGTTCCAACATCTGTATCATTCTTTTCACCTCTGAATCATTGCCACCCTGGTGGCAGGTTCCTGGGTTTGTTTTGTCAACTAATAGTTGAGATGGGGACTGAAACGTTCTGCTGACTGTGACAAAGAAAGAGGATATAAGTTTAGCACAAGCATGACATTACAAATATTGCATAGAGTATATTATATCATAATATTCCAACATTAAAGGTACCTGTTAGATTTTCTCACCACTAATGGCACTATGGAGCAACTGATCGGTAAGCTCCAATTTCTTTGCAAGTGCATAAATGATGTGACGCACATTTCATCGTCAGCATTCCAATAATGCAAAGGTTAAGCAATCTATATGGTGTACCTTATGCTATTCTACTGATCTGGTGGCATTAATATGCCAATAAATGAGAGGGATACAAGCAATGCTTTTATTTTTAAGAAAACTCCCCAAGTACCTTTAACACTAACCAAATCTACAGGGCTACCTGGAGGCCGAGAATCTACAGGATGGACTTCTGTTCCTTCTTGTGCTGCAGCTTTGTTATTGCAGAGCAGCTTGGAGCTGGCACTTCCTTGGCTGCTGTGTTGTTGGACAAGCCCTTCCCTCTGCTGAGTGTAGTTCTCTGTGAGCAGGTCTCCGTGCTCCCTGAGGAGCCAATGCATCTTCTCTATGTAATGGTTCAGCTCGGGGTCCCACTGGGACTGCGAAGATTGCTGGATAATCTGGCCAGAGGTACTGGATGAAACTGACAAATCTCGTATCCTCCCCTCCCCTACTCCGATGCTCCTTGTTGTGATAGGGTCAGGTAGATGGGAGGGTCCAGAGGCCATGTTTCGGGTTTTCAGTCCCACCAGGAAATTCTCATTAATGTTCGTGAATCCAACACCAGCATCTCGGGTTACCTTGGCGGGTGTCCCTATTGTTCGTTTTAGGGCACTTCCTGGCAGATCTGCAGTTCCTACACCAATCGTGCAGGTCTCTGGGGTGCATTTGATGTCTCTGACCCTGTGGCCCACTGACACTGTCCTAGTGACAATCTGAGTGGTGTTGGTGTGCTTGTCTTGCGTACTTAGGATAGTGTTAGTGCTGGAGTCTGCATTGAAGGCATGTCTGGTGTTGGTAAAGCGAGACACTGAACTGGATACAGTGTTGGTACGCTGAGAAGCTGTCTGAGGAGATGCCATGATTCCCAGATCCACTCCTCTGACTTGATCTGTGGCAATACCTTGAGAGACCACTTCCTTTGCCTCGCAGATGATCACATCAACAGAACAGTCCCCACAACCCACTGAATGATAATTAATCTGTCCTTTCTTAGACCCTAGATTCTCCACTGGTACCACTGTGTTGGTTTCTGCATCACATAATTTTATCTCCATCCCAACTCCTTGTGTGTTTGTTAAAATTTGGATACCAACGCCCTTTTCCGCGGTCTCCACTCGCTCCCTGACCTCCCAGTGGCTCATGGGTACATCTGGTCCTATACAAACATTCTTCAGCTCAGGTCTACAACAAGATACTCCCACAGTCTTCACCTCTGTCACCTCCCCTGTGCTGGCATCTCGGAGCTCTGTGTGATTACCTACTCCCTGGCTTGCGGTGTGAGGTCTCGCCTCAACGCCTGTACTCACAGTGGAGGGCCTCGCAAATGAGGCTTTATCAGCTCGGTTCCTAGCTCCTGCAGCCTGTAGCTCCAGTTTCAGTCGACTCATCTCTGTCTGAAGAGCTGATTCTTTCAACTCTGCTTCTAACTGACAAATTCTCTCCTTCAAGGCGCCAATTATTAGTTGTTGGGCATCAAGCTCTGCTTCCCGTTCTGGGTAAATTCCAAGATTAACTTCAGACACTTCAGTTGCAATAGACCTTGTCTCTACTTGATCAGTGTACACACATTTGTTTTCTTTTGTGGGTTTAGACAAGGTGATATCTACATCTTTATCAGTTCCAACTGCAACTGACTTGGTAGCCTTTTCAAACAGAGGGCCTTTTCCATGCCATGCTTGCAAATGTCTGCCCTTAATGGTTCTTTCCAATGCCTGCATCTCTTCTGTCAGTTGCCTAAACTCCCTGACGTTGGTGCAGTCACTTCTCATAATGCTCTGAGGTGTTTCTTCTTTATTCACCTTGTTTTCAATGTCAGACTTTTCCATGCTATATGCTCTCTTCCAGATCTCATCATTTATGTCCTCATTGTCACTATGGTTCTTGAGCTGAGACACCAGTTGCCGCTTTTCCTCCTGAAGGACTGAGATTTTTACCTGGAGGATAGGGATGATTGTCACCTGTTCCTCCAGTTCTTTCAGCCTCTGCAGAGCTACCACCATCTGGTCGCGGACATGCTGCAGGTGCACGGGGCCGAGACCTGTAACTGGGGTGGTTCTTCCAGAGCTCTGTGGGCTCAGCCTAAGGCATCCTGTGCTGCCTCTACTACCCAGGGACGAGCTAAGATGTAGATGCATATCACTTCCTGTGCCAGTAGGCTTGTTCCCATTGTTGTTGTGATTATATGCACCCAGGCCAGTGAAGGGGGAGAGAGACCCATGGGAGCTTACCCCTCCAAAGCTGGCCAGTCGACGACGGGGATGGGGCTGAGGTGGAGGCTGGCTCGTCCCCTCCTGATCTAAGTGTTTAAGGGTTTCCATTATGGTCTTTTCCATCACGGGGCTTTGTCTTTGTAAAGCAAGTGATCTTGCAGCAGGCTGAGGCTTTGACTCATTAGGTATCAGAGAGGTTGCCGGCCCTTCGTTCCTGGAGGGTTTGTTATCCAATGAGGAACCATGAGGTGGAGGAAGAGGAGGTCGACCTCTGGTTGTGGAAGACATGCCCAGTAGTCTTGTATCATCACTGCTAGATGATGACAAGGATTCTGCAGAATGCCACTGGCTGGATGAAATGCCACTTGGTGTTTTATCCACATTATTGACGGCCACTCTGGGCCTCCTCTTAAGGCTTAGCCGCTTAATGGTGGTGCCGTTTTGGAAACTGTCCACACAGTTGAGGTAGTCCTTGTTCGACTGATAGCTGTAGTCAATCTCCAGGTAGTGAGGAACACACTCCTCAGTGCTTTGAGCTGTTAGACCAACAGTGGAATAAACATAGTTTATTTCAGAGTAAAAACAAATCCAAAAAATGTACGTAATTGCATGTGATGAAAAATAAGTTAAGAAAATTTCCTGAATTGTGAGCTTAGGTTTAAAACTACAAAACTAGACATTAAATGTACAACAGAACCCCCATGATATTTCAGAAACTGTTTTTAACTCTTCAAAACAAAAATATTACTCAGGCAAAAAACTAAATATGCAATAGAAAATACAACCTTCAAGGCTTTTTACATTGTTTTTCATTGCTATAAACTCTCTGCCCTTAGTTTCTCCTTAGTTTCTTAGTTTTCTTTCCTTACCTCAGTATTGTACGCTCATCAGTGACCGTTTGTATTCCAGTCTGGAGTCTTTCTTCTATCACTGAAATGTTTTTGACTATAAACTCTCTGAGTCTGTCCCACAAGAAGAGGAGGGACGGAAGAGGATTTACCAATTGTGTAGACACTCTGTTTTCAGTAGTCACTTCTCTCTAAATGGTATGTCTCTCTACATAGACTGAACCCACTCTATAATTACCATGCAAGTCTCCCTCAAAATGCCTGACCATATTCTTGGCAGGTTTTTTCAGCCACAGACATCTCCCAAGTATTTTAGCCAATAAACACAAAAATAAAAGTCACAGAAATCTTTTTCATTTATCAAATACTTGACACAAAAAAATGTAATCCATGAAACAGGTATAACTGTATTCAAATTGTAAAGGAATGTGTGTTTACATTGATGGAGATATTTCAGTCTATGCAATTTTTAAATTCCATTATAACCCCTATAAACAAACCGCTAGACATATTTTGTGCATTAGATATAACACTGAAGTTATGAAATGAAAAACTAGCATTTCAGCTATTTGGAAAGTAATGGTAATAGTTACCTGACACATTTCTCAAGACGTAACTGCCTTGAGCCATGAATGCGATTCAAAAAGTATCAATAATGGAGCAATCCCTTCATATCCAGTTGGAACTTTGAAACAGTCTGTGAAAAAAATTAGAAAGTTATGCATACTTTACTTCTTGATAATAAGCTTTTACTGTATGTATCATCCTACTGCATCAGTCGTTCACTCTCCCTCTTTCACAGCCCAGGTCCAGCAGTCAATAACAGCTAACCTTACAGTGCTTACATAAAGGAAATGCTATACTAGGCCATGACATATTATAGTTAATTCTGCAAAAAGTACAGTGAGCAAAAGGCTAAGCCTCAGTGCACAACAGTGACTCACCACATTACAATGCCATATCACTTTCTCATTAGTAAGCACCTTTTGTTCTCAGCACATGGAGGTTTTAAGGAGAGCAAAGAATGCACAACGGCTTTAGTTCTCAGAGAAAAGAACATTTAATTTATACACAAAGGGAAAATATAAGAGAAAAATATATACATATGTAACACTAAGGATATGTATGCATGGTATGTCTGTAACCGCTTATCCTATTCAGGGTCACAGGAGTGCTGGAGCCTATCCCAGCTGACATTGGGCAAGAGGCGGGATACACCCTGGAGAGGTCGCCAGACTATCACTGGGCTGACACATAAAGACAGACAACCATTCAAAATCAGGCTGTCTCCACACTGACATTTTCATCTGAAGCCCGAGTGAACACATGACATCAAGCCTCAGGCAGTAAATCCAATAAGTTTAGCAAGCTCTCTTTAGAGTCAGCCACAGTGACCGAAAGTACTATTTCTGCTGCTCTCAGATGAATGTTACAGAGTGACTTGGGAAAAGTCATTGTAGGGAAGCCGAGTCGAGTTTGCAGTTAAAGAGACAGAATAAATGCTTGGGGAACAAAAACAGAATCTGGAGCGAACGGATAAGGCATAAATGGGTTAGAGAGATCAGGAAAGACACAAAGAAATATAATTTCAATAGGCCTATATGGTTTAAAATGTATGTATGCTTTATGCCTTTTTGATTAATCCACATCAAAACACTGCATTGCTTGCATAAACAAAACTATTCAAATATATTTTCCATACTCACATATCCTCATCCAGTCACTCATTACACACAGACTGCCACCCAGAGGCCATGGGGATGTGTGTTATCGCTTCTGTTGGCACATAACTAAACACAGTATGCTTCACTTTTAGACTCAAACAACCATAACCATTTGGCACTCAATGCTGTTTGTTGTGTATCTTACTATTATTTGTGTTTTCCTACCAAAAGGAGTTGTTTCAGTGGCCATCAATGCTTTTTGTAACATTATTTATGAGACTCAAGGTGATTGGATTTTGCAGTTAAACTTTTTTTGTGTGTGTATGTGAAGTTATAAACACCTGGGGTTGCTGTCATTGGTATGCAGTATCTTAAAGTCAAATAGTCTACAAGAGGGTTCAGCAAATACATAATGTTTTCAGGCTTTCATCATTCAATATTTTCTTTTTTTCCTTGTTAATCATTAGTTAATTAAAACACTAAAAATTATTAAAATATGAAAAGGAAAGAGAAAATGACTCGTGGTAGTGAAAATATAGACCTTAAACTTCCGGTTTGTCTTAAGTGGTCACACGACAGAATGGTTTGGTCTAAGAAGTGTGTTTTTCCTGTTTCCTGGAATAGTCCAAAAGTTTCCCCCCCTCCCTTTCTCTATTTAGCAGGTGGTTTTAAAGTCCTCATTATCATTTAGCTTATAGTAGATGCAATTCACCAAGGAATCCCCTCTTGACACTCACAGAAAATGCTGAAACAGGTATGTGTTCCTAAAATTAACAAAGGTCTATTCTGTAGTTAAAGATGACATAAATGCAAAATGTCTCCTAAAAATGGACAACTGACTCTCGACCACCCCAAAACAATAATTAGCAAAGCTGGGTTTTGCTTAAGCCTGATGCCTTGTGGTCACGGTGAGAGAAGATGACTATGATACTATGAAACTATGCTATGATGCTGGTGCAAAACTCTTAGCTGACTTCCTTATGGTGAACATCATGTTTCATTTTTCTCTGTTTAAACTGAGCTCAGAGTCAGTGCGCGTTCACCTGTGCGAGCTAGCAAAGTGATGGGATGCCACTCACCTGAACAAGAGGAGACGGTAATAAGTTCAGGTGATGTAGAGGTTAAAAATAAGGCCGCAAAGTATCGGTTTGAAAATGTCGAAGAGCCTTTGTAGGCTTAAATGCGGTCGCGAGATTACCTTTTGTCCTTTACACTCCTTTATTTATATCCTTTTAACTGCGAAACGAAGTAAGTTTTCACTGAGCAGCGGTAGGACAGCTACTGCGCATGTGCACAGCGCTGTCAACATGCACAGCAGGTGCTCCTGGGAGTCACTTTGTGATGAATAGTCCTCAGTAAAATATTGATGATGTCTGTCTTTCTATTGAATCGATTACACAGCATAAATACTACATGTTTTTTTTCTCTCTGTTGTCTTTGGGGGATCTTTCTCACAACTTTCTGCAGGCTTCTCTATTAGATAAAGGCTGTTTAAGTGGCATGTTTTGACCACTGATCCACTGTCTGTCTTTTTTTTTTTTTTTTTTTTTTTTTAAGAAAATATTTCATTTTTTTAAACGAATTATAGTTTATTTATTTATTTATTTATTTATTTATTTATAGTGTATCATTAAAAATACAGTCATTTTTACTTCACTTCTCCCCCCAGTGACAAATCCTGTCAGTTATCTAAAACCATATAAAACTACATGATATTCTTTGTTTAAATATTCTGCATGGATTTAACTACACTATTCCACTATACTGCAAACAGGAAAAGAATCCAGGCACTCCAAACAAAAATGAGAATGAGGAAGGAAAGATTAGATTAAAAAGCCTTTAATATAGCCTAATGGCCAACTCCTTTAAAAAGCCAACATGTTTCGACCACTGTTGGTCTTCATCAGGGCTGGAGAAACAGATGCACCAAGGTGTGGTTTCATCTATACAGCAGCAGCAGCAGCCAATAAGAAACTGTCACGAGACAGTTAATGACATGACAGGCGAAGCCAATGAACCATGATGAATAAATCAGAGAATGAGAAAACAAGAAAAACACACAAAACATAACCAAAAGAAACATCAATCAAACTTAATAAAAATACTTTTTCTACATAGGCCGCACCAAAAGACGCCTGAGAGATTGTCTAGATCAGCATAAATATGCCATTAGAATTAAAAATCATGACTACCCCATCACCAGGCATTTTATTGAATATCACAATGCCAGTGACTCCTTACTGCGCATTGAGAGCATTGAGCACATTAAACCTATGGTTAGGGGTGGTGACAGAATACAGAGACTTAACCAAAGGGAAGCTTTTTGGATCCATCAGTTGGATACATTAAAATATCCTGGTCTTAATGAAGATATAGACCTTATGTTTCCTTTAATGTTTCTGTTATGTTTAATATGTTTATCATATCTTGAACATATGAATACTGGTTCGTGAGTATTTTATTAAGTTTGATGTTTCTTTTGGTTATGTTTTGTGTGTTTTTCTTGTTTTCTCATTCTCTGTGATTTATTCATCATGGTTCATTGGCTTCACCTGTCATGTCATTAACTGTCTCATGTGACAGTTTCTTATTGGCTGCTGCTGCTATATAGATGAAACCACACCTTGGTGCATCTGTTTCTCCAGCCCTGATGAAGACCAACAGTGGTCGAAACATGTTGGCTTTTTAATGAGTTGGCCATTATATTAAAGGCTTTTTAATCTAATCTTTCCTTCCTCATTCTCATTTTTGTTTGGAGTGCCTGGATTCTTTTCCTGTTTGCAGTATTTTGGAGTTCCCTCCTTTTTTGATACACTTTTGGATCTACACTCTACAACACAGAGCAACCAGTTACCTGTTTTTCACACTATTCCACTATTTTAATTGTTAAATTAAAAAAATACCCAAAAGTTGGTGACTCTCACATCCTGCAAGATGGTGCTGTACCAGAGCTGTTTTAATGTTGCTGAAAGTTTAAAGGATAAAGAAAGCGACTGCTTTTATTTGCAGAGAACTACAAAACCCAGGGATTGATTCAGGGCTCAGCAGAGTTAACAACAGGAAATGACCTGCTTCTTAGAATTGAATCTTTGCCCAGACTTCATTTATATTGAGTAGCTTGTTAACTGCATGGCGACATCATGTGGACACAGTGGAGAAATACATTTTGCACTCCACACTAGACCAGCAATAACAGGGAAATGGAGCACATGTAAATGTAGGTTATGTTTTTTACAGACAAAAATATATATGTATTTATTTGAACTATTTTGGTTGTGGATGCGTTTGTATGTAAGGGACCCATTGAACTGAAATCAGTCAATTTTGTAGCACTCACATGCTTGTCTACAAAACTGACAAAAGTTCTATATTGTTATCATTGAGCTGGAAAAGCTGTGAACAGTGTGTGATCAGCCATTACACATTACCTCATAATGGTGGCCGTTATCATGCCTGGTATCTTGTTCAAAGTTCAGCTTTAGCTTTCCAGTGTGCAACTGCTCTCTGACACATTTCACGTAAGCTTATGTTGTAACGCCATGTGAAGTCTTTTTACCTTTCATGTTGTGTCACAGACAGAGACAGCCAAACTAATCACATGTACACAGAAACACACTGACGCAGAGACAACAATGCTCCCTCTGAACTTGGCTGTCTCACATTGCAAAATACTGTTTTATCAGCACATGTAATGTTAAAGGTGCTATTTAAAATAAGATAAAGTAGAGAAGGACAATGAATGCCATGGTTTGAACTTTGCCTCTGGATCATGCAGGGAAGGAATGTTTAAGCAGTTATGGTTGTGCATCCAGAGCAGTGCTGAGTCAGTCATATCCAGTACAAGCTGTGTACCATTTTTTTCTAAAAGTGTTATTGTGAGGAAAGCTTTATTAGAGTTAGTGACTGTATATTTTATCCTTAAGTATGTTAAATTAGCTAAATAAATCTCATAAATGGCTTGGCACTTGTAAAGCTAAACAAATGAAAGTTCAAAAACAATAGGAATTCAGTACTGTTTGAAAAGCATAGAGCATTTGTTGATGTGCTCTAAGGAAATAGGGATTGGGCTAAGTGATTAATGAAGTGCTGTATAAACACTGTTTCTGTTAAAAGCTTTTGGAATAATTATGCACTTCTGCACCATGAATGTACAATGAAACAAGATCCAATTGTGTTTGGACTAAGTGCAGTTTCAAGTGTACCATTACTCAGTTTTGTGATTTTGTTCATTCAAAAAGTAGCTAACTCTTATATAGCAGAACTTTGAACAGAATTGTGCAGACTGAAAAAAAAAATACTCCGAGCAGTGAGCAGTGATCAAATCTGTTTGAGGTCACTGTTGCTTTAAAACAAACCGCTATTTTTGAACTTTGCTCTTTTGAACCCACAGCTACTGAAGTGATCAAACCAACCACTAACTGTGGAAAAAGGACACTTCTGATTGGTTGGAAAAGTTGCACACCCCCATTCCTTTCCCTATCTTAGTTCTAGAGTCCACCTTTTTTAACTTTGGGTCTACGCTCACCTATTTTACTTGAGGCATTAGGTCCCAGTCCCACACCTGACAGCAAAATGTCTGACACAGCAGCCTTCGATACCAACGTGCTGACCCTCACCAGGTTTGTTCTGGAGGAAGGCAGGAAGGCCCATGGAACAGGTGAGCTGACAAACTTGATCAACTCCATCTGCACCGCTGTCAAAGCCATCTCAACTGCTGTCAGGAAGGCTGGGATCGCTAACCTGTGAGTACCACTTCTTTTCATTCCCAGGTGGGAAAAAAGGGAAACATGCATGCATGTGAAAAAATGAGGCTGTCAAATTCTCATCGGACTGATTAATGAGAAAGGGAGCTACAGTTTGCACCCTATTAAACATTTTATAAATCAATCAAGGTTACTATTATTTGATGACTTTCATTTGTTTTTTATTTTACCAATACTTTTAGGTTATCATGTTTCTATTCCAGTGCATTAGTTTTTCTCTAAGGGTCTCATATTATGCTCATTTTCAGGTTCATACTTGTATTTGGAGTTTCTACGAGACCATGTTCACATGCTTTTATGTTCAAAAGCGGTTAATTTTTCTCATACTGTCTGCCTGAATATACCTGTATTTAGGCTCTGTCTGAAGCGTTCAATTTTAGTGCCCGTCCCTTGAAGCTTCCCTCCCTTTTTTATAAAGCACTGTCTGCTATTGGTGGCTTAGTGGTAGAGCAAGCGCCCCATGTACAAGGCTGTTGCCGCAGCGGCCCGGGTTCGAATCCAGCCTGTGGTCCTTTGCTGCATGTCATCCCCCCTCTCTCTCTCCCCCTTCACACTTATCTGTCCTGTCCATTAAAGGCAAAATGGCCCAAAAAATATCTTTAAAAAAAAAAAAAAAAGCACTGTCTGCTCTGATTGGTCAGCGTTTCCAGGTCATCCACATCTGAACTCTGAGCGTCTCTGCACCGTCCTTGCAGCTGATAAATGACTGTGGCAGCACTGTAGCAACAGTTTCTGCCTTTTTATATAGTATAGTTGTGACATCACAACTTTGCGGAAGTGGTAACGGCTCATTTAAAGGCACAGTTTGAGTATGTACTGTCTATTTCACTGTCGATTAAGCATTTTGATACTTTCACAATATTATAGCATCTACACCTGCTATATCATAAAAGACATGGAAATCTGACTTTACAATATGGAACCTTTTAAATGTGTTTGACATAAGAGTTGTATATCAGCCTTTAGTGTTTGTTTTAGTTACACGCAGTATGACGTAAGAATCAGTAAACCGTTTGAACACCCCAGCCAAAGGTGAACCCTGCACATGTTGTGTACAAACCCCCAGGCCAGAGGTCAAGAAGATAAGGGACTTTTACCTTTGTCACTAGTTTTAACAAAAATAATAATGCTGGCAGTTAACAAGAGAGCCTGAATCATTACATTCCCTTAACTGTGCTTTTAAAGTTGCATCATTATGGATAGCTTTTTTTTTTTTTTAGACTTTGATCATTTTGGCCTGCTCCTCTTTCCTTTCTTGAAAGATATGGTATTGCTGGAAGCACCAACGTGACAGGGGACCAGGTGAAGAAACTGGACGTCCTGTCCAACGACCTGGTCATCAACATGATCAAGTCCTCATTCACCTCCTGTGTGCTGGTGTCAGAGGAGGACGAGAGGGCACTCATTGTGGAACCAGAGAAGCAGGTACTTGACATCTGTACACCATATACATGCATATCTGCACAAATATGTCTGCTTTTTCCTTATGTTAAAGATTTCCACATGTTTTTCTGGTATTATGACACTGATAACATGTTCTTAACTGACAGGGAAAATACATTGTGTGCTTTGATCCACTGGATGGTTCCTCAAACATTGACTGTCTTGTCTCGATTGGAACAATTTTTGGCATCTACAAAAAGGTTAGTAATGATGAATCTGCATGCTGATTCAAAACACTTAATTCATATTGATTTGGCAACTGTAAAATAAAAGTAGGGTCTCGTAGTGTAAAGTAACTAAGTACATTTGCGCAGATCCTGTACTTAAAGGTCTAGTGTGTAGGATTTAGGGGCCTCTTTTGGCAGAAATGATAAATAATATGCATAACTATTTTTTCATTAGTTTATAGTCTCCTGAAAATAAGAATCTTTGTGGTTAATTACCTTAGATTGAGGTGTTTATGTCTACATACAGAGCAGGTCCCCTCCCACGGAATCTGCCATGTTGTTTTTACAGTCGCCCAGAATGGACAAATCAGACACTAACTCTAGACAGAGCCGTCTGCATATTCGCTTAGGCCACCATAGTTCCTCTATACCCTGGGCACACGGGAAGTGTTTAATTTCTTCAACCACACTGCTAGATGTCACAAAATCTAAACACTAGACTTAAGTACTATTTTGAAGTACAGTACATATTTCCATTTTATGCTGCTTTAAACGTCTACTCCAATACATCTGAAGGAAATAATGTACTTTTTAATCCAGTACTTTTTTCAGACAGCTATGGTTACTAATTACCTTGCATATTAATATTTTACACACAAGTCATATAAATGTAATCATAATATAAAATCTGATGTATTACTATAGATTAAACTACCAAACTGTATCCTCTTGCCCTGTATGCTTGTCAAAGACAGCAACATTCCAACTGGCAGTGTCAACAACCGTATTGGTTTCCAAAATGCCTCTCCCTGTTGTTGTGACATTTTTTCATGTGTTGTTTCACAGACCACAGATGGTGAGCCATCTGAGAAGGATGCTCTGCAGCCTGGAAGAAACCTCGTGGCAGCGGGTTATGCTCTGTATGGCAGCGCCACCATGATGGTCCTCTCCACTGGTCAGGGAGTCAACTGCTTTATGCTTGACCCTGTAAGACCAAGATTTTACTGTCATAGATGATATTGAAACTTCTTTCTGCTCATTATTTCAGTTTATATGTGTATTCATTATCATATTCTGTAATGTTTGTCACTATCTTGCATTTCTCTTTTAGGCAATTGGTGAGTTCATCCTGGTGGACAGAGATGTGAAGATCAAGAAAAAGGGAAAAATCTACAGTTTGAATGAGGGTTATGCACAGCATTTTTATCCAGATGTGACAGAGTACCTACAAAAGAAGAAATACCCAGAGGTAATGGCAATGAGGGAACTGTGTATGGTCACTGTTGCTTTTAAACACCATTACATGTACACTGCAAAGGCCTAATGTGGAATTGGCTACAAAATATTTTGAATTCTGAACATCCACATGACTTGTTGTCTAAAATTCTACATTAAAATGTTTCTCTAGGATGGTTCTGCTCCATATGGCAGTCGATATGTTGGCTCAATGGTAGCTGATGTTCATCGTACTTTGGTGTATGGAGGGATCTTTTTATATCCTGCTAATGTCAAGAGTCCTAAGGGCAAGGTGAGCATTGGGGTATTTTACAAACGGACAAAAACGTGGAATCATTCTGGAATCATTTCAGATGTCAAGTTGCAGTAAAATCCACGCAGAAGTTCTTTTGTCTTGTATCATCACACTCCTGTTTCTGCTTCCTGTTGTTCAGCTGAGGCTGCTGTATGAATGCAACCCCATGGCCTTCATCATGGAGCAGGCTGGAGGCATGGCCACCACAGGATCCATGAATGTTTTGGACATCCAGCCCACCAGCATCCACGAGCGAGTGCCTGTGGTCCTGGGATCCCCTGATGATGTGAAGGAGTATCTTTCCATCTGCAAGAAGCATAAGAAATGAGGTATTCCACTCTTATGTATCAGCCTTACACAGGAGCATATATAATGAGCATCAATTAGCAAACAGTCTGGGATCATAAATAATTTTCTGGGGGTTTTTTTTCAGTCTCTTTAAAGGACTGACAGCACAACCAAGAGGCTCAATCAGGACATTCATTGTGAGGTGCTTTCAACTCATTCCCTCAACTGCACTGATGAAAGAACCAGGAACCTCGCTGGGCCCTACGTCTGCCTTGCACTATGCTAATTCCACCTTGCTGCTGTGGGCGATATTTGTAGAGACTTACCCTGTATTTTTTAAATAAAGGCAAATGAAAAAACACTTACGATGTTTGAGTTGCAAATATCTTGTATGCATGTATAGGTTGATGTCTGACTCTCTATGCACGGACATACTGTATTTTTCTTAGTGTTAAAACTCTGTGGATGAATCATTGGATGCACTAGAAGTTTGTTTGTCGTTTTATTCCCATCCAAATTGCCCATTTTTACTGCCACATACAATTTCAGCCTCTTTCAAAGGCTGAACAATACTGTGTAATTTCATTGACCATCTGCTCAAATTGCTTTCAGAAGCAACAAACCGAACACAACACTTTGGGCTGAGGTACAACAGGATGTCCACACACATTTACACATGGGCCCACAGTCTGATTTGCAGCTGGTGGGCAAATCTTGTTACCTTTAGACAGACCCAGGCTGCTCCTGTTTCCAGTCTTAATTCTGAGGTAAGGTAAGTGCCTGCTGGGTTCAACTTTAGAGTATCCATCTTCTTAGCTTGGCAAGAAATCGAATAAACATTCACCAAAATGTAAAAACTGTTCTTTTAAAGCTGGGGTAAACAGTTTTCTTTGACATCATTGGGCAATCATCCCATAATAAATGGAACATTTTGTGATTCAAGTAGTCTGAGGGAAAAAGAAATTGACCTCTGTACCTCCTCTTGACTCTGTTTTCAGGCTTTAGAAAATCAAGGTTGTGAAGGGAGACTATCAGAGAGAGGACATTCCTGTTTTTTTGAAGTCCCTTCAGTGAAAGCCTGATTTAATGGTGGAGTATCCTGCAAAGAAAGTTGCTATTCCAGCATTGGCAACAACCACCGACACTGCAAACCGACCCCAAAAGAGGAAGACTGACGTATCAAAAAGTGTCTGACAATAAACAAAATAAAACACCTGTCCATATCAGCAAAGTGTTTCAGAGATGGAGAGAAAATGTTGCCAATAGTTCAGCCTTCTGCTAACTGAAGCTAAGGATTCACAACTGCGGCTTCAAGTTCATATTTATGTAGCTAACATTAGCGAGAGCCCCAAATCATAGTGAGTCCTCTGACTCATTGCCTGCCACTACACACCTCCTTGCCTCGCCGGAAGGAGAGCGGGCAGCTCTGGAGACAGAGCCCCAGTCAGCAGCAGCAGCACAGCCCGACTCCTTGCCAATCCGGCAAAGTTTTTGTTGCTGCTGTTAGACAACAGATTAGACTCAGTGCTGCGACTCGCTACCAGCCCGCTGTGAGTTTTTGCTGGCCAAATTCAAGGCACTATCACCACTGACCAAAGCTTGGTCTCTGGAGCTGCTGCCATCTTTCCCCCCAGCAAAGCAGTCCACAGCAGTCAGGAGTGAGGCGGAGGGACCATGAAGTGGCTAGATAAGTAATTCTTGTTTTATTTGTGATCTGATAACAGAAAGTGAGGCAAGGAGGAGCTGAGCGAGTTGACTGTTGCAACTTTACAATGAAATAAGATTACATAATAGTGTATGGGAAACACTGTGTTAGGGTATGAAGAGCATGCATTTTCCCATGTTCGTCTGGTTGGAGGGGCTCTGGACAGGGAGGGGAGAGCTGCAGGAGGGTGCATTTTCAACTTAGTCCTTTTTTTTTTAAAGCCTTTTCCAGACAGTAGAACATCTTTAAAAAGCAAACAAAGAAACAAACAAAAAAACTTATGTCCATACCCATTAACAACTTTAATTTCTTCCAAAACCTGTTTCCTTGTTAGCCTCAGATGATTTCTGGCATCAGCAGCACACCCTGACAGGCCTTAGTAGAGCCAGAAATGTTTCAGCTTTGCCACTTCACTAATGAGCCATAAAGACTCGCTGAGACAGAAAAAAAGATCCAACAGTATGTTGACACAAAGCCTAATTCAATCAATCAAGTTTATTTCGCAAAACAGTCATTATGGTCTGTAGAACAACAGTGCCTTCGAGTCGGCATACACAGTCTGTATCCTTCCCAATGTTGTACTGTAGCTTCCAGCAGAGGAAAAAAGAAAGATTGAAAGACTGATATGAAATTTAATGAGCTTTTAATAGCGTTACAACACAATAATAACACAGTTGTGCGGATCTCTGGCTGCTGATGTCACTTGGAAACTTGGCATTGAAGTGAAAAGCTCCTCTGAGAACATAATGGAATTTTTATTGCTTTTTTAAAAACGTAAGTCTTGGCAATCTAAAGCCTCTTGAATATTGCATGTGAGTCATATGAAAGTAAAATTATGTGAATTGATAGCAGATGTTTGATCAGAGACGGGAAGCTCAGTGCTTTCAAAAGATCTTCTTTGTATATATAGAGAATACAGCATAATTTATGTAGCTCCAGCGTGCTGGATGGAATCCATATTGTCTGGTATTCACTAAAAACTGAACCACTTCCTCTTTTTTATGGGTGTTTGTCGGTGTCAGCATTCAAGGGCCTCAGTGCCCATGAGACACACAAACACTTACACACTTTAGGCGCACTTGTTTATTTCAATTTTGTTCAGACTGTGTATGATTATAGGTTACTGAGTCAATATTTAGATTTTGCAGGAAAAGCAAAACCCAGCCTGTTTATTTTTCCCTTGCTACTGTGTGTGGGGTGTGTGTCTGTACTGTATATATGCGTGTTCTCATAAGGACAAGATGAGACGACACATGTTGGTTTGAATATAGTCATACTATTGAAATGTATATTCAAATTAAGTAAAGCTTTCAAAGGTTATTGTTGCTTTTGAGGACAGGCACTTCCTTTTCCCCCCAGAATGAGTAACGTCTTAAATCTGGTGACATCAGTAACTATTAATTTTTCTTTGTCAAAAGAGAAAATCATATAATAAGTCTGAAACAGGAGTAGGTGACCAGGGTTCTTATTTTTTTAAGTCTTCCACTTGTCTTGATCTCAGGCTCAGCATTTTAAAACTGGTCTAGTTGTTCCTGGCTGCTGATTTGGGATCAGTTGAAGTATCCTTGATTCAACAAAATAGCACACCCGCTGCCTTTTCCTCTCTGGCATTGTGCCAGTTGTGCAGCTCAGCACTTCCCGGCACAGTTCGCTAACAGTAACATCACTTCCAGCAAGTTACTAGTTAACTACCTCAGCTAACATGGCAAAATGTTTGCAAATTCCACCATAATTTAATTTGATTTCTTGCTCTGGAATCACTTTTGACTTAGTCTCCACTGCCTTTGGACTTTGGACTCAATGAAAAATCCAGTGTGTAGGATTTACAGGGATATATTTTGGCAGAAATTAAATATAATAATTATAACTGTGTTTTCATTAGTGTATAACCATACTGATGCACCGAGGCACACTTTAGTAGTGGTATGAGATGCACTGGGCAGTAGTGTGACAAAGCCCGCATAGGGCGGGCTGGGAGGGAGGTAGATGGGTCAAAAAAACTCTGGACTTTGACTCAGGAGACTGTTGATAGTTTCCTGTGTGAAACCAAGAGTCAGTTGATTTATCTGAATAAAAACAGATTTTTAGTATGTGTAGCATACAATGCTATGTACATTACATTAGCAACAAATGTACTTATTTTAAGCCAAATGATGTTGTTTTTCTAAACCTAACCACATTCTTTTGTTGCCCAAACCTAAAGAAGTAAACCAAAAGAGATGATTTTTTTCTTTAAACCTCCATTCTAAGTATGTTTTGAGAGGAAACAGTATGCATTTACAGGCAGAAACTGTACATTTCCTGTGAAAACTGACTTTTTATTTGAAGAGGCACAATGCATGTAACGAGTGTCCAAAACTGACACAGGAGGGTTACCCTCAAGAGTCATAGCTTGACATAGGGCCACTTACCAAGTGTCTGTATCTGACGAGTTGGAAGTGACAATATGCTGGAAACTAAGATGTGCTTTGTTGTTATTACCGTAGAATGAGACATTTAGGTCTAAATACAGAGTCGGTCCTCTTCCATGGAGCCCACCATGTTACTTCTACTGTAGTCCAAAATGGACAAACCAAACAAGGACCATTTGCACTTTTTGTTTTTGCATTGGCCACCATAGATTTTTTACACACTTGGCGCACAGGAGAAGGTTCAGTTGATTGCATTCTATTGCCACTAAATCCTACACACTAGAACTTAAGTTGGTCTTGACTACAGCCCTGTAGGTGGCATACCAGAATATTTTAGCCATCTGCCAACTGATCTGTTGTTAAATGATATAATAATACAATATGTCATATATTTGCAACACTGTTTTGTCCTTTTTTCTGTCTGACCTAGACAGGTCAGTACCTGTTGTTGTCTGTTGTAGTCCTTCCTTGTCTGTCTGATATCCAGCCCGTGTCCAGACAGGCTCTGTTTACTTTACACTCTGATGAAGAGTGTTATAGTGCTGCGTATGTAGTGTGTCTTTGCAGCTGACAGCTTACTCAACAACCTCCCCCCTCTCTGCAGCTCATCTCAGTTTTGCTGGTGCTGGATGAAAAGGACCACAAAGACAAAAGATCCTCCAGTTTGTCATTATGCAGAAAGAAAAGAAATAAAGGACAAATAGGCCTATTATGAAATAAAAGAAGTCGATAACAAGCATGTTCTTTTTAGCCATACTAGCAGCAATGCTCTGTCAGTCAGTCAATTTACCACTTTGGTCTAGACTGAATTATCTGCTATTTCATGGATTGCTGAGAAATTTTGTTCAGACATTCATTTTCTCCAAAGGATCAGTCCTACCGACTTTGATGATTCTCTGATGTTTTTTTTTCTCTATTGCCACCTTGAGGTTGGGGTTTGTGCTTATAGTGAAAAGTGTAAACAACTCAGCACAAAAGTAGACTAATTGTGGCACACCATCAAAGTCTCTTGACTTGCAGGATGAATTGTAATAACATTGGTGATCCTTTAACTGTTCCTCCAACGCCATGGTCAGGTAAAAAATTAAAATTGTCCAGCACTTTGGTAACTAAACTAAACATTTGCAAATACTAATGACTGCCATCCAACTCCCTTAAGGAAGATGGTGACTGTGGTTGCTAAACATCAGCATGTGTGCACCGTCATTGTGAGCATTGTACAGCCTCATTTAGACAAAGCACGGCTGTAGACTCTTACTGGTTTTGGGGGCACTTTTTATTCTTTTACAAGAAGAGTCAGGGGTTGACAGATAATGAGAGGAGACAGAGATGCAGTTATGAAATGGCAATGAAGGTCCCCAACTGCGACAGTAGCTCATAAGCAGAAGATAAGAACAATATCTGTATATCTATTCGGCCACAGACTTCCACTATAAACAACATTCTGTCTGCCAGGTTGTGTACCATAAAAAGGTTTCATAACTTCAGTCATTCACCATCCCACCCCTTGTTTAACCCATCAGCATGGCTTTTCTCAGCACAGTGACAGTAGGCAGACTCACAGAGCCTATGTTTAAATTAAACATAAACTCTGTATCCCAGACCACCCTGACCGGAGCTAACTGCTAATCCAAATACTGCCTCAACTGTCGTCCAGACAGGACCCATATTTGTACCTGATACTTCATGCATCCCCAATCATACCCACCCCCTGCCCCACAAAATACTCATTTTTTAGAGGTAACAGTCCAAGTTTCCTTGGTAGATTCATATCACAAGATTGCATTTCGCTTTTTCACATCCAAAATCTCAAAATCAAACTGACATCTCAGTGAGTCTCTGGTTACCCAGTCATGAAAAGCTCTTGTCTGTTGTTGTTGAGACTGGAACCAAAACTGATGTACCAGTAAGTGGGCCTGTACTGGAGCCAACCTGGATGGGGGAAACCATTACTGCAGTTGAGAAGGCAAAGAAGTGAAACTGTTTTGACAAAGTTATGTTACCAGGCAACATTAACGCTTGCAGTGCACTGAGATAGTCCAGTAACTTCTCTTAAGTTTACCTTGATATCAGGTTTTATTAAACGTCCACCTAATCATGCATGTGAGACCTGCGTATTTCCACAGCGATTGCTTTAAAGGAAGTGTCTGGCTCAGCAAAATAGCTGGTAATTTATCTGAATGAAATAATAATGTATGGCATGTGTGTCCTCTGAATGGTCCTGAATACTGAAAGAACTTTGATCTCCTTTTCTGTTTCGTTTATGGTGTGTCAAATACAGTAGTAACCATGATATTTTGTGGTATTTGTCTATGGAAGTGGGGGAAAAATCCACTCAGATTAGCTTGATTTATTCTATGGTATCATGGATTGGGACAGTTGGACCAGACCACCGCTGGTGCTGCGCCTAACAAAGGGTGGTGTGTTTGGATTTAAAGCATGTGGTTACTGTCACTGAAGACAGCCTCAACTGAGCTCTGACCACCAGACTCTTCATAAACCTAGAGTCAGTGTCTCTCCTGCTATAGGAAGTGTGTGTATTACAGTTTAGGGACAATAGCTGTAATATAAATGGCAGGAATTGAACCACCAAACTACAGGCCTCTATATCCACATGAATGAAAACATATTAAAGGATATTCTTGGATCTGTTTGCATTTGTATATCTTTAGATCTTTTTAGGGATGTGTCACTCTTCCCATGTAATACAGTTGTTGTGTATCTCAGGCTTCTTTAACACTGAGCTGGAATGATCTGCGCCTTTGTCAACTGCATCAGCAATTATTCACCGAAATGTCATAAATCAGCCCACACGCTTCCTGTGTCTAGCCTGATGTTCTAAGAATACTTCTGAGGCTGGCAGAAAGATAATCTAGCACCAATGGTCCATGCTATTCAAACAGCGTCTTCAATTCTGCACGAACATTGTGATTACTCAGGCAAATGTCAGGGAAGCCCTGGGTCACGTCTCATTTTCTGTCTCCTGAAACAGCAGCTACGCCTTGAAGATTGAGCTCAAAATGTGCCCCACACTGGCAAGATGCCAGACGGACTGATTTACAGGATGTGCCATGGAAATGAAAGACTGGCAATCTTGTATTCTGTTTCTTCAGTGCTGTTGTAGGACTGTAGTGTGTGTGTGTATGTTTGCACAGAGTAATAATGCTACAGTAATCCCTTCTAGCTCTTATTAAAGTATTTCATGTCTTTTAAGAAAACATAACCTCTTTCTATGTTGTTTTACTCAAGGGCTTAAAGGAATAGTACAACATTTTGGGAAATCAAGTGACAGATGAGAAGACTGATATGCGTGTCTGTTAAAATAAGGCTACAGCTAGTTAGCTTAGCATAAAGACTGGAAACAAAGGAAAGCAGCTACCCTGGTTGTAAGGGGGTGATCACACAGAAATGAGACGCCAGAGACGCGGATGCTTCAAAGACGCCTGAAACGCTGGAAGCGCTTATTCAGTGTGCGCTAGCTACTGGCATCTGATGCTCAAAAAGTTGAGAATATTTTAACTTTTCAGCGTCTACGCACGTCTAAGAAGAAGCGTTTAAAAAGAAGCCTCTACAAAAACACGCGTCTAAAAAGACGCCGGAAAAACGCCTGCCTAAAAAGATGCTTGAATGCTGGTCAGACGCGCCGTATCATAGGAAAACAATGGTTTTACTAGCGTCGTGTTTCTGGCGTTTCATCTCAGTGTGATCGCCCCCTAAAGGTAACAAAAACCTACCTTTAAGTGCAACTAAAGCTTACTAATTGGCATTTCATATCATTTGTTTAACCCATACAAAAACTGAGGTGTAAAAATAGCAATTTGTAGTTTGAGGACAGTTAATTATCAAACTCTTTCTTGGCCACAACCAGTAACTTTCTGGTGTTTCTGCTGGTTTCCTGACAACTGCTGAGGGCCAAGAAAAAGATTGACCAGGCCAGTTGCCAGAAGAAAATGTTGGCATATAGGTTTCTGCTAATCACAAATATGTTACATTCACATGTTTCATACAGTGTTCCTAAAGTGACAAAGTATATGAACTGATTTTGTCATTGGAAGATGGAGGGGATGGCAGATGTTGTGTCACCTGCCAAGCTACAGACCACTGCAGACCACTATTTGAGACCAACAAATATCAAAAACGCTTAATTTAGCATGTCATTGCTGCAGGGGTGGACTGGCCATCTGGAGGTTCTGGAGAATCACAGAACGGCCAGTACTCCAGGACGGCCGGTGGCCGCCACGCAGTCATCACCGTTTTTTTGGGGTTTTTTTCGTTTTTCTCCCTGATAATCTACTGTTCCACATCCAGTCCACCAGGTGGCAGCCTTTAAATTGGATGCCAGCCAGCCCATAGATATCTATGAGCCGGCTGGCCGCCAATCAAATTGAAGAAGAAGGAAGCGCATATTGTATGCGCACCGGTTGTTGTGGGCTGGGCCAAGTGAAGAGTCCAGGGCTGTTTTTTTAGTCCCAGTCCGCCCCTGCATTGCTGTCTTTCCAGTGTTTTTTTAGGCACCAAATATGCATGTTTTGTTCAACATGTCCACAACATAATAACGTGCAAATGTTTTCTGGCGATTGGGTTGAGATCGGCAAAGAAACTCACCATAAAACGATTAGTTGTCATTTTGTTTATTACACATTTTAAACAAATGAGATATAAGGTGTTAGTGAACTTTAGAAGTGCTGGTATTATGAGTACCTCTGGGTACATTTTGTTACCATTTGACAGAGCCAGGCCAGCTGTTTCCTTCAGTTACCAGTCTTTGTGCTTAGCTAAGCTAACCGGCTGCTGGCTGTAGCCTATTTTACAGATATATGAGAGTCTTACCATTACCACACTTAGCATTGTGGTTAACAAAACATGATTCAGTGTACCTGATCAAAATGTCTTTCTTCATGCTCTTCAACATAATGTAGCACTTAATAAAACTTATTCACAGGAGTAGATGAAGGAGCCTCCTAAGTTTAGGCTTCAATTCACTAAATCTTATTCTCAGTGACCAAGGGTCAGCCATTCAGCACATACCTCCTTTTTTTCTCGTCAGTTCTTGTAATGTGGATGCTGGCTAGTCACTTTATTCCTTTCAGGTTTCTTGTTAAGGCCTTGATCTAGTGAACAATAATTTCTCTGTGCAGAGGTTGAGGTGGCATATCTGTATCTGAGGAGCTATTTCCTTTCAAAGAGAAATGTGATCCAAGTTTGGAGAAGAGAGGAGAGGTCATGTTTCAAAAAAACTTGTCTGCCTTAGAGTCTTTTTTTCTCTTGCAAAAGCTACTCACCTCCTTTTTAAAACGCAGATACCGTCATCACCTCTGGAGAAATTTGTGTGGCTTTATTATCCTCCGCTCTTTGAAAAGAAATGGCTTTGCTATCTTATCATTACCTGACCACTGTCACCAAGTCTCTCTACATTGCAGGGCCAAGCAATCCTGGAGAGTTTCCATTGTTCCACAGATTTTACTGCAGGTGTCATCAATCTACTACAGCCGCCACTATCAATTACCTGCCTTTGTGATGGCAAAACCAGCGTCTACCTCTCTGTCTGGAGTTTAACTCTCTGTTCCGATCTATTAAACAGCCCCATCTGCTTTCCTGCTAAGTCCCTGAGTGAAACAATAACAACGAGAACATGAATCTTTTTGTAACGTTATCCAGCTTTACTCCCTGCCGTGGTGTTAATCTGTTCCGTGAAACAAGCCAAAGGAATCTGAAAGTTTTGCTGATGGGAAACCAAAACAACAAAACAATTGTCTGTCTGTTCACCCTCATATTATACCACATTACAAACTTTTGGCTTTGACGATTATAATCCTCTGACTACCCTTGGCTACTTTACAGCCGGAATGACCCATGTTTGAACTTGTGGCTTTGTTCTTCTCACTGAGTTCAAAGTCAAGTCTTTTTCCTGCCATGGTGCATGGCTTCCCCCAGAGGGATGCACTCTCAGAACATGTGGTATCATCCTAAAACATCTCTGGCGCGATAAAAGTATGGGGTGTGCTCTGGAGTCTGGAGAGAAAATATTGGGAAAGAAAATGATGCTGGTGAGCTCAACACTAATCTGTACCAAATTTCATGGCAATCTATAGAGAAAATGGAAGCGATAGGATCACCAGAGTCATTTGAATGCATTTGTCTGGAAACTAAGAATGTCTGTATGAGATTTTGTAGCAAGTCATTTGTAGACATAGATATATCTTACTGGATACGTGAATTCCTTGAAGTGCTGGTGGCGCAAGATGTAAAGTCAGGGGATTACTAAAGTCAGTAGGGTTCATCTACTGGATACCATGAATAAATCTACCAACTTTCATGACAATCAATTCAATAGTTGTTGATACATTTCACTAAAAAACAAAAATGTAAATGTCAAAGTGGTGCTACTGCTAACTTCATGGCATCACCAAAGTCATCAGGATTTATCCTCTGGGGATCATGAATTTCTGTACACAATTTAATGGCAATCCATAAAATAGATGGGAGAAAGAGGATCACTAGAACTATTTTAATGCATTGTCCAGAAATTAAGAATGTCTGCATGAAATTTTGTAGTAATTCATCTTTCAATCTTGTAATAATTCACTAGATAAGTGAAATCCTTGACATGCTCGTGGCACTGGATGAAAAGTTAGGGAATTACCAAGGTCTGTAGGATTCATCCTCATGGATATCTGTACCATATTTCTTCAGTCAATCCAATAGTTGTTTTTCACATTTCTTTTAATCTCAGGATCCATCAACTATCAGTGTGACGACAATACAGCCTCTGGGTATGAGGACCAATATGTCAGGCTGATCAGGTGTGGCCAGCAGATATCTGAGCTAAAACTTCCTCTTCTGTGCACTGGTCTCTTTGGCTTATCTCTGTAAGCAGACTTCTGCATATGAATGTAGATACTTTTTTAAAAAAAAAAAAAAAGCTAATAAAGCTAACTCGCTGTCAGATGCCACACAGATTGTTTAGGCCTACCTGCTGTTCAAATGTGATCGATCAATACTACTCAGACCACCAATGGACCACAACCCTTCTGATACCAAAATCGTTTCCCGTTGCCTACAGATTCTGCATACATATCTCTTAAGAGATCTCAATTAACTAATAACTAAAAATGTAAATGTCAAAGTGATGCTAGAGCAAACTTCACAGCATCACCAAAGTAATTAGGGTTCATCCTCTGGGGCATCCTAAATTGAAGTACAGAGTTTCATGGCGATCCATCCAGTAGTTGTTGACTGACAGACAAATGTTATGCTGTAGTGTGTGGCTAAAAGTACTTTGATCCGGATGATTCAGTTCCTCCTGTCTAATCTTTCGGGTGCATACCAGACAACAAAATGATTGCAGTGTTGTCGACTTAATTCAAAAAGACACCTCTACTGCATATTCAGGTCATGACTATGCATGCAAGCTATTTTCTTGTTTTCACCAAAAGCATGAATTCCTCTTTTTCATGTGAGAAGAATAAAGACAAAATATCAGCATGTCTAAGACTGACATCTGAGAAGTTTCTATGAGCCACAGAAAAAAAATGAAAAAATGCGGGCAGAAAAACACTTGGCAGCTTTTTAATATTGACTCCTTTTCCTCCCTCCCCTCTCTCTCCCCCCTCTCTCTCTGCCTCTCTCTGGGCTTGGAAGCACTTGAATACAAAGTTCAGTGAATTGTTCTGGCATAGCAGCTTGTGTGTAATGACTTCTGACAGCAGTGGAGACAAACTGAAGAGCATGTCTGTCTCCGCATGAGTATTTACAAATCTACTCTCGGGAACCGCATTCCAATTCTGGAAACACTATTATATGCAAGCCGCCATGAACAACCGCATGTACAGGATGCATATCCGGAGGTGCTCGTTTGAAATAAATGGAGGACGCGACTGCAAGGGACACTGCCTTCATATTCCCTGTAGAACAGTCTGAGAAGTTTGTTATAAACGTAAAGTATCTCTGTGATGTATTAGAGTAATTTAAGAGGTACAGTTTGGGGGAGAGCAGCTGCCTACTCCATCATACAGAGCCACTGGCTCCACTGAATCTGGCTGTTGTTCTCATCTGGCTGCCATCCAACACTGATGGGATTTTGGATCTGCTATGCATTATGAACTCCTTCTTAAAAGTGAAATGCAAGTGTGGCCAGGGTGTGTTCTTTAGTTTGTTTCTGAAAAGAACGCTTTGTATGAGCCTTGTGCATTGGAGTGTGTGGCTCTACAAAAGGCAAAAGTTAGAGATACCCAAACTTTGCGCAAAAGTAAAAACCATGTTAAATACTTATGTCTTAAGTAGAGACACAGCACCCATATCTATCTCTGTTAAGAGCCTGCTTTGGCCTTCGTGGCTTGGGCTAATGTCAGGCTCTTTGTAGTTAATGTGGACCCTTGAGCAGTTCACCATTTGGGCTTTCTCTAACCTCCACTTTGATGTTGCTCTAAATTGAGTCTGCAGTCATCCTGTTGTTCTGGTACGCCAGCTGGAGGAGGTAGGGGGGGGGGGTTGGGTTGTTTGGCTAGGAAACTCTTTCTGCACTTGTCTTGACTCCTCTCTAATCTTTCTAATTGGAATCGGGGGGTCTGAAGGTCCCCTGAGAGCTGCCACATCTTTGTGGTCATAGTGTGCTGATGTGACGGGGTCAGAAGAACAGAGTTATCCCAATGACTGAGTGGTTTTCTTTTCTACACTTTGTTCTGGCCTCAAGGCCCCAAACAGATCCATTCTGTTTTCGTTCCAAGTGGCTTCACGCTTGGTGGTTGTTTACATGGTGTGTGGCTGAAGTTGTTTTTCCTCTTCACACTCCTTTTCTTGTTAACTGTTATTGTCAGGAAACACTATAGGAAATACCCTTTACCAAAAGGTGAAGTGCTGGGCCATTAGGATTTCACACCTCTGCTTACATTTGCACAGAATGGGCAGTAAAAACAAATAGCCAAATGTGTTTTTTCTTTTACTTTTCTCACATGAAGGTCTCTGATACTTTCAGCTCACTGTCAGGAAATCATAGTTCCTAAACCTCAAAGCTGTTATGTCTTTATTGGTGTGTGCAAATGTGTCTGTGCAGTCTTCACGGGTACGCTGTGTCATAGCTACGCAATTGAGGCCTGTTGTGTTTCATGGTGGAAAGTGTAAGACAGGAGCTCTGCATGTGTTATAACAGCTGTCGTCTCTCCCTGCGGGGAGGCAACACAATCCCAGAGTTTTCTGAAGAAGCTGTGCCTCATTACATTTGGGTCTCAATGCAGGGATGAGCAATTATTCAAGAATGAGACCACAGCAGTCGAACTATATATCATGTGAAATCCAAACTTTGTAGGAGTATAATAGAAAGCAAGAGATTTATGGATAGACTGCGGAGATCATCTATCTGCCTGTCTACTTTTGACCACCGTGAAAAATCTGTGGTGGTAAGTAACAAAGTACAGAAGCACTGTACTTAAGTACATTTTTTAGATGCTTTACTTGAGTATTTGAATTTTCTGTGGTGGGGTGGGTGGATGGGTGGTTCTGTCTGCAGAAGCCATAACCCAGTTACTCAAGATAATCCACAGACCTTGTTGTGAGCAGTTTTATGTAGGAACTATTTTCTTTATACTGAACTACACCTACGGGTGGCACAGTGGTGTGGTGGTTAGAACTGTTGCCTCACAGCAAGAGGGTTGCTGGTTCGATCCCGGGTGTGGGAGCCCTTCTGTGCGGAGTTTGCATGTTTTCCCCGTGTCAGCGTGGGTTCTCTCCGGGCACTCCGGCTTCCTCCCACAGTCCAAAGACATGCAGACTGGGGACTAGATTAATTGATGACTCTAAATTGTCCGTAGGGGTGAATGTGAGCGTGAATGGTTGTTTGTCTCTATGTGTCAGCCCTGCGATAGTCTGGCGACCTGTCCAGGGTGTACCCTGCCTCTCGCCCGATGTTAGCTGGGATAGGCTCCAGCCCCCCCACGACCCTCAAGAGGACGAAGCGGTTAGAAGATGAATGAATGAATGAATGAACTACACCTGCCGACCATATCACTGCACATAAGGAAGTATGCATCTGCTCATGGACGAGGGGCTCGGGCTTGTGACAGCTTTAAGATTTAAACATAAATGGCATCCTCCTCGGCAGAGCTTGAATGTTAGCTAACACAGTGGTGTTTTGATTCGATAATGATGATAAAGTGGATGCCAACATGGCGCCTCTTGATTCCAATGGAGTTGCTTGTCTGGCACATACTCCTAAAACATTTTCTAGCTTCTGGGTTTACTTGCACGGTATGCAGCCCACTGAATATGTGCAGTAGTGTTTCTCCTGCTGGCGTTGCTCGGCTCATAGACTTTATACCGAGATGACGTCACAGATTTTTAAATTGCTTTTCGCAGCTTCAGGAGAGTTTTGCGAATATAAAACCATAATGGCTCAAAAATTCACAATAGAAAGAGCCATAACTGATCTTGTTTGCAGTTTCAGGCGTCCTGTCAACAGTTTTATGGACATCTCTTTTACAGTGGTAGCCGTTGGGGAAAATGCTTTCTGGGCTACGGGGAATTTTTTACTGCAGTGTGATGAGCTTTCCTGGGGGCCTGGTAGATGCACACTTCCTTCTGTGCAGTGATACAATTGGCAGGTGTAATTTGGTAGAAAGAAAATAGTTCCTATATGAAACTACTTACAACAAGGTCTGTGGATTATCATGAGTAACTGGGTCATGATTTCTGGAAAGAGACATTGCTGCTGAGTTTGTCAAATGGTTTGTTTTTGTTTGTTCGTTTGTTTTGGCACTTTAAGCACCACAAGCTGAGTGCCATCTAGTTCCATTATATTGGGGAGAATGCAGACATCTCTACAACCAATATTTCCAACACTCAGCAACTCACACCAAAACAATCTCGACTGATAAATAGCACTACAGGTAAGAGGAAAAATGCGTAATTTTGATTTTAGGATGAACTGTCCCTTTAAAGTGATGTACAGATGAATGGATTAATTACTAATATAAATTATTCTGAAATGGTCCATTCTACATAAAGAGTACAGTACTTTCACATTTGCTATAGCCTATAAGGGAAATTTCGGTTTATTTCAACCCGTCTCCTATCGTCCTAAATTTGTTTCAAGTGACTAGTGACATAGAAATAATATTTAGCATGTTAGCCGTTAGCCTAGATACAGCCGGAGCGCATAGTAGCGTCAGACCTGTTAAAACGTAAGTGAACAGGCATACCTTCAAGTGCAAAGTTAGTCCACTAAACAAGTTTTTTTTTCCACAAAGACCACCTCATATCATTAGGATAAATGTCAGAGAATATATAGAAAACGACATGTGAACATGTTGTCTTACCTTACCGGTGTGGTGCCATGTTTGTTTACCATTTAGCTCTGCTTTCCAAAGCGCGACCAAAATATCGCTAGAACAAGCAGCGATCTTATACCGTGCCTGAAATCTCACGAGCTTTAGATAAAGCCCAGCTGGATACTACTCCAGGTGGAGGTGTCTCGTCCTCGGTCACATCCAGACCTTGAAAATAAGGCTGCAACTGGTCCCATTCCTTGCAACAGAGGCATTCCTCTTCTGTGGGCACTGGGGCACAGCATTCACAGGTACACCACCAATCTCCAGAGCGACACAGCCTTGCAGCAGCCATTCCTCCTCTCTCGTCCTCTACCTGTTGCGCCTCTCTCTGTCTCTCTCTCTCTCTCTCTCTCTCTCTCTGTGTCTCTCTCTCTGTCCCCTCCGTTCTTCAATTTCACAAAGCTCTTTGTCAGTGTATTCTGGCTCAAATAAATAAGGGCGGCCATCAAACTCTGCAAAATCAAATTCCTCCTCCACAAAGTCGAAGGCTGGCAAAAAGTCAGCCATTATTCTATAAATCTTTCATAAAATAAATGAATGAACTTTTCTGCTGATCGCTGCTTGTTCTCGCGATATTTCGGCCACGCTTTGGAAAGCAGAGCTGGAGGGGTAAACAAACATGGCACCACACTGGTAAGGTAAGACAACACGTTTACATGTCGTTTTCTATATGTTCTCTGACATTTATCCTAACGATATGAGGCGGTCTTTGTGGAAAAAAAGCTTGTTTAGTGGACTAACTTTGCAGTTGAAGGTTGCCCATTCACTTACGTTTTAACAGGTCTGACGCTACTATGCACCCCGGCTGTATCTAGGCTAATGGCTAACATGCTAACTATTATTTTTATGTCACTAGTCACTTGAAACAAATTTAGGACGATAGGAGACAGGTTGAAATAAACTGAAATTTCCCGTTAAGTGTATTAGGATACTTATACTTCTGTATTTTTACTTTAGTTTTACTTGAGGGTTATTTCTACACTATAGCTACTTTTACTTGTGTAAAGGATCTGAGTACTTCAGTACCTCTATTACTGTAAAAAAAGTTATAAACCCATATACAAATAAAAACTGTAACGTGTCATTTCATACAACAGTATCATTTTTCTTTACATTTTTTAAATTAATTTATATTTTGAAACAACCAACAACAGAATACGCAGTGATAAAATATAACTGTACATAAAGGAAAATTAATTAATTAAAATTAATTAAGTATATGCTCAGATAATGTAGGCTATTATATTTGTGTTATATACCGAGAAAAAGCACAGAAAAGGAAAGAAAGTACATGTATGTGTCAAATGCTTAACCATGTACTGACATAAACATCCATGCACTCATATATAAGTTAGGCTTGTATACTCTGTATACAGTGAGCAGTATAGGTGATGCACATACTGGCCACCAAAACACAAGGATGCTCTCATCTGTACAAAGCATCAAATACAAAAAAATAAAATCTTAAACGTTTTTATCACAAGATAAAGTTTCAGTTGCAGAAAGTTTCCCTTTATCTCAGTGTAAAAACAGTAGCTTGCGTCACTGCCCGCATGTGACGACAGAATCACAACAGTTTATCGGACCAATCGGAGGTGGTTGTTGCAGTAACCTAATCAGCCCATCACCACACAGCCTTCATCACAAAGCTGCGGCAGCTCGGGAAGATGCGGGTTGGCAGGGAAGGCGGATGAGTGACTTTAGGAACAAGGATACATCGCGGTACTTTTGGAAGAGTTTGGGAAATAAGTTTATCCAAACTTTGACTTGGTGAGCGACAGGCATTCGCACGTGAAACCACCTAAAACGGACTGGGACTGGCGAGAACTGGAAACTTTTTCTCAAATGAACTTTATAGATCTTCCTGCTTACTTTGTGGCGCCTCATTGACTTCAAGTCCCCAACTGTGATATGATATGAAACCATCTTGGAATAACCTTGTTTTGACGCAGCGTGATAGAACCACAGAAGCCCATATGAAGTCTAACTTTTTTAAGATTCATTCTTCCTGGAAATGGCAAGTCGTGCCATATTGATGGAGCGGACAGCGGTGTTGATATGCAGTGTATTGATCCTAATCATCGGCTTCTGTGTCGGATCTCCTAACCACAGCCGCCGGCTGGTCTGCTGGAAAGCCATCCTGAAGTGCCACGGAGAGCCGGAGTGCCATTACGCTTACGACCAGTATGTTTATGCTTGCGCGTCTGTCATCAATGGGGACCGCAAGAAGTGTCCCAGTCACTGCATCTCCTCTCTCATTCAGCTCAATCTAACCCAAAGCGGCCCGGCTCTGGAGGACTGCGACTGCGCCCTGGACCCGGTCTGCAGGAACACCAAACAAGCCATCGAGCCGTGCCTGCCGCGGACCAGCACCATGGGCTGCACCGAGGCCCGGCGGCAGTGTGAGATGGACCAGACGTGTAGCTCCGCTATGAGGGATTATTTATTTCACTGCCGGAAACTTTTCGGTGGGGAAAGGTGCTCGGACGATTGCCGCAGAGTGATCGCCAACATGCGCTCCATACCGAAAGCGCAACAGTTAGACACTTGTGTGTGTGATGGCACGGACAGGAACATATGCGAGTATATCAAATTCAGCATGAAAACTTTCTGCTCCGATGATAGGTTCGCGGGCAGCGGCTTTTCAGACGCCGAGGATGATTCTGATGACGATTATATCGACCAGGATGATTATCAATATGTGGAAAAATCAAAAAGTGACTCCCCACCTGCTCAGACTTTGCTAAATGTCCTGACCACCATTTTGGTTTTAACCAAATTTATCTGATAAGCTGCTGCCATTAAGAACAGCAGGGAAGTCAGTGCTGTGGCTCGTTGTGAATCAAAAGTCAACTCACTAGAATCTGTGTGCCTTGTTGTTATCAGCCTTTTCTTTGTCATTAAACTAACATTTGGGGCTTTTGAGTTCAACACTAAACTTTCTGCTACACATCTGCACAATTCACACAATCCATGCCATTAACTGTTTGTTAATCACCCAGTAGCACATGCTCAATTTCAGTTATAAAAATGTTAGTCATCTAATAATGCTAAAGGAGCCTATTTTTGTATGTTGGCTATGTAAAGATAGATTGTACAGTATATTGTATAAAAATATTTGTTTATGAGTGACAAGAGATTTGCACTGTATGAATAGGTAGGTTCCACTCTTTTACTACATTATGACCACACAGGAAGGACAAATGTTTAAAGTGCCTAAAACCCTTTACAGCCTACCAGTTTTATTCACCATATGACCATATCAGAGGCATGCTGTGAAAGCACAGTAATTATCTTGTACCAGCTGTACAGAGACTTTCTCCACAACCCCTTCATTACAAACCAAAGTTGATGTAAGCCACTGAAATGTGTCTAAATCCCAGGGAAGATAATGCATCTGAAACAAGTAGCTCCTCCTTAACCTTGTAAACATGGATGTTTGCTGAAGGTATAACATGTTTATAACGTGTTTCATTCTTGAAAACTGTTCAAACATGAGAAGGTAAACTTCTCCTCTTGGGGATTTGCAACCCAAATGGAGCCAAGAAGCTGTTGCGTCAGTTTGTTTATCCTCACCCCCTGTGTTTGTTAGAGGTCCTCACTGAGAAAATAAAAAGATAAGTGTGTGTTCAGGTGAGTGGAGATATTAAGTGCCCATTAAGAACACACTCCTCTGAATGTACATGCACATTAAATAAAGAAGAGTTTTTAAAGGATTCATTCGGAAACTGTGTGACTCTGTCTTTGACTTTTAATCTTTAGTCTTTTTTAATTAATTTTTAAAAGTTTTTGGCTTCATGTATTAATTAAAAGAGCACAAAGCAATGTTGGGTCATTGACAGTAATCTCAGCTGTTATTTTGTTAAATTTAAGTACTTCAGGTTAATTGTAGTTTAAGAGAAACAATATGAAAATGCTTAAGTCATCTTTTTTTTCCCATGATAGTTATTATGGCTGTCTAATGAAATTTTTCTTGGGTTGTGATGGATTTGGGACCAACTCTTCTTAAAGGCATTTAACACAAAATGCAATTTCAAATACTTAAAGGGATAGTTCTGATCTTTTTAAGTGGGGTTGTATGAGATACTTATCCATAGCCAGTGTATTACCTACAGTAGATGTTGGTCAGCACGCACCAGTTTGGAGTAGCAGGCAGGAGTGTAACACGATGGCTAAGCAATGTACTGCTGTTGAGGTGGGCAACAGCAAAACATATTTACGCTACCTTAAAACATATTAGTAACAGTTTAAGTGTGTGCTGTATTTATAATATGTCCACTGCTTTACCTTAACCTTCACACAGTGAATTCTCAACATGGAAATGAAGCTGTTTTGTCACTCTCTTCAAAGCCAGACTGCATTGAGAAAAAACAGTAATTTTTAACATCACTGAAGACTGGAGCTGCTGGTCTACTGCTGCCTTGATCAGTTGGTTTGTGAAAACCCCTTTTGAGCATTACTGTCACAGAGTAACACACACTAGCTAATCAAGGCAGCAGTAGACCAGCAGCCCCTGTGTTCAACAAGCCAAAATAACTATTTTTGTCAATTTGGTCTGGTGGCTTTGACAAGATCACAGATAGGGTAATGAAGTTGGCTTCACTGTTGTAAAGGGCTGTCTGACGGCAAGGTAAAGCGGTGAATATTTTCAGTGTACACTCAAACTTATAAAGGATTTTTTATGTGGGACATTTTTAGGCAGCTAAAATTCATTTTACTGCTGCACCCATTCACAGAGGTACATTAATGAGCTGCTGTGTTGGCTCTCCTGCCGCTTCTGCAAACTGGGCGTGTGCTGACCAGCATCTACTGTATGTAATACACTGACTATAGATAAGTACCCCATACAACCCCACTTTAAAGGATCAGAGCTATCCTTTCAACTGTGGTTTTAACACTTTTGCAATCAGGGGCCGAAGCCAAAACAATTCCATGGTTCTGCTGGCATCCTGGGTGTTTACCCAAAATGTAACTGAGAAACATTCTTTAAGTATTAAGTGTCAGTACTACTTAGAGCATGTAACTGGCCTTAAAACTATTCAAAGCAAACTTTTACCTGCTTTAATTCTTCAAATTACTCTTTACTTAAGGAACCAAAAACAATTTAAAAGCTGAGTTAGCTCATCCTAATTGTTTTTAATCAGTATAGTTGATCCAACGTGCAAAACATTTATCAGCAGTAGTTGCTAAGAAAAAAGAACTTTTATACATCATACATGTGTTTTTGGATTTTTTTAGGACGACATATATTACAGACCAATTTTAGGATTTCTGTTTTCAGTGTATAACGCAGCTTTTAATCAGTGAGAGCAGTGAGTGCATGTGTCTGTTTACATGCTTGTGACTCATGTTATGAGTCAGTCAGTGCTCTATACTTACAAAAAAGCCAGTGTCCCCTCCTTCACTTGTGATAATGGGTCTTGAAACTATTGATGGCAGCCATGTTGCTTTTCAAGGAAAAGAGATGGGCCCTCCAGCCCATTGATTGGAAGAGAAGTCGAGTGGCACCTCTATTATGGAGATGCAAAATACACAATGGTGCAGCGGCACAATGTGGGGGCACTTCATTCACTCTGTTCCTCTGTCACCCTCTTTCAGGGAGTGGGGGAGCATGAGGAGACAGCTATCCCAGAGGAAGACGGAGGAGTTATGTGAGAAAGTTCAGCTTTATTGCTCAGTTTAACTCCTGCTGATACTCTGTCCGCAGTTCAACATTCATTTATGCAACAGTCAGTTCTTTTACGATTAGATGTGGTCTTCTTTCCAAAGCTCGAGAATAACTTTCTCTGCTGTAGTTTGGCCCTCTTTATTATACAATATGATTTGACTCTGGAAAATCTAATCTCTCATTAACAGACTTAAATAATAAATCCTACAATGGCACATACTGTTAAAAAATACCAACAAAGTGATGTGGTGAGGGCATTTCAGGGTCTTTGTTAGATGAGAAGCAAAAGCCTGCCACTGTCACTTTAAGAGAGAAGGCCTCTGCTCCAACCATTAATAATTGTAATGCCTTTTTATCATTGTTGAACATAATGAAGGGATGAGGATCATATGGGGGCCCCAGACCATACTTTGCCCTGAAATGTTTTCAATTAACTTTTGGCACCAGAGGAAAATAGGAATGTTGTGTTCTTTTCCCATGCTGAAACAGAAAAGAGTCAACTGGGGCTTTTAGTGCAGGGACCAGAACATCATTAAAATTGCCTCATCATAACTCAAACTGTTGCTTGGCCAACCTCCCCTCTGCCCCGCCCTGAACCCTTCCTCCTTTAGGTTACACTAAGGAAAACAGGCAGCCTTACTTTAGCTCGATTTTGTAGACAATATATTCTCTTTGTAGGATGCTGGCAGATGCAACTCATAATGTGTATAGTGTTCATTATTCCCACCCAACATGTAATTATATTATAACTGACTGATCATCTAAATTACAACATAAGCTTTTGGAAGGAGAAATTATTTCAGCCCATTAATGCAAAATAAGTTTAATGTCAGACACTGTTCTTCAGTTAGGTTGGCACAGTGGCAATCCAATAATTCCCTTCCTCTTAAAGTCTCAATGGAACTTTACAAATTTAAATGCTCCTCACATGCTACGCTGACTTTTTCCAGTTGAGCCTGTTTTGAAACTTGCAGCCCTGGAATAATTAAAAAAAGGCTCTAATTCAGTTCTATTCACATCTAATTCATATGAACCTAAAGTGAGATGGAATTGAAAAACAGAGGAAGAGGGTAAGACTTTAAGGGTAACTCAACCTGGACCCCATCTCCCTATGTTTTTGTGTCTAAGTGACTAATGGCAACAACAATTTTTGAAAGCGGTCCAGTATTGAGCGAGAGCGCTGCAGCCAGAAGCAGTGATACAGACTGCAGTGTAACCACTTGGGGCATTTGCACACTGTCAATTTACGCCCACTAAAAGTGCCTGTTTTTTCCATTGACAGGCTCAGATTACAACTCTAAGGGCTCTAGTTTCCCGGCGCAGCGCAGGGTGGCGCAGGGTGGCGAACCCTGCGCAGAGCTAGTTTCGAGCAACGCAACCTGAGGTGTGCTCAGTTTGGTAGTCGGGCAGACCGAGGTGCGCTGAGATGGGTGTGGCGGCGCAGCAGAGGAGGTGTCGACAGATGCAGCTTGGCGCAGTGACAGTTTCATGCCAAAAGGTTTCGCCGAAGGTGCGCTAAAAGCTCGCCATCTGAAACCAGGTCTACTGTCTGTGCAGGCGGAGCGCAGCCGGTGTAAGCCGAAGTTTGGCTGACCGGCGGACAGTGCGCACACGTCACCAAAACCTCACAGGCAGGTTTCCAGAATATCAGGCACATTAACGATGCAATAAATAGCCACAAAAACCACTATTCAATGCAACTATCTGCAATCAACACATAAATGTATTTCTATATCGACTGTCCCGTCACATCTGATGTCAGATCAAAGGGGATTGGCACCGTTTGGCACGCATAATGGAAACCCAACCTGATTCGATTAACACAGCTGCAAACTAATGAGTTCACATCCCTCTCAGCCAACCACAAACAGAGCATCAGATAGGGAGTATATATTCAGCAACTGTCATCTTAAAAAAGTCAAAAGAAAAGAAGCAGAGTGAGACTTCAAGAGAGAAACAGAGAGCGCGCATGCACGAGAGAAACGCAACATTGATTTACAATTGTGGTGACCTCCTCCCAGGCTACCTTTGCATCATCAGCCCGTGGAGGTCTGCTCACAGTTCCGTATATTCGGACACTGCGAGCTTGGACCTCCCGGACCAAAACATCACTTTCCTCCTGGGAGAAGTTTGGCCGTCTGACGCTGCTGCTCTCTTCTGCCATGGGGAATTGAGTAAACTCTCATTACGCCTTTGCGCAGCGCATTTAAGGGCGAGGAGAGGGGCTCATTTGATTGGTGCGATGTGTGTAAAACCCAGTCCACGCCTTCTCTCCTCCCTCTTTCAGACTTGCATAGGTGGAGGGACGGAGGTGAGAAAGAGGAGTAGCTGCGCCAGCGCGCACAGTGTGCCAAACTTGCAAAATCCGCCTGGCCACACCCAGTTGGCGAAGCGCCCTAAGTGTCTGACAACATTATGGAAATGATCCCTACATAGATAAACCTTTTTGTTACAGGGTAAGATACTTTTTGTTAACCAGAAACATTCCCAAAATTGCCATCACCAAACCCACCAGACTTAAAAAAAAGCTTTTTAGAAAATAAATAAACAGCATATTTTCACATCTAAGAAGGTATAGTAAGGGTTTATTTCAACTGAACCAGGGTTGGTGATGTTTGGAACGGTGAAAAGATGAACCAAGTGAGCTTTTGTGAGTTTTATTTTATTTCTGTCGACTTTGAATAAAGTATTTTTACAATTATAAATTTTCTGTTTTTTTTATATGGACTCTGGTGTGCTTAGCGACAACTATTTCTGGGCTGTTTCTGCTTAAACAAAAGGATCTTACTCTTTGACAAAAAGGTTTATCGCTGTAGGGATCCTTTCCATAATGTTGTCAAGCACTCTGAATAACAGTCTGAGCCTGTCAGTGGCGAATACAAGCACTTTTAGTTGACGTAAATTGATGGTGCACAAATGCCCCGAGTAGTTACATTGAAGCCTCTTTCCCCTGCAATCTGCAGTGGTCTTGCTCAATACTGGATCAGTTTTAATTTAATTAATTTAATTCAATTGTTCCAGGTTGAAAAATACAGAAGTTAGCCTTTTAATTAGGGCATATTGAAGGTGATAGTTGGTTTTCTACTAAACTAGCAAGTAATCATGAATTGGAAACCTTATACATGAGGCGCTCAATTCATGCTTGATGTTGGAAACAGCTACAATGGACCCTGTGTTGATATTGTTCTTTCAATTTAAGTCAAAACTGAAACTGTCCACTCTCCCAAGTGAGTGAAGCATTGAACACAACAGATACAACATATACTTTCATACAAATGGCAGAGTAATAATTCAACAAATATTCAGGTCTTGTGACATACGACCGAAGCTTTGGATTTCTTTCTCTGTGTTCAAACAAGCTGCTGAAACAATTACTAAATTAGTCCATCAATAGTTATGATTATATATTACTCGTCTGAATTATTCCATAAGGAAAAAATTTCAAACATTTGCTGATCTCAGTCAAATGTAAGAATCTTTCTGTTTTTCTGTTTCATATGATTTTAAATTAAAAACTTTTGGGCTTTGGACTGTTGGTCAACAAAGCAAACCATTTGAAGACATCCCCTTCGAACTTGTCATGAGCATTATTCTTTATTTTTGTATTTTATAGATTAAGTGATTAATCTACTTTTTTTTTGTTTAAAAAGATCAAATATTTGGTAATGAAAATAATGTGTTGTAGCTCTACAAGATCTAAACTTTCTGTAAAAGAAAAAAAAAACCCAGATATTTGGCTAGTGTAATACACTGTGACTGTAACTTCTGCTGAGCAGTGACCACTGTGGCCGCCAGAGAGCCTACTGAATAAATTTCCTGTCATTTTTTGAAAAGAGTCACTGAAACGTCTAAGATGTTAAAACATATAAGTAGTAAAAATTGTTGTTAAGTCAGCAAACTGTTCAATTTATGTCAGTTACACAGACATATCTAAAAATAGCTAACGGTAGCCACCATAAGCTCATCGTAACAGAACAAGTCAAGCTGTAGGATCAAAACCTCTGAGAACAGTGATTTCAGCAGGGGTGGGTTTAACTGCTTCGGAATCCAACTTTTATTTTTTAAAAGGGGATTATGTTATGATATATTCTCATTTTAAACTTAATGTCATCTTTCTAGGTTTGGTTACAGTTCAGTTTGACCAAAAATAAACAAACTTAGCAGAAGCAAAGTGAAGTGAATAAACCCCAGTGACCCACAGTAATTGGAGTTTGGGGGGTAGTGAGGAAGGCAGTACCCTGGGCTGTTAGAGAGGTGGGAAAGGTGGAGGAGGGGTTGATTTATGATTGAGCGTTAATGGGGGAAGGGAATGCTATGGGAGAGGGGCTGTGCTGGGTTGAATGTCAGGGATTTCAAGCCTCTCAGAATAATAATGCAAAGAGGGAATATTTAATCAACCAATCAGATAGGGTTTCTCTATCTGCCACGGCTGGGTAGGAATTGTCCTTTAGTTTCCTCCCCTGATTCTCCCCTGTAGCTAAAGAGCAGTGGTGCAAAGTTTGAAGGAGTGAGAGAAGAACAGGAGGAGGAAGGGGGGACACAAAACATAGCTGACAAGAGGCATAACTTCATTTCCACGGTGCTGGGACAGCTGTGTGGAGTAATCTGCCGTAGCAGCCCTCTAAAACTTCAATGCCTTTAGTGACCCAGGGAAGTGGGGAGGGGGCACCTCCAACTGTGTCCAGGCGTTAAGGAGTGTGAGGGGGCTCCATTTACACCCTTTTAAGGGCTTTTGTTAAAAAAAATCCTTTACCTCATCTTCATTGTAAGCAGGGACTATATGTTTATGAGATGAGACAACAATGGTTCACATTTTGAAAGCAAACCTTGAATAATTTTTTAGCATTAGAGCAACAAGTTGTGTGAAGAAGTAAAGAATTTTGGGATTTACGTTAAGTTTTTAGAATTTAAAATGGACTGCATGTTCTGTGTTTGTCAACATATTTTTCCTGGAACCTGACTGATAAGCTTTGAAAAGTGACTAGAGTATTTTTTAATGTTGTTAAGGCTGAGATGTTTTCATTTGGCCATGACGGTGTCTCCACTCATAATAAGTGCAAAATGATATTTTTTGAGATTGCTGTTTTTCCCCTTTGAATGAAAAAAGGGCAAATTTATTTCTCCAATTTGATGGAGTATATTTGAAATAGAACCATTTATATGCAAGTATCATAAGTTTAGCAAATGTTGTTTCAAATGTTTTCTTGCCACTCAGTTTATAGTATGAGTAAATATAAGTAAAAAGAGAATCGGCAGTCTATCGATGGAGATGGGTTCATTATTTTGTGCTAACTGTTCTGTTGAAGGCTAAAGACAGAACAAAACATTTTAGCCTAAGATAATGGCCTGAGGCTGGGTTGCTGTCCGGAGTGAATGGGGTCTCCCTGGAGCTCAATAAGGTCCCAAAGTTTTACTCCATTATGCTGACATCCTAAAGGCCAGGGGGTACCACCCCCAGTGGTTACCTCTCAAGTATGCATTCATCACCCCCCACTACACACACACACACTCACACACACATTCACACACATACATTCACATACAATCTTTTGGGCTTAAACTCCTCTTTTTAAATGATGACAGGAGGTGATATTCACAGAAAAGAGGAAGTAGAGACAATAAATAATGTGAGATCAGAATGACCAGGGCTGCTCATGTCATTTAAAACTAAATGATAGCACTACTCTATATTCAAAACTCTAATATTCAATGTAATAGTTGTTATTATGTGCTTTGTTTCCTTCCAGGACTCTTTTATACTAAAATATGAAGGGTTTTACATAATTATATTTAGGGCCCAATATCAGTTATTTGCTTTTTACCACTGTTTGACACATTTAATAGGGCTGAAAATAATTCACTTTACTTTCCTCTAAAATAGTGTGAAAAGAAACTTATTGAAAGCAAATTTCCCTTTTACAGGTCTGTGCACACATTCCTAAATATTATGCAAGGCTGTAGCAGACACGCTCACTGCTGTTTGCTTAACAAGGCCTCCTCGGGCACGAGGATCTCCAGTCATGCCTGCAGTGTTGGCACTAAATGACTAAATCCATGAGCAAACATGGAAATCAAAGACTGTTAAGCTAAGCAAATATGACAGTGATCCTTTTTGCCCATTGTGAGAGAAAATCCACCAGCATGAAAGCAATAACCCAGCAGTAACGATTTTAATAGAGCCTTTTCTCAGCACACATTTTATTACTTACATCTGTGCTTTTCCTGTGATACCTCAAAAGGCCTGTCATTTGGTATTTGTCTGTCAGTGTAAATTCAAGACATACTTACATGTAAAATATATACTGTTCTATCATCTTCATCTCAGCTTCTTGCTGGAAATTTTTAATGACTCAAATGGTTTGTCCACTCATACATTAACCATCACCGAAATACAGTTCATTTATAGAGACAATTCATGCCAAACTCCAAAATACATATTTTTCCTCTTACCTGTAGTGATATTTATCAATCAAAATTCTTAAGGTGCAAGGTGCAGTGTTAGAGATATCGGCCACAGAGATGTCTGCCTTCTCTCTAATATAATGGAACTAGATGGCACTCTGCTTGTGGTGCTCAAATTGGCTAAAAAATACATTCGAAAAACGCAACAGCAATGTCTCTTCCCAGAAATCATGACCCTGTCACTCAAGATAATCCACAGACCTTGTTGTGAGCAATTATATGTAGGACGATTTTCTTTCTACTGAAATACACCTGCCAACCATCTCAACAGACAGAAGGAAAAGTGCATCTACTCAAGAATGAGAGACTTGTGCTTGTGACAGCATTAGATGTAAACATGATGTTGTCCTATTCAGCTGAACTGGCATTAGCTAGCTCAGTGGTGCTAATTGAGCTAGCAGTACATGCATGTTTCGTTCTGCGCTGTAATGTGGCTGGCATGTGTAGTTCAATAGAGAGAAAATAGTTCCTATATGTATGAAATATGCTGAGTGCCATCTAACTCCATTATATTGGAAAGAAAACAAACATCTCTGAGGCCAATATCTCCAACACTCAGCAACTCACACCAAAACAATCTCAATATATAAACAGCACTACAAGTAAGAAGAAAAATATGTATTTTTCATTTTTGGGTGAACTGTCCCTTTAAAGCTGGTATATAGTACATAATTTGTATTTGAGGAGAACAAATTTGCACTGACACTAGTGGATAGCCTTGCGAAAGAACATTCTATAGTGGTGCTACTTTTGTTTCCACTTGAAGAGTTCCAAACCTGCTAAGGCGTCTCCACAAAAAGAAAAATCTCCAACTGTTCGGACATTACGCCAGTATGGCAAATCATAACATTTATGGGTTAATGGACATATGTGAAAGAGGTTTCAGGAACATTAAATAAAAATAGAATGCACATAAAACGTCTTCCTTTATGTTGCGTTCGTGTCCAGCACCTTAATCTCTTCTCTCTCCACCCTGCTTTTACTCATCTGGTTTTCATTTGCACAGCACAGCCAGCTGGAATGTGTTCATGCTTTTAAAGATGAGTTATTAGCCCATTAATACATACTTCAGCCAACACTATTTTAACTCAACTAAAGTGAAAAGACACAGTGTTTGTGGTCAAAAACCTCAAGTTCTTTTGTACATGTAAGACTGATTAATGATTAAATGGGACATGTTTTTTTAACAGGGTGCTGTAAAAGACAGTTAAGACTTTTGAATGAAAAGATTTGAGTAGGAGCTTTTAATCTGACTTATTATCTCATAATGGAGCAACAATAAGTTGTGACAAATAAAGAGAACTTTTTGGGCTCAGGCACTTAAATTAGCCCTGGTGTCGACACAATGCAAACATCAAAGTGTACAGTATACAGTGGAGAAATGTGGCACCACATCTTCATTAAAATGATACACATATGCTTTATACTTGTTTTGTAGCTTTTGATGTTCATTTGATTTGTTTCACTTGTACAAAAATAAATTCTCATAGACTTGAGTGCTGGTGTACAATGGGTCCTTTATTTTCAGAGCATATTTTCTACTAAATTCATATGAGTCCATATTTACAATTGACACTGTATACTCAAACTCCATATATTTAAATCAGAGAATAAAAAAATCTATCTACATGCACATTAAAAAACTATAATTTTATGAACTGCACTATCCATTACCAACCTCAAGATGGCTCTGTTCTCCTAACCAAGCATGTAAAGACAACAATGTTCATGACTTAAGGTCTTTTGATTTTTATCTTTTAGACGTAGGTTGTGTGTGTACATAGTGAGAAAGAACAAGAGAGATTGTTCAGTGATAATCTATCTGCTTAGCAGTATTCTTCACTGCTGGTGTCTCCTCTGCACGTAGCTCCAAGGAGCCCATCTGTGTTACAACCGCGTGCCCTGGTGCGTTTCCCTCCACTACAGCTGGACCAGCTAGACCAGCATGACCAGTTACCCTCCTGATTAACAGTCGGTCTTGTACCTGCAAAACATTGTCCAAATTAACACAGAAAAGACAAAGGACCTACACTGATGTGAATGGCCTTGTTGGTAAGCTGGGATACTGTATGTTTGGATGTATCTCTTACCTGGGTGTTTAGCTTTATCACCTTTAAAATTCTGGCAGGCCATGCCTTCAAACAGGTGAGAGCACAGACACATACACTTCCCATCCAGCAGAGCAAGAGTGCCTCCGTTCTGACAGGGCTTACATTTGCACACGTTGTACTCTGCCACGTAGTCCGCTGTGGCCTGTTTCAGGTTGGATATCCTGGCGTTGGCGTCTGGCATTTCCAATGGAATTAAATTATAGATGGGCTCCGGCTGTCAGAAGCAACAGAACATGTGCACTATTTCACTTGCCAGAATATAATAACAGAAAAATGATATTGTATCTTTCATTTGCCACAGCCATGCTAGCGGCTCTGTGAGGCTGTATTTAAGCACCTTTCCTACTGGACAAAAAACCCACTAACACTCGCTGACATGTGGCTTTTGTATTTCATGGGAAAGGTTACAATCTGCACAAATCCTGGTACAAATGACTCTGAACTAGTCATGGGTATTTATTGGCCTCAGCTTCAATTGACTTTGATCGGCAGTGATGGAAATATGATACCTGGGTGGATGCGCTAATTTTTGCCACTTTTTCAGCATAAAGTAATGATGCGCCGTCACAAACTACTGTCCATCCCCGTAACAAGTAACAGCTATAAAATAGAGACAATCACCGTTACTTTTTTTACTGGCTTTTATGCTGTATACTAACCCTGTTTTCCAGTGTATTTGTGATGTTGAACGTGACACACCAGCAAGAAAACAAAGGTATACTTGTCTACTGCAGAGCCCTGTACACAGCTCAGGTCTACTTGCAATGGGAAAAGAGTCTTTCACCTACTTTTAGCAGGTTTTCCTACATTTAAAAATACCCACATTAATATGTTTATTTTGGTGGGAAAAGGGTACTAGGAATAGCAATGTTTTGAGCTACATGCTAACAGCAGGATGCAAACATGCGCAAAATGCTCAAATACAGATTTTTACTAGGTTCTTCATCTTTATTTGGCGTGTTAGCATGCTAACATTTGATAATTAGCAGTAAACAAAGTACAGCTGGGGCTGATGGGAATGCGATAAGTTTTGCAGGTACTTAAATCAAAGTATTGGACGAATGACCAACTTTTGACCGTAATGGTGTTAAGTTAGAGTCACCAACATTATTACAAATCATCCTAGGGGAACATGAATGCCTGTGCCAAATTTTATGATAACCCATCCACTAGCCGTTGAGAAATTTCACTAAATTGACCAAATGTGGACCTCAAGGTTGCACTAGCCAGAAAGTCAGACGGTCAATAAAGTCATTAAGATTCATCGTGTGGGAGCTGTAAGTACAAGTACCAACTGTGTGCCAGTTCATCAAGTAAAGATACTCTAGAGTGTAATTGAAACCACAACCTGCTGGTGGTGCTAGATGAAAAGTCAGAGGATCACCAAAGTCATTAGGATACATCCTTGTGAAATCCAAAATTTCATGGTAATCCATCCAATACTTGTGATACATATGTGGTGGACTGACTTTGCTAACGGCAAAAACATTGTCATCATAGCGTGGCACCTATAATGATGTAATAGCTTCAGTTTGCCAATCTGTCATAGCTACCTCACTGGAGAGCAGTGCAGGGGCGTCAGCAATGGTCCGGGCCCAGTTCTGATATGTAGCGACGTTCATCACTCCTTCCTTATTCAATTGAGCCCTCATAGCAACAGCACTTTCCAGGGTACCTCCTTTGACTGATGTCATCACCTTGTCCACCACTGCTTTTCCATGAGTATCAACTGTGTAGCAACAGGGGAAAAAACTTAAAATGACTTTGCACAGTTGATACATTACTCAGTACACCTCACAATAATTGTGCACAATGTAAAAGAAAAGTTATCCAATGAGAAAAGAGAGGTTTGGTTTGGACTTTTGCAAGTCTATCTTAATATAATCTTCAATAGTTAATTTTTTCACACTGTCTTTGTGTTTCCTCGACAGCAGAGGGATATGTCCTTGTAGTTGCAATGCCAGGATAAGCTGGCAATGTCTACATGTAAACAGATATATTGGAAAACAGATATTTTCCACCTCTGTTGAAAACAATAAAAATAAAGTATCTCCATTAACACTAGAACTCAAAAACTACTCCAAACAGCTGGCATTAGCTGTCCTCTGCAGTCTCCCCTTGTCAGGTATATAGGCTAACGTTACTTTTTTAAAAAAAACCTACTGGAGATCTCATCACCGTTGATTCCTCTTCGATTTAAGGTTATACTTAACATTTTTCATCCACTCCTCATTGACAACTATCAAACTCCCAAAATTGTCCCACTGTCTGCTGGTTCCACCGGGCCTGATCTAAAACTGTTGTTTCCGGTTGACTACGAACTAAGAATCCTAAGTTAGATCAAATAACACTGAATGTATCAGACGCCTCCATTTATCAGTGATGTGGTGCAGCAATACTAAGTTTAAGTGTAAAGTAGTCTTAAGACCAAGCAGTGTAAATAAAACGGAAACAAACCAGTGGTCTGTCAGTGTTGTTATTGTTTCTGGCGCATGCTCATTACACGAAGCAACAGTGGGTATGTGTGAATTGAGGAGATGTTGTTATTGTTTCCTAAACACTCCTTTTCAAACATCCACAAGTACAAAGTAACCAAAGTTTTGGAAAATCTGCACCCTAAAACGTGTTTTCAAAAGTCTCCATTTTATTGACCTACAACTCTATTTGCGTGTGGATGAGAGGCCAAAACGTAGAAGACAATATCTGTTTTCAAAAATATCTGTACAGCCACGGACAGGGCCTTAATTCAGACTGCTAAAGCCTCATACTAGCCTTGTCTTCACTTTAGAATTCAATTTTGCATGGAATAAGGTGTGGAGTTTGTCCCTAATGTCTTGAGTATTTTATAAAGATACACTTGAGAAATCTGCAGGTATCAGATAAAAATCGTCTCTCTAAGTGTGATTTGGTAAAACAGGGAAAGCACACCATCATCTTTTTTTGTTACGTCATCACAGCCGTCGCGTTTGAAGTTTGCCTTCGTCAAATCGGTGTCTGCAAAGTCTGCTGTGATGCCTATTTTGACACATTCTTGAATCTTTCTCTCTGTCAGATCTGCAAGAATCATGAGATATAGAGGTTTAGTGCTTATCACTTTTCAATGTAGTCAGTATTCTAAATTGAGAAAATTCTCATCATAACAAGTAGTCTTAAAAGAGTCACTTGCTGGGATACACATACTTTTTGCCTTGATGGTGTCCTGGTTGAGGATATAGACCAACTCATATTCGCCGCCAGTCTTCCCATTTTTGGTGTAGTGAGTTCCATAGTCCTCCAGGAAGGCAAAATAAATACCCTTCTCATACTGCACAGGCAATGATTTGACATGTGCTATGAATTCTTCTGCTGTTACGAGCTCACGGGAGCGCATCCTGTAGGTGCTCAGCTGTACTTTGCCCTTCACCCGCATAAAGCTCTTGTTCTAAACATGCAGGAGAGAAGTATTAGTAAATTCGCATGCAGATGGTTTGTTTCTGTTTGTGATAGCACAATTACATTATTAGCACACAATTGTGTCTTTTTTTATTTGGTCAGTGTTGCTATGTGTGCTATGAACTATTTAAATATATTTGTCGCTGGCTGATATTTACCTGAATGTTGGAGTACTCTGAGACCTCACGAATCATTGTTTTCTTCTCATATTGATAGTCTAAATCCACCTTTGTAGCAGACTTGGACATAGACGGCTCACTTGGACTGAATTTGAAGGAAAGTCCAGCATCAACTTTAACACTCATCTCTTTCAGCATTTCCCTGAGGAGGCTGTGTGTGTTTTCATAGATCTCTCTAGAAGAGGTTTCTTCCACTAGAGTCTGGAAAGACAGGGAGCCAATAAACAGAATGTTATGGAATCCTCATTGGCATACTGCATATTCATCACCATTTTACACAAATACAGATATGCTTTGTGAGTGAATCCTCAGTATAAAGTAGGAGAAATGGTTATGGCTAACCTGATAGCTGAGCACGCCAACATTCCAGGGTTGCCTGTCATCCCTCCCAGTGTTTGGATTCCTCACTCGATCACACCTCCCATTAAAGTAATCATTGTTGAAGGGGTTCATTCGAGGATCTGCACCCAATATGTTGATTCTGGCGGATGGACATAGTAGCCACTTTCAAGACTATATACAGAATAATGCGTATTTCATTGAAATTCTAAAGTTTGATGAGTACTCGAGTATACTAGTCATGTTTGATATTTTGGGAAATGTTTTTAACTTGTGGACCACCAGCCTGTTTACCCCTGATTCCAGGCTTTATGCTGAACTAATCTAAGCTGACTTTCTTTTCTGACTTTTGATCATAAAGACATGAGTGGTATATATGTTCTCATCTCAAGACAGAAACTAGTAAAGTATAAGTATAGTTCCCAAAATGTCAAACTATTCTTCAAAAAGAACCTTAAAAACAATTCAGTTAATAATAATACAAAATAAATAAGAAAGCATCTCCTGTAAATATTGCTTTAATTAAAGCTGGGGTAGGCAGTTTAATTTTGGTGTCACTGGGCAAAAAAATCACCCATATTGTAATTCAAGTGGTCAGAGAGAACACTAGACATTTCACCTTTACTCTGTTTTCATGCTTTGGAAAATCTAGCCCATTATGAGAAACTTTGGCCAATCACAGGCCATTTTCAGGAAGAGCAGCTGTCAATCATGTCAGTCACTGCTCATGAACTGTAGTCAAAATGTAAAACTAGGCAGTGCTGATCAAATATGAATCAAGATTCTGTTTTTAGAGACACATTTTAGTGTACTGTTTATCTGTAAAATGAGAAAGTGTGTGACCCGGCCGCCATGTTGCAAACTCAACATGATGCACCACCCACCAGCTGGAGCAAAAGTTAATATTTTAAGTTACACTTACATATGTTTGTGACAACATTTGAGGCAAGAAATAGGCAATGCAGTAACAGAATCTTGATCAATGCTGCATAGTTTAACAGTTTCATTGCAGTTCACAAGCAGTGACTGGCATGATTGACAGCTGACTTAAGGCTGATTCATAGTTGTGCTAGGCTCTGTGTGGAGTGGGCTACAACATTGTACAAATTTGTAGTTGTATGCTGGTGTGATTGTGTTGGTTGGCAATTTACACCGCCAAAAGGCTGGTCGGTGGTAGGGTTTCTGTGCCACTGGGTCAAGTTTCTGTGAAGTGCAGTTAACTTTATTGATTATAAACACACCAGAAACACACATAAAACATGACTTAATAGCAACAATATTAAACACCATTAGCCTATAAACCCCCCCCAACTAAAAACAAAAAACAATATGCTAATGTTGTTAGCTTAGCATATTTAGGCATATGACATTTTACATGGCATATATTAGTCTTGGGGCTGGCAGAATTTTTCTTTACTCATATGAAGCTGGGAACAACAGCTCCACATATACAGAATGCTAATGGTATTAGCATGAGTCTATGGCATTCTAAATTGCTTAAATTAGCATAGTGGCTATCGGATTTTCCTGGGATAAATCACACTCAAGACTTAAAATGCTACTTTATGGGGCTTTATTGTCTTTTATTGTCTATATTGTTTCTTAACTGTTTGTTTATACTGAGGGAAATGGTTTTCAGCTAACAAAAATTAACAGCAGGTTGGGGAGGTGCATGTCAGGCTATGGTGTAGAGTATGCATCTACACAGAGCCTACAGTGCAGGCATGGTGTCAATTCAATGCAGTATTATAAATTCTGCTTTAGAGACTTCTCGGTCCCTGATTGGTTGTTTTCATTATTCTCGGAAATGCCATCATGAGCACTAAGATATAGTGACAGTTATAAAACAAAAAAGTGTAGCTTTAATTTTTGTTACAGGATCACCATGAATGGGCCACTGTGCTGTCCTAATGTAAGTGCTCTCCACTGTGACAAAGCCCCCATTTCACTGTCATATTACTATATAATGACTCTTGATGCCATCTGAATTGCTCTTTGGTAACTCACTCTTACCCGTATCCTGCCGTCCTGCCTTGCTCATTGCTATCCAGGACTGAGGAACCACAGGGTTTACGAAGGGGATCACAGTCCTCATCTGATCCATCCTCACAGTCATAGTCACCGTTGCACAATAACCTCTTCTTGATGCAGGAACCTGTGTAAAGATGAGGGTTAAGCTAACAGGGCTAAGCATGACAAAGATTAATGTACTGTAGGTGACATAAAAGAAGCTGAATTACCTGACTCACACTGGAACTCTGAGTCAGAACACTGAGGGGGAGGCGGTAGTTCACATGCAGCATCTGTGACACAGGACTCCCTGTCTCCCATTGATCCCTGACAAGAATCACCTCCGAACTGGCCAAACACTTCTACACTGCGAGAGCGCCTCTGAGGATTGCAAAAGATATCACACTTTGTTAAGCATCTACTTTCTCACAAACCTTTCTCACAAAGGCAGCAGTTACTGCAGACACAGTGAAAAGGGTTAAACGTATAAGGCTCTTGGCAAAACTGTGTAACAGATTTATAAGTAAAAAAAACCTTTATGTGCCTTTTTTGGCTGATTGTCACAGACCTTACTTAAAACTTTAAAGACTATTTAGATATAACACTGTATGAACAATCTTGTCAATTTGCAAACCAATTGCCAGAATAAATGCTGACATTGTATGCTTCTGCAACTGTATGCTTCTCAAACTTTTAGTCTCCTTACGGTTTAACAACACTGTGGTTAATGTGTCATTATGTTTAGACACAAAAGAGCTTGGTTATGATTAGAAAAGATCATGTCTTGGCTAAACATAGCTGTCTTTGGTGGCACAATCCCAGCTGGACACGCAACAATGGCTTGGTAAAATAAAAAACTTTTCATTGCACTATCCTGGCTGGAAATGCAATGATGTCTCAGTGAAAAACTACTGCTTTTCTTGGCACTATCCCCTGTGGAAACACTGTGATGGATGGCTAAAAAACATCCATATTTGGAAGCTCAAAAGCAGTCAGAAATACAGGGATGACATGCTAAAAATCAAACTTATTTTGTAGCTTAAAAATCGTTGGAAACACAGGGTTTGTAAAAATGCAACTCTCTCTTTCTTTGACCAACAGGGCTCTAATTTTAGTATAGAGCGTCAGATTGAATTTGCAAATGCACCATGTAAGGTTTACTCACTCTCCGGGACTGCGAGTGTTACTTGAAAAAAGTAAAAACTAACCAATGGGACCAGACTGACCCATATGCTCTCAATCAGCTTTGTGGTTGATTACTATGCCGATCTTACAAACGAGGACAACACTTAAATGATGTCCACCGTTTTGTTTTGCTATCAAAGCTAAGGTTAGCTAATGTGCTAAAAAGTTAGCTCCACAGGGAAGACTTGCTAAAAAGCACCCATATTTGGTAGCTATAAATGTGCTGGAAACACAGGCATAACTCCCTTAAAAACACCAATATTTGGTTGCTCAAAAGCCAATGTAAACACAGGATGTCTCCCTAAAAAAACAACCTGTTTTGCTGTTTGTCTTGAACAGAGGTCTGCAGCTTGGCAGGCGTCTCGCTTAGATGTCACGCCATCCACCATCCCCTCCACTTTGCCAAGACGAAGTCAGCTCATATAGTATGTCACTTTAGTAATTTTGATATGATACATACGTGACGTATACAATGTATAATGTAACATATCCGTGGTTTGCAAAAAGCACAAGTTAATGTTGTTTAAGTCGTTTAAGTTAGTGTTGCTATTTTAATAGACTCACTCTGATTTTGGTGCAAGGATCACAAGAACTCCACTCTGACCAGCGGCTCCAAACACAGTTCACTGCTGGTGGGTCAGGAAGTTCCACTCCCCTGAAAGACACATATGAAATCTTTTTTTTTTTTTTTATTGGTCTAGTATCAATTAATTAAATTAAAAACAAGATCCTTGCTATTGTGTTAATGAAATAGGAAATATACATACATTCCTTCTCCAAGAAGCGCCAGCGTTAGACAGAGGCCACAGAGACCCAGCTGGAGAGCAACCTCAATCCTCATAGTGAACCTTTGAAGAGACAAATAGTGTTGTGTGTTTGTCCCTGTTTAGTCTTTTAAGCATCCCCTCTGTCAATGATTAGTTTACTGCTAAAGGACCATGATGTCGTCAAAGTCAATAGTTTGGATATCAGGGGCAGCAATATTGATTCACTGCTGGGAAACTCACAAATCAGAGTTTACAGTGTTTGTTTGAATGTTAACATGTTACTCACCCAGTCAGTATATTCTGTTCTGCACAGTGTGAGCAAAGCCTCTCCAAAAACGTGATTAATGAAAGTGATGAGTAACTTCTTCTCATCATTTTTACAAAACTGTAAAATAACTGTGAACTATTCCTTTAGTTATATTTATATCCATTGGTTGAAATATGATTTACTAAAAGCCAACAAAATGCAAAGAATCACACAGAAGCTTCATGACAGGGAGACACTTAGGGACAGCATGTAAAAGATAGCAAACACTCTTAACACTTTAAGTGCGTACACACTGTTTATGCACAAGGCCAAAGGACATTTTTGTGCTTTGGTTTTTATTTTGAGAATGCTTGTACTAACTACAAACAGTTTGTTAATGTCAATGTTTCCAGGATTATGCAATCGCTCAGGCAGGTTCAAAGCAAAGCAGAGCAAATATTTAAAGAGACAGTTTTTGACTGACATCCACAGAACATGCTGGCCACCATCTGAGATTGGGAAACTGACGAGCAAGACTGTCAAAACTGAACCACGTACACACCCGCCGTAACTGCCAACAGCAAAGATGTTTGGGAAACTGCCATGCGCACTGATGGGTCCTCACTGCACAGATTCTGACATGCAACTCTTTGTCCACAAGATGGCATCACCAAACAGATAACAGCAGTATTCAGTGCTGTGCCCATGTCTTACACTCACAAACTACTTATGCATAGAGCAAAGAAACACACCAGTAAGGGTACTATTACAGTGTATGTAAATGCACTTGTACTAATTCCTTCTCTGATAAGTCACTGTTTTCTTTAATGAATATGTTAAAACAAGCCTTGCACAATGCACAGGAAGTTTGAAACGGTTGCACCTAATGATCTGTCATGTGATCTGAGTAGCTTTTGCTGACTCTGCAGTACTCTGTTCTTCAAAAGGAGGGAGTGCAGTGTGTATAAATCACAAAAAAGGGAAAACAGAACACTTCTCAGTGTAGACAGATGAAAGCAGCACTGATTTTTAAAGGGGACTCAATCAAATAAGCTAATCATTCATGATCAGGTGAATCATTATACATGGACACGGAGGTTTGGCAGTGACAAATCAACTGCTTTTGTCCATAATACTGATATTAAATTCTGTAGTATTCAGCACACTGACAAGTATTTTCTGCTGACTTAAACAAACACACTCGGACTATTCCCCGATGTCTCCAAAGTCAATCTGGGGGCTGCCCTGTCCGGGTTCTTTCCATGTATCTACAAGCAGAGCTGGGGTAGTCTAGGGGCTATGTGGTCATGGCCCGCTGGAGAGGCACAAATATGTGCTGAGGTCACCACTTTTACGACGTTCGGCAGTTTCCTCCCAGCTTTCTCAGGAAACCAGAGGGTAGGTAAGGTGCTTGGCCAATATTTCTCCTGACTAGAAAGACTTCCTGTTTTTTGGGGAGGTTGGACGTTGGAACTGTGTGGAAACATTAATGGAACAGCCCAATTTACTGAAATTTACACCTTACACATACAATAAAATAAGTCATTATGTGTGACGAAATATGATGACGTTGCTTCCTGCATTGCCACTTGCTGCCTTATGCTGTATTTTTAGACTGAAATGGAGAGGAGCAGTGAAGGCAGTTGAGAGTTAAAAGATCAGAGAGGATAAAATCTAAGACTCCCTCAATTATGGACTGGAGATAAGTGGCTATCTTAGGTTCTGGCTGTGGTGGCAGCCGGTTCCAGGATTCACGCCCTAAATGCTGGATGTTTGGATTGAGGCCTTCCTGTAATAAACTGAGGAAAGGACACTTCCCATTAGATTCTCTCTGTCAGCATTCTATCATAAAAATAAATCCTCTAATGTGTATGTGCTGACTTGTGCCATCTGTTTTCTTGAAAAGGGTCTCCCATACTTTTCCTTTTCCTACCAGAGAGTTTAAATGAGTAAGTAGCATCCAACATGTCCTCCTGTATGTGAGTGTGTGGTTGCAGTGGGTGTGCTACTGCTCCAAACAGACAATGAATCACATTCAGCAGAACAAGGAACCATCATTTTAACTCAACGTCATCAGGGAGTGATGCTTGACACGTCACTGAAGAGAAAGGTTAACAGCCTCAAAATCCTGTGAGACAACATATTTTGCTATCCCTGATTTTATGAAGTAAAGTGCATGGATTTTGTTCATTTGTGCATTAATACGAAGGGATAAAGCACAATAAAGACTGCAGATGTTCAATGCCAGATGTGATGCAGCAACAGCTGTACAGATACATGCATTTTATTCTGGGCTTGTGAAATTCCACACAATGTCTGATGATATTAAATGTTTAATAAGAGGTTATGAAAAAGATCATTCCAGTGGTTGGTGACTGCAGGGGAAAACACACTCTCAGCTCGACAGTTATCTGGTTTCTGAGGAGCTCATCTCCGAAAAACCAGCTTCTGTCAGCAGAACACAGGATACAAAGGCAGGAAGGACGTCCTTCCTCTGTCCCTCTGTCTGTCATCCCTCAGCTTGCAACCTACAACATACAGAATACTGTATGTCTCTTAAACCTCAGGCAGCATCATTTGGTTTTTTTTTCTCCCAAATATTTGAGTTTTTGGGGATGTCAGAACTGTATGACTATAAATGACTAGGTAGGATCATGTGGTAGTTGGTTGGCTCTCTGATGATTTCAGTCCTTATAGCACAGCAGGTTTATAAAAGGTGGCAGATTCGCTATCTGTGAAATAAAAAACACATGCACATGTGAACAATATACATATTTTTTACTTGTACAAAGGGACGAGGTGAGGTCAGACTTGTCATTTTCATTTAAGAGATGTAAAGTTAAACACAGTGAGATAACTTGGCTTTCCTCTGAAAAATCACATTTTATTTATTAGTTCGACTTCGCTTGGGCTGAGGTGAGAAGATCGGATGGTCTTATTGTGTGTGGACAACTTGGCACAATGGACCATTTTTACAGAGAAAGCCACATTTACACCACAAAATCCCTGTATATGAGCGGTAACTAATAAATTGCTTCTTTGTATTATGAAGGACTCTTGCTATTTATGATATAATGATATATTTATCTAGCAAATCTGCGATTTTGCTAAGTCATGTTTTATTAGCTCCAGCTGATGCAACTGGTACCCTTCCTGTTCACCTGTTTTTTTCCTGTAAGAGCAAGGACATAAACCGCCCTACTCTCTCTCTGATTGGTTCATATTTGTTGCCTTTGTTGGCTGGACTGGTTAGATTTAGATATAAGTAGGGAGAGTGGTTAGGATTAGTGCACGGTCAAACACGAGCAAATGCATGCGAGTGACTATCGCCTGCCGAAGCAATATTTGTGCTGAATGTAGGCAGGGCCTGACGTGATGGACATGGAAAGCTAGTCAGTATCAAACAATAATGGCTGGTCAGACATGGCAACAGTCAATGTCCCCTCCATACACACCCCTTTGCTTAATTGGTTGAGGCTGTGACTTCGCTGGTCAGAGTTCCCCAAAGTTTAACTCCACGCAATGCGAAGATGCAAATTTGCTTTGCCACCAGGAGCAATTTACTTGCTCCTCTGCTTGCACTGAATGGAAGTGAACAGGAGGTGAATATTCATCAATGTTAATTTTACTAATATGTGACCGTACCCTTAGGGTAAGAATGTCAGGGTAAGCCAGAGGCAGCATAAAGCAGAGTGGGGATGGTCATGAGTAGGTCATGCCTTTGCCCGCTTAGGAAAAAAATATTACTTCCCATTCAGACAGATTTCCAGCCAAATTGTCCTAGGTTGGGCCAGTCACAACTGTTCATCTAATAAGGGGAAGGTTTGATACGATGACTGACAACTTGCAGAGTCTTGATGATGTCATTTTTGGCTCATCCACCCTCTCACTGGGGACATGACAGCAAGTATAAACCTAGCTCAGTAAAGAAGAGCATTGTAGAGGCATTTTTAAAACCACCAAGATGACTGCAAGATGCTTTCTCTTAAAGAACTATTTTCACTTTCTGGTGGCAAAAACAGCAACACTCGTTCACAAACATATTGATGCTACACAATCTGTCTGTCTGTCCATTGTTCAGGGCTGTTTCACATTTTGTTGATTTGATTGGTTGTAGGTCTATCCAATTTGATCAAGAAGAATTTTGATCTTCGGCAGTTGATATCGCCTTTGGAAATTGAAAATAAACTGAGTGGTTCCAGACTAACAGACATTTACAAATTGGTGCAGTGATGCCTTTAAATGGGTAAATCAAAACAGAAACTGTCACTCCAAGTAGTGTCTGACCATTCTAATAGTTTTTATTATGAGTGCAGAAGTGTTGAGATTTCTTATAGAATCTTATAAAATTAATACTGTTGCTCTCCTCAAGACCATTTCCATTAAACACCAATGGATTAGAATGAATCAGCATAACGGAAAAAGCTTTTTGTCATTTAATCAATAAGCTCCAGCATACTGACATCAGTAACAATATCACAAACCCGACAGTAGTGTTAAGCCATCAACTGAGCTCTCACTTCACAGTATCAGTCATCAGTCAGTTACTATCAGTCATTTAAATGTTGTCTGATATGTGGAATATAATTCACTGGTAGTTGGCACACTATACTTATTGAAAAACACATTTACAGAAGTGAAACCTAACAGTCCACAGGAAAAAGCGACACTGACATCACTACTCACGTTAGTGCAGATCTCAGTGTTGACGCGTACTCTAGTTTTGTAGCTACACAGATTCATTTCCCAATAATTTGTTTCAATTTCCTTTGTTTTTCTGTTGAAGAAGCTTTTTGTCTTTTAAACGCTGGCTACCCCTGTTTATACTAAACCTCTGGTTCTTCTCTTAATTATCCCAAACAAACATTTAATAATGCTTCTGTAAATGTGAGACGAAACACCTACTGTGTGATCTAAGGATTTTCTTCCTGGGAATGTAAGAACTGGCACTCAGTGCTTAGAACAGCAAATATAAAAACTGTCATTACACGGCTGAATCACTATATGGTATCGAAAAGCAAAACAGACATTTATACTGAGGAAGTTGATGACCCATTTTCAGCTATCGGTTGACTGTAATTGCAATAACACTGTGCCTGGCAGAGGAAATGTAGTGCCTGGTCTTTTAAAAAAAAGTGCTGTGTTAGCAACAGCGGAGCTTTCCTCTCTGGTTTGGACTCCTCTTTCCCCTCACTCCTTCTACATTTAATGATATGATGCTCAGTGTTCAAAATGTTTATATGAGATTTAGATGAGATTTTTAATTTGAAACTCATCCAATGCTGTGGTCCAACAGTGTTGGCAGAGGAAGGTGGGATATATTCATGTTTTTGCAGTTACCATGAAGTGTTTAAAGCAATTCATGTCACAAATGTTGAGCAACAAAGGATCCTTGCTTCATCTCAGCCAAGCACAAGACATTTTCTGCCCATTCTGCCCCTTTACACAATAGAAACATAATTATGGTTAAAATCACATGTTTCAGATTTCATTAAAATCAAGACTTATAAAGCAAGTTAGGCTGTTTTGGATGACAATAACAAAAGGCTAAGTTGTCCCTATTTTTAGACATTACTTAAAGGCTTGGGAGTATACAGGCTTACAGTGAAATTAACACTGCTGTGTGATGATTTTCTTGCCACTTGGGGGCGCTGCAGAAACAACACTGACATATTGTGACCTTCAAAATTTACAAACAGTTCTTTTTACACATGCAGCAGATGCAAAGCACTGATGCATGAGTTAAAAGATGCAAACTTTTAACTCATTTAACTTTTTGTTGTCTACCAACCACAGGGAAATATCTGGCTCTTCAGCAGCTAAATGCTTCACCATTTCCCAAGTTAGTGGCCAACTTTGTCTGATGTCTGCTGTTTGGTGCTGGGCATGTAGCGTACAGTGTGTTTTTAGAGCTTTTTAGTTGAAAACAGCTGTCTGCTTCTGCAGAAAATATACAACATAAACTACAAACAAACAACATAACCACATAGCTAGTTATTATGCAGAATGATGTCATCTGACCTTTGTTATGCTGCATAGTAATTAGCCACGTGCTTCTGTTTGGGAGTCTGTTTTGTTCCGTTTTTAGGATAAGGGAATTCAAATGGGCTTTTAATCCAATGGGCCTTTTTTCGAACCACTGAGGCTTCTGAATAATGAACCGTTGGAACAATGGCATGACGCTGAGAAGAAGAAGGAACACTAAAGTCATAGCTCTATTGGCTGTACTTGCTCTTAGTTCTGTGGTGACAGAGTTGGTGTGGAAAAGGACTTCAGAGTGTTGGGGCCTTGATGTGGAGGGTTTCGTGGAGGAAACAGTTTCTCCAAAACGTTAGGATGTTCAGGACTAAATTCCAGTATCTCTGTCAGCACCTCATGACACTGCTGCCACAACATGTAAGCAAGCTGTCCCCACCAAAGCGTTTAGTAATTGAGCTCTATTGGCTGGCGAATGGGGCAGCTTACTGCAAAAGTGTTATGATTATGGCAGCCTTCTGCAGTTTTAACAGACCACTCAGATAGTGTATGGTGAGTAATCTGCACCTGCAGTGTTAATTATTTAGTGGAACAACCATGGATGTATGGGAAAACCACAACTAAGGTCTGATATGACTGATCTCACAGTAGGCACCTGGCCAGCAATCAGCTATGCAGCCCAGAACAGATTGGAAAAAGTCAGATTTCTGTGTCCACACTACTAAAAAATCAGACGTGTGTCATGAGGGGGGAAAAAAAATCAGATTTGGTTCACGTTTGCTTGCAATGCAAATAGCCTGACGCTTGCAGTGAATAGCCTATGAGAGTGGTGAGAGTGAACCAAAACAGCAGCATTAAAGTTGGAGGCCCTAAAACCATAACAATGAGCTAAAATAATAATAATAATAATAATAACAATAATAATAACTTTATTTGTATAGCACCTTTCAAAACTGAGTTACAAAGTGCTTAACAATAAAAACAATTAATACATAATAAAGACAATTAATACATAAAACATCAAATAATTTAAAAACAGTTACAAAATTACCATCAATTTAGAAAAGGCCATACAATAAAAGTGAGTCTGAAGAAGAGATTTAAAAGAAGACACTGAGTTAGCCTGTCTGAGATCTCCAGGCAGGGAGTTCCAGAGCTGAGGGGCCTGAACAGCAAAGGCCCGCACCTTTAGTGACACGACGAGACTTTGGAACTAATAGAAGGGCCCTGCTGTGCTGGAGGATCTCAGGCAACAATCAGGCTCATAAGGAGTTAGCAGATCACAGATAAAGGCAGGAGCCTGACCATTTAGGGCTTTAAAAACAAGCAGTAAAATCTTAAAATCAATTCTAAAACTCATGGGTAACCAGTGAAGGGCTAGCAAGGATTGGTGTAATGTGGTCACTTCTCTTAGTACCTGTTAAAAGCCTGGCAGCAGCACTTTGTGCCAACTGCACTCTTTTAATGTTTCGTTTGCTAATACCAGAATGAAGTGCATTACAGTAGTCGAGTCTGGAAGTGATAAAAGCATGGATGACCTTTTCTAAATCTGCAGGAGAGAGGAATGACCTGATTTTGGTTAGCTGTCTCAGTTGGGCAGAGCAGGACTGTAGTACTTTGGTCACCTGGACATCAAAAGACAGCTCACAGTCAAAAATGACACCCAGGTTGCGGGCCTCTGTACGGACATTAATAGACAGTGTACCCAGACTGCTGGTAGTGCTGGGGCCAGAGGGGGTGATGATGATTACTTCTGATTTAGAGTCATTCAGCTGCAGAAAATTTTTGGACATCCAGGATTTAATTTCAGCCAGACAGGACATAATACAGACAGCATCAGAGGAACCAGGCTTTAACGGGGCATATAATTGAGTGTCATCCGCGTAACAGTGAAAATTAATGTTGTGTATGATGTATGCATGATTTGTCCGAGAGGTAGCATGTATATGGTGAATAGAAGGGGTCCCAAAATAGACCCCTGGGGGACCCCACAGAGGAGCGGAGCACAGGAGGAAGAAGCATCTCCAAGCACCACAGAGAATGACCTATCAGACAGTTAAGAAATGAACCAATCCAGGGCCACATCACTGATACCAACATAATTTTTCAGACGGCTGATCAAGACACCATGATCCACTATGTCAAAGGCTGAGTTGAGGTCAAGGAGAATTAAAATGGAGTGCTGGCCTGAGTCAGCTGCAAGCAGAAAGTCATTGGAGACCTTGACCAAAGCAGTCTTGGTGCTGTGTAATGAGCAGAAGCCAGACTGAAATTTCTCAAAGATTTGATTATTGTTCATAAAGGAAATCAATTGTGTGGAGACAATTTTCTCTAAAATCTTTGATAAAAATGGTAGCTTGGAGATGGATCTAAAATTGCTTAAAACAGTGGGATCAAGAGAGGGCTTCTTTAAAAGGGGGTAAACAGTGGCATGTTTAAAACAGGAAGGGGATATACCTGAAGAAAGGGAACAGTCAATAATGACTAAAATAAAAGATGTTATAAAGCTGGCTGGGAGGAAATTTGGAGCAGCAACCCCTTTCACACTACACAGTCATTTAATCTCTCATTATAAAAACACTGTATTTCTTGTTGCCTCTTTAAATTGGTCATTTCATATCATTTTTTGTCATTAGACCATTTTGTCTTGATGAAAATTAATGTTTAAAAACGTGAAACAATCTGAAGTGTGGATGAAAACAGGCCTGCATTGTTTAATAGTGTGTTGTATTAAAAAAAGTCTAATGAAATCAGATCTATTTTCTTATGACACACCACTTTTCATGACCCACTTACTGTGAAGGCTATATGACCAATCTTCCACGTAAAAAACACCGCCCCTCTTTCACTTTAAGTCTGCAGTGAGTTAGGTCTGTCTGTCAGTCGGCGAAGGGTTAAACTGGGAGTTTGCAGCAGTCTCTCCTTTCTGTCCACGACATTTAGCGGAAAACATCTGACTCCTGCTCGTTTTCCGAGAGCTGTGTTTTGGGTTCTACTCATTTTTTTGCGCCGGAGCCGCGGAGGCATCACGGGAACGAAAGTCACCGTTTCGACAGCGGGGTTTCAACATCTCACTACGCGCTTTCAAACAGGTAGGTCCCCTGTGTTGTCAACATTTTCCATCCGTGCATTCATTAGGGATCCAGCAAAGCGTCACAGGTAGACGTTTTAAAGTAGCTACAAAAATGTTAGTATATGAATTCGCCTGTAAAAGCAACACTAAGAAGTAGTCGTAGGTTTGTGAGAGTTAAAACAAACCTAAAATCAATTGCTTTTCCCTTAACTGTGATTTTCCCTCACATCCCTGTGGGAGGTAAAACTTCATTCCATGTTTTTATTCCTACTCATTTCCTTTTCTGACTCAGCTGTTGGGATAAAAAACTTTTCTCCCTCTAATAAGCCCTTTCCCCAGAACATTCTCTTCTGTCTGCAACCCTGTCAACAAACATCTTTTTCATCTTCAGACAATATATGCTGTTCACTTTGTTTTTAAGTTGCATCTCCCATCCACATACTTACTTATCTTTTTCCTAGTTTTACTGTGAAACTATTTTCATTTAGTGGCTATGAAAGTGTTTGCATGGCCTTTGTGTTCACAGTGGGCCTGTGGTATTTCACCATCTCATTCACTTGCAGACTGACTCATTCCCTGATTTCCTCCAGATGTGCAGTAGTTTACGTTTCCTGACGGCCCAGGATTGTGACATTTCTGCCCTTTCGCTGCAGTTATTCTGCTGACAAATATGAATTTAAACTTCTGTGGCTCAAAGTGTTGTTTGTGTCGTGACACTGGCAGATGTAAAGCTACACATTATTTTCATCATCTGGCAGGAGGGACAATACTCTCTGAGTTAGTTGTTAAAATGTAATCCTTTAACTCAAATCTGCAATGAATTGCTGACATTTCACCCTTTTTATTAATCTGTCCTCCAGCTAGTGGGACTCTGACACCACTGGAGTTACTGGACAAGTGCAATCATGTGTCACACTTGTGTAAATGGAGCATCAACAAGTGTTTAGATGTATGTCTTGTTTTTCCTTGCACAGCAAGAAAACAGTCTCTGTGCAGTTGCAGGAATTTAAATGTCACCATGGGGAACCAAACATACAGGCGCTAACTTACTTACCCTGCTTGTACTTTGAAACTGATACTGGTGTATAGAATGAAGTTTGTATTGTTTTACAACTGCATAGTAGCTCCTGTGATGCAACTCTGATTTAAAAAGCAATACATATAATTTCTTGAAAAAGAAAACACACTCAGTTGCAGATCCAGCTTTGATTTTTGAATAGTTGTTCCTTCACAGATTCTCTGTCAGTCCCAAGCACATTCAGATGTGATTCGTGGAGAGTTGGCACAAACCTGGAGCACACTCAATGACCTGATAGTTCCCATCTGTTATCTCATCCTGTATGGCTCTCATTTCCTTCATGGATCAAACAAATTACTTGCCTGACTAACTTCATCATAAACAGCACCTCTGGACTGGACTGTGGATTTCTATATTTTAACTGTATTTAGGCGAAAACACTCTGAATTTGCATGATCACACACAGGTGCATTGGTGTGTACTCCTTTTGAGAGATCATTTTGAGCCTGAATCCAGATCATCAGTATATTAAGTGTAGCTTTTATAGACCTTGCTGGGTAAATGATCATTCCAAAATGCTTCAATTTCCGTTTGTAGTTGCTTAGCTGGGCATCACGAGATCTTTTGCTTTGCTAGCGCAAGATTAACCTCAGGTAATTGCTCAACCTTTGCCCACTTCCAACCTTTGGTCCGTCCTACAGCACTCACAGCCTCTCTGCACTGGTGTAGTGTCAGTGTAGCCTCTGGAGCTGGTCCTAAAGGTATGTATGTCCCACACAGAGCCATGTTTGAGTTGGTTGTATTCCATGGTTCGCGAAGAGCAGGAGTTGTTTATGGCTTATTTTGCCTGGCTGAATGAGTGTTGTGATTGTTTGATTTATTAAATGATGATTTTAAAAAAAAGTTTTCTTGCATCTGACATAGTTGAGGAGATGTTGGTGAATCTCAGCTGCTGTGGTGCCCGCTACAATCCACGGTGATGTTTTTGACTCATGTGCCTTGTGTTTCCTGCACACTCAGTGCAGACCTCTTGAGGAGTGCTTTGGCAGACACATTGATGATGATGTTAATGTCAATGTGCAGATACATTTGACCCGCATGTTGCTTGTGAGACACAGTTAGCACAACTCAGTGATTTTAACAGGATTTTTATGGGCTGACAAATCACATGGTGTTGCAGGATGATTACAACATGTGTTTTGTCCATCTGTGCAGTTATAGTGGTACCTAGTTAATCGTTTTTAAAGGATGACTATATATTTTTTAACCTGGACTCCATTTTCCATGCTTTTGTATCAAAGTGAGGGGAACAACAATTTTTAAAATTGGTCCAGTACTAAGTGAGAGTGATAGAGCCAGCAGCAGCAAACAGGTTGTAATCTTGGAGCATTTACGCATTGTCAGTTTATATCCACCAAAAGTGCTTGTTTTTGCCACTGACAGGCTCAGATTATTATAAGTGTCAACAACATTATGGAAAGGATTCCTGCAGAGAAAAAGCTTTTGCTAAAAGTAAGATCCTTTTTTGTTTAACCAGAAACATCCCAGAAATAACTACTAGAAGCCCACCAGACTCCATTTACATAAACAGTAATTTTAGCATGTATGCAGCCAGCATATTTTCACATTTAACCAGGTGAATTAATTGTTTATTTTGACCAAACTAGAGCTGGTGATTGTTGGAACAGTGGAAAGACAATCCAATCCAATTCTGTCAGCTTTAGATGAAGCGTGTTTTATGATGATAAAATGTTATGATGACAGTGATTTCGGTGCTGTTTCGGGTAAATCAAAAAGGTTCTTACTCTTTAACTAAAAGGTCATTCTTTTTAGAGATCCTCTCCATGTTGTCAGACACTTATGATAACAATCTGAGCCTGTTAGTGGCAAAAACAAGCACTTTTAGTGGCTGTAAATTGATGGTGCACAATTGCCAAGTAACTTACACTGCAGCCTTTTTTGTCAGCTGTCAGCTGCAGTGCTCTTGCTCAGTACTGGATACATTTAAAAAAAAAATTGTTTCCATTCGTGACTCAGACATGAAAATATGGAAAAATAGGGTCCAGGTTGAAAAATACTTCAGTTGCTTCTTAATAAGTTTGATTGCTAGAGAACAATGTATTTGTAAAGAGGTGAGTGTGTGTAGGACCCTCTTTATCTTTACGATAATTTTCTCCTTTACAGGGCTGATCAACTGACACAGCATGTGTAAAGCAGGGTTAAAGTGTGTTTTTTTTTCTGTGTTCTCGTCCTTACGAGACCATGATGTTTTATGGGTCATATGTCTTGCTATGCCTCTCTGTCTGTCTTGAGGGTGTTTCTGTGGTTGTAAATGTTTACTGTGGATTGTTAACATATTTAATTGTTTATGATGTGCAAAAAGTCTTTTCAGCAGCTACATACAAAACCTTTTTAGCAGCAGCAAAGTATTTTAATTGTATCCATTTACAGTGTAATATTTTGTTTGCAGTTTCACTAAGAAAGAATGTGCATTAATCTCAAATCGCCTTCTCCTTTTTTGTCTCTCGCCACACGCACTTCACTTTTTTCTGCTGCAGGCAAATAACAAGAAAAGCATGCGTGGGTGTTAGGAGTCATCTGTTCAGTTGACCTCGCTGCCCCTGAACGCGGAGCTGCCGCCTGCTTTACCACCGACTGTCCACTTGTCCATTGAGGCTCACTCCACACCATGTCTGCAGAAGTGGAGAACAGCGCGCCTGTCCCTGCTGATCCCAGCATTGCATCCCCATCGACAACCTCAACTAATGACCCGTCCGCCTCACCCACAACGGCCACATCCAAGGTCCCATTCAAAAAAGAGAAGAAGAAAGGTGAGAAATGGAAAACGCAATGACATAATTCTGATCAAGCAGTGATTAAGACATCAGACCGACTAGTCTGAGCTGGTTGAGATCATTGTTTTCTTGTGTTCTTTTTTACAGTCCCAGAGAAGACCGATGAGTACTTGCTGGGCAGATTTCAAGGGGATGGTGTGAGGTACAAGGCCAAGCTGATTGGCATCGATGATGTCTCAGAGGCCAGAGGGGACAAGATGTGCCAGGACTCCATGATGAAACTTAAGGTGCAGCATGGACCTTGGACTGTGCCCTGCTATCTTTTATAATACATTAAAATTATTAAGTGGATGGCATTTTAAGGCTGGTATCTGACACACATTTGTTGCTGTTACAGGTCATCTGCAACACTGCAGAGGGCGACAGTGTACACAAAATGTATTAGCTTTAAATAACAAGTCATGTTAACAGAATGTACCATGTATTTGACACCAGGGTATGGCAGTAGCTGCTCGGTCCCAAGGCAAACACAAACAGAGGATCTGGGTCAACATTTCCATGTCGGGCATCAAGATCATTGATGAGAAATCGGGAGTGAGTTCTGACATTTCCTTCCATTACACTCATATAATGCTGCAAAGTTCAGTAGATTTTTTTGCTAATAAAACCTTCTTCCTTATAACTCAGGTGATTGAGCACGAACATGTGGTGAATAAGATCTCCTTCATCGCCAGAGATGTAACAGACAACAGGGCATTTGGATATGTGTGCGGAGCAGAAGGGCAGCATCAGTTTTTCGCCATAAAGACCGCACAACAGGTAAGGGCTCATTTGTATAAGAAAAAAGATTAGTTCATTTCAAATGTTGTAACCATAGACTGTACATCAACCACTGCTTTGTGGACCCCTCTTTTGAAGCCCTGAGTTTGGCCCTTTGAGCATCACCATTTGGGTTTTTTGGAGCCAGAAGTTAGCCATATTTGGACGACAATCCCAACATTAGCAGCTAGATTAGTTAGCATGGTGCATTTAGAGCTATAGTTAACTGTGATAATTCCAATTCTAATGCTAATTTTCACTAGCAAACATTTGTACAACAACATTTGTTTCCCGAGAGGGTTTTTTAGTACAATCAAAAGCTGAACAAGACTTTTTTAGGGGACAAAAACATTATAATTAACTTTCTTTAACTAAAAGCACTAACAAAAAACATGGTAATTTAAAACAAACTAAAAACATGGTAATGTATACTGTAAAATTAGGCGTTTTAACATTGACGTCTATGAGGATTGACTCACTTTTGGAGCCACCCTCAAGTGTCCATTTGAGAAACTGCAGTTTTTGGTACGTCTGTGTTGGCTTCATTTTTCATACCTGGAGGTTGCTGCTTGGTTGTAACCGTCATTGCCCTGATATTCTTCTCATGTTGACTCGGATACATCCACTAGATTACACTAGAGGGCAGAGTCAACAGTTTCTGACAATAACAAATAAGGTGACGGTGGAGAAGGTCGTAATAATGCACCTTTTACTGGGAGCAGCTTTGTAGACAGTGGTCGTCTTAGGTCTATAAATACATCATAACATGTGGATGGATTTCTTCCTGGTATTTTATCAGTTCGTTCTGTTATGCAATTTCTGTCATATCTCACTTGAACTATGCTTGGCTGCCCCCATGATTTTCGGTGATACTGCTCCATTTCATCCATATGTGTAAGCATTTAGAAAACATGCACAAATATGGACGACGTGAACACAGAGTAGGGACGGAAGGCTGTGTCTGTAACTAAAGTCTGGCAAAAATGAGCCTTTAACACACACATAGAAACAGACACACACTACAGGTGTACACTACATAAACAACAAAAACTGCATCAACAACAGAGACAAATGGGCAACAATGACAGTGTCTTTCTTTCACCATACAGGCAGAGCCCCTGGTCATCGATCTGAAAGATCTCTTCCAAGTCATCTTTAACATGAGGAAGAAAGAGGCAGAGAGCTCACAGAAGGTAACAAGTTCAGAGGCAGCTGACTTAAAACTGGAAAATGATTTTTTTTTTATTTTTCAAAAGCTGGGACAGTGAGAACATTTTCTTTCTGAAAGAAAAGCACTTGGTGCGGTCATGTGGGAGGGTTGACAAGGTACACACTGTACGTACCTCCTGAATATCAACACTGCCTCTCTGTGTTCTTTCAATGAATCACATCCTGAGACATTCCATTAAAATGTGAAATGACATGTGCCTCAGTGAATTAAGAAAATAAGTATAGTCATTAACAGCCTACCTCCTGTTTACAGGGTGAAAATGGCAGCACTGTAGTTGAGGTAAGCATTACAGAGTGCTTGTTTTCTTCAAATAGATTCTCTGATTCCTCCCTTAACCTTCTACTTTTTCTTTTCAGAATGGAAGTGATGCCTTGCAAGGTGAAGCAAAAACCGCTCAAGTAAATACTTCTTCTCTTTTGTGCTTACAGCTTAACATTGATATCATACCATTGATTTATAGTAGCTGGATAAAAACAGTATGTTTCTGTTTCTTTTTTGAATTCCAGCCAGTGGAGCAGCATGACCTTTTTGGAGACATAACGACCCCTCCAGACATCCAGGCTCCAAATGTAAGCGTGGTGCCATAAAGTATTCCCTATTTGCAGTATTATACATATATTTTTAAAATCTATTATAGTTGGCAGTAGAAAACTTATCCAATATTTTTCTCCATTGTAAGATTTTTTTTTTTGAAAAGCAAAAAAAAAACACCAAAGCTAGCTACATGGCCTCTGAATATGTTGTGGAAAACTGTGGTCTCTGTGGTCAGCTCAGGCTCCGCAAATGGCAACAAAAACACTGTGGTCCAGGCTGCACCAACCAGCCAGCGCGAGACCAGCGAAAGCAAGCACACACACATGAACGCGGTGCCCATGTTTCACGGTCTCGCACAAGCGCACTCATGTGAATGCGGTGCCCAGAGAGGCAGTTAGAGCTACAGGCTACAATGAGGCTAAAAGGCGAGCTAGCTCCGTTGTGTTGAACGTAAACAGAAGTGAAGTGTTTTTGTTGCCATTTGCGGAGCCTGGGCTGCCCACAGAGACCGGACTTTTTCACAGCATATTCAGAGGACGTGTAGGTAGCGGATCGTGAGGAGATGTTTGCTGTATGTGACAAAAACTTTTCAAGCTTAGGAAGACTTAGAGAGCCTTTAATATGGATGCATTCATTGCAGTATAGCTTGCTACATGCTGCCTTTTGTGAAACATGGATCTGATTTAGAAACAAATGGCTCCACTGAGTAAAGTCAGCACCTCCCAGATCATTCCATGCATTTGAACTCAATTCTGAAAAGGCCATGATTTTTATGTTTACTTAATGGTGGAGTGAATCACATTTTTCTTTTTTCTTTTTTAAATAAATTGTAGATTTTAGATTTCAAAAGGAACTTTTGAGAATTGAGTTTATGCTTCTTGTATACCAATCTCATTGTTGTTCATCAAACCTTTAAAGCTGCTGCAAGTAGAGCGTAAAGAGATGTTTTGTTTTTTGTTTGCTTTGGCGACACCTGGAGTCAGACACTGGCAGTGTTTTACATCACTGATCCCAGGCCAGTTCACTAGCTTGGTTTCAGGCCAGTGAGCTAGTGCTGACTTCAGCACATTTCTGTACCTTGCTGTTGTCCAAGACAAGGAAGAATTTAGTAACGACTACAATTTTCAAGTTGGAAGATGGACTCTAGACCAGAGGTGTCAAACTCATTTTAGATCATGGGGCACATACAGCTCTAGTTGATCTCAAGTGGGCCAGGCCATTAAATCATTTGCATTATGACTTATAAAAAAACAACACCTCCAAATACATTTTCACTGTCTTTTAGTCAAAAGAAGCACAAGTGTTCATCCATTTACAAACAGATGAAAAGCCTGGATTTTTTAAAGGGAAAAAAAAATGCAGTTTCAACATCATGCCTCAGTTTTTCCACATTAAGTCAGTGTGCTACTCACTGCCATTATATGGTGGGCCAGTTCTGGCCTTTGTTTGGCACCCCTGCTCTAGACTTTGCCTTACCGTGAAATTTGTTTTGACTGATATTTTGAGGTAAATATTCTACAGGTAGCAGCTTTAAGTTGTCTCTTCTCACCATATGATTCATTTGTCATTTTGTTAACACGTGTTTTTCTCTTTCTGCAGAACTGATTCATAAATCTTTTTTTCTCTCTCTCCCACTGTCCCTCTCATGTTAACCAGGACTCTAATGATATTCTCTTGCTGGACTTTTCTGCTGAAGTCGACAGCAATCAGAATTGCATAAAGGGAAACTCCTTTGTAACTTCCTGTGCCCCTGACCGTAGGGCATGTCCCCAGACAGAGAATCCCTTCTCCTCAACATTTGGCTACTTTCCAACCCCAGACAGTGACCCTTTCAGAGATGACCCCCTTTCTAAATCACCCACTTGGTCGGAACCTGATTATTCACAGATCTCCCTCACTGCCACTAATCGCCTAAACAACGCCACTGGCAACACTTGTACGACAATTATTAACGGTGGTTTGAATGGAGACTCTGAACACCTCAGTCAGCAGATAAATGGGTTGTCCAGTAAGAACATGATCCTTGCTCTCAGTAACGGACAGTGGCCACTAGGGGGCAAAATAACTCAGGGCAACACAATTACCATGATGGACGGAAATGAATCCAGAACAGTTCTCTCAACCAAAAACCCATTTTTTGACTCTTCTTTGAAAACTGCCCCCGTCCCTAATGGTGTAACTGATCACCCACAATCCTCAGTGTCTCATAGCAAGGATTCAGTTGTCATAAGCCCGCCTCCGCAGAGCTCTAAGGCTGGACGAGGTCGAAGGAGCGCAAAGGTGAAAATCCATAGCTAGATGAATCATCGCAGAGTTGCATGTGTGGTGCCTAAAAATGGGTGTTATGCACATTTCCCAGAGTATAATTAGTTTGCTAACTTCTCCCTTTCTGAGCGTTTGGGTTATGCATTGATGTCTGACAGGATCTGCTGGAGGCTGCATTTAGTTAAGATAAGATATATGGCCTGTAATTTACTTCAGTTAGGAGCTTGTTGTTGGAATCTGCTCTGTCTTTGTGCATGTACTGGTGGTCACCTGCTTCTCTAACTAGCTTGAAGAAAATGACACTTTGACTATGGGCCTTCACAATCGACTGTACCTTTTGTCATCTCTGCTCTAAATCTGTTTTCTAACATTCATGCTTCAGTGATAAAAGCACTGGTAAGTGGCATAGCATGCATATGTTGAATGTTCAGGTAATACTGTAGTATTTATTTCTGACTACATAATTATTGTAAATAATTTATTAAAGTTGGTTTAATATTATTTTTTAAGTGCTGCATAGTTTATGGCAAGTGTTTTTAACATTCAGTTAGTAGGGCTGACTAGCAGCAATTTTGTTCTCACTAGTGGAAAAGTAATAACTCTTTCAGATATCAACAATTGAATTTCCCATTTGTACAACATAAACCATTTTGAATATGTGGGAATCATGTTATTTAAGTACCACAAAGCTATTGATTTACTTTTAAATTAGTTAATTGATTTCAGATATGTAGCCCGAATTAGCATAATTATTGTAGATATATGTATGTACATCTTTAATATAGCTACAGTTTTGACTAGTGGAAATAGATTTTTGATATCAAAAATTCTATTCTGACTAGTTTTAAAATGAATTGCCAATATCTCAAATATATATATTCCAATAGTTACAGCTGTATTTCAAATACCTGAAATGCAATTCTAGATATCTGACAATTCCATTAATTATTACAAGTATCAATTCCAAACTGACATGTCAACAATTTAATTTTGAATACTCAGAATTTAATTTTAGGTAGCTAGAATTTCATTTATTGATATCTGTAAGAACAATTGTAGATATCTACAATAAAGTGTTGTTATCAAGATTTTGTACTTTTGACTATTGAGAATTAAGATCTAAAATTTAATTATAGATATCTGTAACTGAATTTGAATAAAAGTCAACGGTTGACTTGTAAATAACTTATACATATCTACAGTGAGCATTTCTATTAGTAAGAAACTAATTGCTGATATCAAGAATTAACATTTTCACTAATAAATTAATTGCAGATATTTTTAAATTACATCATAGGTATGTTGCCTTGGAATTCTCACCAGTCAGTTCTTACAGAAATTGTTAATATTTACTATTGCTATTACTGCTACTGATGGAATGTTAAAAGGGCTTGCCATAATGAGTTATATATAAAATTATGTCAATAAGGTGCAACAGCACTTCTACATTTTTCATATATATAATATTTTTGTTTTATCCTCTGAATAGTCCACAGCAAGTGACCTGTTTGGAGCAGACTTCTTTGCTGCTCCCAGTCAATCTGAAGGCTCATCTGCATCAGCGGACCTTTTCAACAGTACACCTGCCACCTCCACTCCCTCCTCCATAGCTGCTCTGGGTAATACACACGACGGGAACTTTGTGTTTTATCCACATGTAACAATACTGTTTTGGATTTACATTTCATTCCCTTTAAAATCTTCATATTCCTTTTTCTTTATATTCAGGGAATCTTCAATTAGGTCCCCCAGCTACCACAGGCATCCCTGCTGCAGGCATGTGGGGAGCCTCAGTCACCGCACCCTCCATGTTCGCCATCCCAGGTGGGACCGCTCCAGGCCCTATGATAACCTACCCACAGCCATCTGCCTTTGGTGGCCTACCCATACCACCCACAGCCTGGGGCCAGCAGATGCCACCTCATTTCAGTCCTGCGCCCTTATCCCCACCACATCTCAACTGGGCCCAGCCTCCACAAGCTTCTCCAGGTTGGGGTCAGCCCAACATGACCAATCCTTTCCAGTCTGGCCCGTCGCGCCCCCCTCCGAGGCCACCTGCTAAGGAGGCCCCAAAGGTAGAGAACAGTGCCTTCACAGCTTTGGACCCCCTTGGAGATAAAGAGAAGAAGATTGGAAAGGACATGTTCAAGGACTTCCAGATTGCCAAACCACCAGCCATCCCAGCGAGGAAAGGGGAGCTAGTGTCCAACTCTGCTCCAGCTCCCAGCAGCAACGAAGCTGGAAAATTCGATCAGTACTTTAACAGTAAAGTGGGCCTGCCTCAGGATATGGCAGATCACGATGACTTTGATATCAACCAAATTACAGCAGGTGTTAATACTAAGCCAATCAAAATTGTGCAAGTTGAAGTGTATGTGACTGTGAGATTTGTCACTAATTGTGTCCTCTGTTGCCTGTTTGGGTGTTCCCAAACCAGCTCCTGCTCCAGCTGCAGCCCCAGCCCCGAGCTTTAACCCTGGCCTCCTTGATGCCGCCTTCTCTTCTGCACCTGTTGCAAACAATTCAGCCCAGGGACCTAATCAGGACATGTTTGATCAAGCATTTGGGGCCCCTGTAGCCATGGTACAGAGATTCACACAGACATATATTTACACCATATCTAGCATCACAGTATTAATTTGTAATCTTGGCATTTTTTTCGTAAATCTTACAGCAGACTGCTGCTGTCGGTCAGACTTCAGCTTCAACAGCTGCTTTTGGAGGTCCTTTTGGGAATCCCTTCGCTTGACCATGACTTTGTCCATAAGTAAGTATGTGTTTATGTCTGTTTATTCCTTAACTGACTTCATCCACACAGGATAAACACTACTTTTTTCTCTCTTCTTTCTGCCCTCACAGTTGAAATGGAGAAAATGGAGATCTTGACATGAAAAAACATCTTTGGGACAAAGTGCTACAATGTGTGCAAGACAATCCAGATGATGAACTTTTCCAACTCTTGTCCCTGACCCACCCGTCTTTTACACCTCCACCTCTGATGTTGTTGTTTTTTCTATCCAATCAGTAGTTCCCCTTATTTCTAAAGACCACTGATCTAAGAAGTAAATGTTATGTCCTGATCTGCTGAAGGAAGAAATGTGGTGTGTGTGAGAGAAGGCACGTCCAAAGAGGTTATCTGCTGATGCTGTCTGTGTTAAAGAAATAAAATAATACAATCATAATGATGCAAGATGTTGTCAAGTCCATGCATTCATTCTTCACACTAAGTTAATTAAATGTTTGAAGTCCACTGGAGGTTTGACAGTTAAACAGATAATAGATGTTTCTGCTAAATGTAACATATATGATGACTTAAGTTCCTTCCATATCATCAAACAGTACATGAAAAAAAGATTCTTAGTTGTCACAGAATGGAGTGTATAAATAAAAAACATTCAAAGAACAAGAACAAATTCAGAACTTTAGGCTGGGGAAACATGGTCTCATATAGGCTACAAGTCATGCAGTCTAAATTGTACTTAAGTATAAGTATTAAAATTTTATCAGCAAAATAAACTATAGTTTCAAAGTAAAAGCACTCATTAAAGAATGGCTCCTTGCAGTATATATTACTGCATGAATTAATACAAGTAAATTGACATGCAAGCTCGAATCACTTTTGTAATCTGTTGAGGTGGATCTGATTTTAAGAACTTAAAGGTCCAGTGTGTAGATGTAGGGGCATCTATTGGCAGAAATGGTAGAAAATATTGATGACTGTGTTTTCATTCGTTTATAATCACCTAAAAAAAGAGCACTGTTGTGTTTTTGTTACCTTAAAAGAGCAGTTCCTCTCCCATGGACTCTGCCATGTTGTTTCTACAGTAGCTCAGCTTTGTTCACTTTTTGGCCTGTTTTGTGTCTGCCACTGTAGTCCTCCAGCATGCTTGGCACGCAGGATGCTATCAGCTCTGCAACCTCGGCGATTGATGCCACTAAATCCTGCATAGTAGACCTTTAAACTCATCATCTATTTTGAATGAACAATTTTAATCCACAAAGCAACTATCTATCAAATGGAATTTATAGAGTAAATAGAACAATATCTACATTAAATCAAAATTTCAGGTATTTAATAGCAGCCTACTTGAGTAATTTGCACTCACTTAAATTGCACCACTGGTCATTTTATACAATCCCACACAAAATACACAGGAGAAGATGTTTAAAAACAGAAATTAAAGTCCTTGCATTGATACATACATGGAAAAAATCAGGTCTTACTAGCTTTAATAAACAAAATAATAATTATTAGATGTGTCAACAGTTGTGCAAAGTAAGTAAACCTGTTTACTCAAGTACTGTACTGACATAGCCTACAATATTGAGGATTGTGTAGGTATTTTAATACTTGAGTACTTACATTTTTTAATCCCCTTTAAACTCTTACTCCACTACAGTGATATCTGACTTTAGTGTATGTTCTTTGACAAAGAATATTTTAACAGCAACAAAGCCTATATCAAGTAATCACAATTAGTTCCGCCTTGACCAACTACAACATCAAAATCCTGGTTATATGTAGATTTATGACTAGTTCAGCATTTTACTGTTTTAATGCGTTTCCTTATAGATACGCATTTACTTTGATTGAGTGTTTTTAGTTTGGTGTATGGTTCATTTCACAAGAATAATCATCGAAAGCTCACGTTCCTTGAGGAAGGTGCTTACCTATAGACTGCCTGATCTTGCCTCATCCGCCTCTTTGCAGCGACGTGACTACATTTCCCACAACCCCTTTCACTTACGAAAATATCGCGTCATGTAAAACATGGCGGATTAGTGTGTGCATGGGTTTTGCTATTTGCCACCCGTCGTCGATAAATGAACGCTTATTTCTCCCAGAAAACGACATATTCTTGAACAGGTACGTTGTTACAAGATAAATAACATCTGTGGACGTAATTTAAAAAAATGTGACTGTCTCAGCTTCTTAAAATAAGCAACAGGATGGTACATGTCACACACACATACTAAAAGTGTTTTCATACTAGTTTTAACCCAGCTTTATCCACTTTTCGAACTGTTTTGTCCATCATTGACACGTTTGGTGACATCTAGAATTCATTATTTAGGTGTGTTAATGTGTGTTTGGTTATTAAACCTCTGGCGGTATTTCTTAACGGTCAGACTTAACGGCTTCTCCCCTGTCAACATTACCAGTTCTGTCAGCTGAACGTGTTTAGCTGAGCTTTGCAAAACAGCAAACTGCATTGAAAAAAAGCAATATTTACTAGTGCTACAGCAGTAAGTAATGTTTCACTGCACTGCTAAGGTGAAGAACTATGTTGCTAACGATACATTTTAACAGTATCAACAGTACTCTTACTGAAACAGAGTCTGCGGCTGTCAGTTCCTGGAGATCACACAAATGGCAGCCCAAAAATGTGCACATTCATGCAGAAGTCAATACTTCAAATGATAAATGTACATCTAGATGATATAACCAATAAATCATACATTCATACAAAGCAAAATAATGATTGTAACCGTACTTATGGACATCGGTTAACGTTTTGTATTATGTTTTCACTATAAAGTGTGCTTTTCACCAAACCATATATATTTCACAGTAATCCCCTCAAAGTAAATAATCTAAAATACAGTAAACTACAGCTATAGTCATCTGTCAGAAAGGTTGAACCTGGCTCCACTGTGATGCCTGAAAGCACAACATTAAACCGTTATTTTCACTATTGTAGCAGACACTCAATACATTGCAACATTTCAACACAGTAATAAAAGGAAAGTAACTGCATTTCCTGTTTGTCTTTTCTCCACTACTGCCATACATTTCAAATGTGTGGTTGGTAAGCAATGTTGCATTGATTCAGTAACTTGAAAGCTGAGTAAAGAGCAGTGATACTTGTGCTGACATGAGGTGTCTGTAGTCTGAAAACTGAGCATATGATTGAGTTTCTGCACTTTGTCTGTCAAATGCATCATTTTAGATTTGAAGGGAAGAATTTACTGAGTTAGTTTGGCACTTTGCATTCAAGAAAAATACTGAGATGAAGTGCAGTCCTAATTGCTGTCAAACTAAATTCCGGGAGAGGATTTGTGTGTTTTTTGTTCTGCATCCTTTCCAGTTCATGAGTTTCTGCAAGTATCTGACCTGAGGAAAAGTGACTCATTAATTGATGCACTTAAATCTGTCCATGTATCAGTTGTTTTACACAAAGCACATAGGCCATACCTCTGCTTTTCCACAGTAGCTCTGGTTCCTGGAGTAATTTTCTCAAAGATATAGGATCTTTATAAAAAAAACAATGCAGAGAGTCATTCAAAAGTAATCTCTTTTAATTATCCAGTAGGAGTGTGTGTTTATCTGCAGAGACGTTGCCCTCTGCCTTTATTTTCTTCTTATTTTGATGTGGTTAGGACATTCCCAGATACAGTGCGCAGGTGAGATTGGGACTTTATATAAAAGTGGCAGCTGAGTGCCAGACTGTAAGAAGCTCGCATCCAAGAGGAATTTACGAAAATCGCTGACACAGTGTCGAAAAAAACACCAGTATAGCAAAAGAGAGTGAATCTGAGGTTGCCTACACTTTCACTTATGCTGGTGATACTACTTACAGATAGTAACAACAGTAACAACTGACAATTCCTGCATAATATACCTTCAAGTTATATTTCACTTTCAGCTGGTTTTGCTGTTTGAATACTGATGCAGCTTTGACTCCCTGTGTTTTTCAGGTAAAAATGTTTCGTCGGTCAAGATTTAGTATTCGGCCCAATGTCGGTACGGCGGGGAGAACAGCAGCAACACCTCAGGAAGCCCCTTCAGCAAATCAGGAGGCCAGTGAGAACCCCAAAGATGTCAGTGAGAGCAGCACTGCTACTGCTGTGGCTGATAACAAGTCTGTTGTGACCCCGTCAGAAAAACCTACAGCCTCAGGGTAAGTGACAAGCATTAAATGGCGTATTTACTACTTTTGTTATGTATGACAAAAATACTAATTCTTACTACTGTTTAGGGATGGTAATGACCAGAATGGAGAAGGTACCAGCTCTTCAGCAGCACTCCAGAGAAGGAAGCGGTTTTCCATCAAGCCTAAAGTGGCACCAGGTCGCCCCTCCACCCTTGCGCGGGCACAAAAATCCCCTGTCAAGGCAGTGTCTGAAACTTCTACTGAAGTCCCTGTCTCAGACCTCGACAAGTCAACTACGTCCAGCCAAACTGGGCCTACAGCTGCCCCTCAAAGACTCCAGTCCCCAAGGCGACGGAGGCCTTCAGAAGAGAGCAAACAGCCCAAAATACAACCTAAACCTACCCTCATCCCTTCTGACAGTTCAGAACCCTCAGCTCCTCCTACAGCTGAGGACTCTCCAGAACAACCCCATCTGCCGACAGACAGTGGCAAAGAATTAGAAAGCACACCAGGCAGTCAAGTTAAAGAAGTTCTTTCCAAAATACCAGATAAAGTGCCCCCCTCTCTACCAGACAAAGAAGCTATCGAGATATCAGAAAAAGCCAAGACTTTGGTGTCATCTAAGTGTGGGCTTTCAGTGTCAGCACCAGCGTTCTCCTTGAGTAGACTCCTGAATGACCCGTCAGACTTACAGAGGCTTGCAAAGGCCCAAAAGCTCCGAGAGTTGCTCAAACAGGAGATGAACAAAGAAAAGGTAAGATGGGATTATCCAGCAGGCATACTTCTCCTCATTCTCTTAATTTTTTTACATTTAGTTTCATTAATAAGATATATACTGTTAGATATTACATGAAAAGAGTGTGTCAATTGATGTTGCAGAAAATGAAGAAAGCCAAGGCACGTACAAAGGAATATACCATAGATCCCGCCAAAATGACCATGAGGGACCTTATCCGCTATCTGCCGCTGTCTAACCCCATGACGTAAGTGTCTCATCTGCAACTTGGTCAAGCTTGTGTAACAGTTGAACCTCCATAGATAAGGTTTTCTATTGTTTATTCTGGCTCTTATTTGACTTGAAGGTTTTTTTGTGGTTCTTTGTCTTATGTAGCAATAATTTGCATTTGTTTTACAGATCTAATTTAGAAGAGTCAGCTCAAGAGAATGAGACTGTGGTCCCACCTTCTCCTGCAAGAGAGGAGTAAGTTCAGACCATCATCTCTTGAAAATCTTTTGTTTTCATTCTGATTTCCTGATCTGTATCTATATTTGAGTATTAAAAGGGATTTGATTTCTTTATGTTAAGTTTCCTGATTATTTGAATTTATCTTGCAGAGACCAATTAAATACAGCATGATTTTGATAAAAAGATAAATTGAGAAGTAATTGGAACTAAAATATAAATTGAAATTAAAGTACCATTAAAAAAACTTAAATCATAAATTAAATGTTTCTGCAACATCTCTATCATTAGCCAGGTTAATATGTGGACATTGTAAGGCTGTAGTTTGTATCATGAGACATACAGGTTGCTTGGATACCAACCCTCCTCCCCCTGCCTGATGTTTGCGATGTTGCGATGTTTGCGATGCAGGTCACCAGAGAGAGCGCAGCAACCTGAGGTCCCCCCTAAAATAGCGAGCCCAAGGGAGGAGGAAGAGGCGGAGCCAGAGGCAGAGGCAGAGGAAGAGGAGGATGATGGCATCATGGTTCCTCAGGTTAAAGTAGCAGAGGATGGCTCATTGATCATTGATGAAGAGAGGTCAGTGGACTTCTAGAGGCTGTGAAATGTATTCTTTCATGTTTATCTACTTCCCTTCCCTTTGTTATTGTAGATACAATGTTGTACCACTTGAATTATTTATTACTATCATTATTTACTTGATATAAACTGTATAACAATGTCTGCAAATGTATCTACAACACCCTCCAGAGATGTGTTTTTTTCCTGTTGATATAAAAATTGTGATATTGAAGATGCTGGAACCAAATGCAGTGCTAATTATATTCTCTCAACTTGTGTCTCAGTTTGACAGTGGAGGTCCAGCGAGCCAAAGGGCCAAATCCAGCACAAGATCGTGACCCTATCTTTGAGCGGGGCTCCACTACGACCTACTCAAGCTTCAGAAAAGGGACCTATTCGAAGCCCTGGTCCAGTGAAGGTTGAACTAATATAGATACCTGAATTGTAACATCTTTTTTGCACACGTTTGCTCTAATGCCTTGTTCATATTTGTTTTTAATGTCATGATTGTTTTGCTATTTTGTCATCAGAGACAGACATGTTCTTCCTGGCAATTAGCATGGTGGGAACAGACTTTTCCATGATTTGCCAGCTGTTTCCTCACAGAGCACGATCAGAAATAAAGGTTAGTAATAAATACAGATATGCGAACATATATTTGTAGTGCATGAAATGAAGGAGCAAGACATTGCTTCATTAAATAAACAATAAAATGTTTGTGTTGATTACATTTTTTAAAACTTTCAGAACAAATTCAAAAAAGAAGAGCGAGAGAACGCCTGGAGAATTGACAAAGCTTTCAGTGAGTATTCAGTAGCACAATATATTCAGCTGGATGAATACAGTATTAAAAGATTAATGTTCCTTGTGCAATTCCTGCATATAATCTAATGTGACATTTACTGCTGATTGTTTTGTAGGAGAGAGGCGCAAACTGGACATAGAGTATTTTTCTAAGCTGCTGGAAAAGATTCTGGAAGTTCAGAAAAACAGGAAGAAACTCAAGTCTCTTGCTGGGAAGAAGTCCCCCAAGAAGCCCAAGAGAAAGGCAAAGGGTAATTTTATCCCTTCATGCTTTTTTTATCATGTGTAATACACCGGGAGTTGTGCATTATTGCTACATAACTTTATTAATCTGGGGTACACATTGAACAACTGTTCTCCCTGAGCTTGTCTCAATTCAGCAATCCTTGTGTGTTCTAATTCTCTCTCAAGACAAAAAAGCTGCAAGGAAGCTGAGTGTTGTGGAGGAGGAAGATGAGGAAGAGCAGAATGAAATTCCTGACTTGGAGGAGGAGGAGGGAGAGAAAGAGAATGAGGACCTCTGTAATGAGGGAGGAACCACTGTTGCTAAGCCTAAGAAGAAACGCAAAAGAAAGAGCAAGCAGGATGACACGACAGAGGAACCAAATGACAAGAAAAACAAAACGGGTCAAAAGAGCAATGAACAAGGTAAAGGAACATTCTGTTCTTTCATAAAAATGGTCTTGATTGTTATAAAAATTGGTAGATGTAAAAAAAAAAAAAAATATATATATATACGTATATATATATATATATATATATACATATATATATATATATATATATATATATATACACATATATATATATATATACAGTACAGGCCAAAAGTTTGGACACACCTTCTCATTCAATGCTTTTTCTATTTTCATGACTATTTACATTGTAGATTCTCACTGAAGGCATCAAAACTATGAATGAACACATGTGGAGTTATGTACTTAACAAAAAAGGTGAAATAACTGAAAACATGTTTTATATTCTAGTTTCTTCAAAATAGCCACCCTTTGCTCTGATTACTGCTTTGCACACTCTTGGCATTCTCTCCATGAGCTTCAAGAGGTAGTCACCTGAAATGGTTTCCACTTCACAGGTGTGCCTTATCAGGGTTAATTAGTGGAATTTCTTGCTTTATCAATGGGGTTGGGACCATCAGTTGTGTTGTGCAGAAGTCAGGTTAATACACAGCCGACAGCCTTATTGGACAACTGTTAAAATTCATATTATGGCAAGAACCAATCAGCTAAGTAAAGAAAAACGAGTGGCCATCATTACTTTAAGAAATGAAGGTCAGTCAGTCCGGAAAATTGCAAAAACTTTAAATGTGTCCCCAAGTGGAGTCGCAAAAACCATCAAGCGCTACAACGAAACTGGCACACATGAGGACCGACCCAGGAAAGGAAGACCAAGAGTCACCTCTGCTTCTGAGGATAAGTTCATCCGAGTCACCAGCCTCAGAAATCTCAAGTTAACAGCAGCTCAGATCAGAGACCAGATGAATGCCACACAGAGTTCTAGCAGCAGACCCATCTCTGGAACAACTGTTAAGAGGAGACTGCGCGAATCAGGCCTTCATGGTCAAATAGCTGCTAGGAAACCACTGCTAAGGAGAGGCAAACAGAAGAGATTTGTTTGGGCCAAGAAACACAAGGAATGGACATTAGACCAGTGGAAATCTGTGCTTTGGTCTGATGAGTCCAAATTTGAGATCTTTGGTTCCAACCGCCGTGTCTTTGTGAGACGCAGAAAAGGTGAACGGATGGATTCCACATGCCTGGTTCCCACTGTGAAGCATGGAGGAGGAGGTGTGATGGTGTGGGGGTGTTTTGCTGGTGACACTGTTGGGGATTTATTCAAAATTGAAGGCACACTGAACCAGCATGGCTACCACAGCATCCTGCAGCGACATGCCATCCCATCCGGTTTGCGCTTAGTTGGACGATCATTTATTTTTCAACAGGACAATGACCCCAAACACACCTCCAGGCTGTGTAAGGGCTATTTGACCAAGAAGGAGAGTGATGGAGTGCTGCGGCAGATGACCTGGCCTCCACAGTCACCGGACCTGAACCCAATCGAGATGGCTTGGGGTGAGCTGGACCGCAGAGTGAAGGCAAAGGGGCCAACAAGTGCTAAACACCTCTGGGAACTCCTTCAAGACTGTTGGAAAACCATTTCAGGTGACTACCTCTTGAAGCTCATGGAGAGAATGCCAAGAGTGTGCAAAGCAGTAATCAGAGCAAAGGGTGGCTATTTTGAAGAAACTAGAATATAAAACATGTTTTCAGTTATTTCACCTTTTTTTGTTAAGTACATAACTCCACATGGGTTCATTCATAGTTTTGATGCCTTCAGTGAGAATCTACAATGTAAATAGTCATGAAAATAAAGAAAATGCATTGAATGAGAAGGTGTGTCCAAACTTTTGGCCTGTACTGTATATATATAGCCATACATGCATAAACATTGCAATGTAGAATGTAGATCCACGGGAGCTACAATTTTGTTTTGTCTAACTGGTGTAACAAGATTTCTAGAATATGAATGAAATATTTAAAATTCTAAATTTGGTCAAGATGACTTCCTCTTTTTTTCCTTAAAGTTATCTGAGTTTCTCCACAAGTGCTTGGTCCTTGTTGATTGCCTGCACTTAAATGTTGTTTTGCTTTTGCATGCTCAGATGAGGCCTACATACCCGAAGACACTGAGGCAGCACTTCCTGAGGACCGTCCAAATTCAGACATGTAATGAAACTTTAAAAGTATGTTTTTAAATAGAGACTTACCATCATCAGTTGGTATTGCAGTACTCTGTTTTGTCCCAATATTCAGGGCTGAAAAGACTGAGAATGTGAATGCAGCCAAGAACACCACAATCAAGCCAGCTAAACTCTCACGAGGCCGAGCACCAACACCATTACTGCCCCTTGGCCGGAAGTGGGGTAAAAAGCCTCCACCACCCTCCACAAAGGCCAATGATAGTGCACCAGATAAAGGGGATGAGAGTGTGATTGATGGAGCCTCTGAGGAGCAGGTTATTATTTTTAGTTTCAGTTTTGAATCATCGGATATTTTAACACATTGTTACTATGACTTACTTAAAGATATGCTAACTTTTAGGTAAATAAAGATGCATCACCCAATAAGAGGAAGTCCGCCAATGATGACATTTCCTCTGAAGAAGAGGATGCAACCGTTCAACCTCCGAGACCCACCAGGTACATTACTTCATGTTTTCATGACTCCCATATTTACATTGTATCCAGAAACATTCCTATTCCCAAAGAAAGTACTTAGGATATAATAGGATAGGAGCAGATCATCAGTGTGTGATTGTGTTTAATAGGTATGGGAGAGTGCCCAAACCAACCAAGCCCTTGAATTACCCAGCCAAAGAAGCTGCACACTCCTCTGAAACCATTCCCGCCTCGCCAGCGGGGTCCACTGCCTCTGCTGCCAGGCCTAAACCCAAAGGCACAGCCAAGAGGGGAAGATCATCAAAGCCACAATCAGCCCAAGAGTCCAAAAGACCCAAACTGGTCACCCTCAGGGCTTCTCAGTCAGAATACAGTGATGACGAGGATGAAATGCAGCGAGAAGAAGAGGAGGTGGAGGAAGAGGAGCAGCCTGCATGCAGCTACAGTAAGGACAGCACTGCCCCTGTGTTTGTGCCAGCCAGCCTGCGCTCCCCACATCCTGTGATTTCAGAAGTGGAAGAGACAATGGAGGAGGTAAGAGAAACTGTTTTCTGTTATGCCTTGCACAGATGCAACACCATCCATTTTTTATTTGGTTATTTTTTACATAATTCTTATAACAAGCATTTTTGTGTGTGTGTGTTTTGTTTTTTGTATTAGTTATTTTTTGTGCATGGTTTTCCATTTCATAATTCAAACCCTCCACTCTGACTCCCCCATCAAACATGTAGCTTGATATCTTGGCCAATATGCCTGATGTGTTGGGCATCTCCCAAGATGCACTGTGCCCTGATGCCTCTTGCGAGCAGGCACAAAATGAGACAGGCACAGTTGAACCGTGTGAACATCAGCTGGACCTGCTTGTTGTAAGTGTCCCATGCCTAAAATACATTGCCAGTAATTTTAAATATTTATCCCCAGTTACACTTTTCATTTTAATATAATTTCTATGATTGAATTTTAAAGATCTGATGTAACCATCTGCAGAATGTTATCTAAAAATTGGCCAACGTTGATAAGATACAGCTTTATTTTCTTCCTCCCTCTTTCCAGTTGTAGTGCGTGTATTTGGTTTGCAGTTTGATCCCAAATTTCCAGCCAAGTTTAGTTTTTGCACACTTTAAATTAGGAAAAAGCAAGATAAGTGAGTTTAAACAATGTTGCATGCAGTCTTTATGCTTTAGCTGGATGAACTTAAAGCAACTTTTTTGTGTCCAGATGCAATCACCTTAAAGATGAAAAATGAAAATGTCAAAGAAGTGTAACTGGGACCACCATAATACACGTCCATACCCATCACATCCTTTCAAAAGTAGTCTGGCTTGTATTGGAAACTTTTGTTGTGACTCACTATGTATTTGTTTCCCTTGCAGGATGTAATAGACTTTCTTTCTTCAGAACACACAGAAGGTATGTTGAAGAAGTACTCTAGGCTCTCCCAGTAGAAAACATGTATCTATATGGTGTATATATTTAGATGGTTTTAAATTTTTTGGTGGTCTTTTTGTTTTAGTATCTGAGGACGCTAGCTACAACGAGGCTGCTCAAACCCTGTTGACCATCGGGAATCTGACACACCTGTCTCAGTCAGCTGTGAATCAAATCACCATACAAGATCACATAACCGGTTAGAGAGAAAACTTTCCTTACATTGAAATTGGCTTGCATTCCTTTTTGATTAAATTACAGTAAATTTAAAATGTGCTATTTTGTTCAGTTGCAGGGACAACATCAGAAAGTGTGAATGAAACCAGCCAACACCAAGAAGAAGAGATTGGGTCAGTGCCTGCTGCACAAGAGGAAAAAAGCGCCATACCTGTTATGTCAGAAATGTTTGGTCATGGAGTCACTGAAACATCAGAAAATGTTACCACTGTGGAGCTACAAAACAGTGCAGCAGACAACGATGATGTTCCCAATATTAAATTCAGTGATCAGAGTGCTGGTTCTGATATGGACCCTTCACATCAATTGCACTCAAGTCCAGAGGGCCCAAAAAACAAATCTCCACAGACAAGGAAAGGATGCTTACCTAAGGTGAAACCAAAACCCAACCTAGGCCAGGCTTCAAGGACTGGTCAGTCAAAATCCATTCCAGAGACATCAACAGTACAGACAGCTGAAGAGAGCTGCACAGTTGCTCCTGATCATTCTCAAGCCTCTGAGACACTATCACCTACAGAGGAAGCCCCTAAGACAGCAGAGTGTAGTCAAGAATTGTTAAAAGATACTTCTTGTATTGAAGCTAAACTTACAGGAGAGCCATTTGGCATTCAGCCGAGGTCTGGTGATCACGTAAAATCAGGTGCAGCAACATCTGATCAGAGTACCTCAGGGAATCAGAACCTCTCTGAAGCCCAGTTTGAACCCAGCAGGGAACAGGCCACCACAGACACAAGGCCAACATCTGAGTCCACAGATGAAAAAGTGATGTCTCATTTTGGGACAACTGAGAATAGTTGTAAAAATGCGCTGACATCTGACTCAGCAGCCACAGAATCACAAGTTGGCCAAGGTTTAAACAGAGACTCAGTTCCTGCACAAGAGAGCAGCGACCATTCTGCACCATGTGTTACACCTGTAGAAGAATTACCAGTCAGTCAGAAAGAAGAAAGTAAAGTTGCATCTGCTTGCCAAACCAGGAGGAGTCGATTCCAGAAAGTCAGACCCAACCTAGCACAGACATCAAGGACTGTACGTTCCAAACCTGAAACCACAAAAGCTACTATGGAGAAAGATTCCAACCAAACTCCAAAACCCAAATTCAATGAAAAAACAATAGTAGAGGTTGAAGCAGAACCAACTTGTACCACTTCTCCTGAAAACCCAAGTCAAAGTCACGATCCTGCTTCAGATTTGACACCATCATTAGAGTTAGGGTGTACTCTTCCATCTACAGACAAACTGTCTACAACTGAGGACAAAAAGACAAATGTTGGAGTTGTGTGTCAGGTAGAATCAGATGATGCAACATCTGATCAGAGTACCTCAGGGAATCAGAACCTCTCTGAAGCCCAGTTTGAACCCAGCAGGGAACAGGCCACCACAGACACAAGGCCAACATCTGAGTCCACAGATGAAAAAGTGATGTCTCATTTTGGGACAACTGAGAATAGTTGTAAAAATGCGCTGACATCTGACTCAGCAGCCACAGAATCACAAGTTGGCCAAGGTTTAAACAGAGACTCAGTTCCTGCACAAGAGAGCAGCGACCATTCTGCACCATGTGTTACACCTGTAGAAGAATTACCAGTCAGTCAGAAAGAAGAAAGTAAAGTTGCATCTACTTGCCAAACCAGGAGGAGTCGATTCCAGAAAGTCAGACCCAACCTAGCACAGACATCAAGGACTGTACGTTCCAAACCTGAAACCACAAAAGCTACTATGGAGAAAGATTCCAACCAAACTCCAAAACCCAAAGTCCATGAAAAAACAATTGTAGAGGTTGAAGCAGAACCAACTTGCACCACTTCTCCTGAAAACCCAAGTCAAAGTCACGATCCTGCTTCAGATTTGACACCATCATTGGATTTAGGGTGTACTCTTCCACCCACAGAGGAGATGTCTTCAATTGAGGACAAAAAGACAAATGTTGGAGTCGCTGGTCGGGTAGGACCAGTTACAGCAACATCAGATCAAAGCTTCCCAGAAAACCAGAACTTAATTGAATCCCAGTTTGAACCCAGTAGAGGACAGGCCACCACAGACACAAGGCCAACATCTGAGTCCACAGATGAAAAACTGATGTCTCATTTTGGGACAAATGAGAATAGTTTTATTGATCCACTGACATCTGAGTCAGCAGTCATGGAATCACAAGTTGGCCAAGGGTCAAAGAGAGACTCTGCCCCTAACCAGGAGAGCAGTGCCCATCCTGCTCCATGTGTTACATCAGTAGAAGAATTACCTGTTGGTCAGAAAGAAGAGAGTAAAGTTGCATCTGCTTGCCAAACCAGGAGGAGTCGATTCCAGAAAGTCAAACCCAACCTAGCGCAGACATCAAGGACTGTACGTTCCAAACCTGAAACCACAAAAGTTACTTTGGAGAAAGATTCCAACCAAACTCCAAAACCCAAAGTCCATGAAAAAACAATTGTAGAGGTTGAAGCAGAACCAACTTGCACCACTTCTCCTGAAAACCCAAGTCAAAGTCATGATCCTGCTTCAGATTTGACACCATCATTGGATGTAGGGTGTACTCTTCCACCCACAGAGGAGATGTCTTCAATTGAGGACAAAAAGACAAATGTTGAAGTCGTTGGTCAGGTAGCATCAGATGGTGCAACATCAGCTCAGAGTACCTCAGAAAACTGTTTCTCCTCTGAAGCCCAATTAGAATCCAGTAGTAAACAGGCCACCACAGAGACAAGGACAATATCTGAGTCCACACATGAAAAACAGATGTCTCATGTTGGGATAACTGAGAGTATTTGTAATGATCCACTGACGCCCGACTCAGCACTCTCAGAATCACAAGTTGGCCAAGCATCAGACACAGCCCCTATTCAAGGGAGCAGTGGCCATCCTGCTCTATGTGCAACACCTGCACCAGCGTTACCTGTCAGTCAGAAAGAAAAGAGTGAAGTCGAATCTACTTGCCAGAGTAGGAGAGGTAGATTACAAAAAGTCAAACCCAAACCCAACTTACCACAAAGAACTGTGCGCTCTAAACCTCAAACCACAAAAGATCCTGCTTCACCTATGCAGTTTGCAGAGAAACCCTGCAGTCCAACTTCAGGGCCTGAGTCCACAGCCAACACAACAGCACAGGTAGAAGCAAAGCCAACTTGCAGCACCATCCTTCCTGAAGCACCAAGCCGAATTAAAAATACTGACACTGCTTCAGTGTCACTACCATCATTGGAAGTATGCTCAACTCATAAAACCACAGATGAATTATTTTCAACTGAGGAGCAAAAGACAGATGTTGTGTGTAGACTAGAGCCAGAGAGCTCAGAACAAAATGTTTCTCAAAGAAGGCAACGCTTTCCCAAGATCAAACCCAAACCCAATTTAGGATCATCCCTGCGAACTACACACACAAAACTGCAGTCAAATGATATCATTAAACCCTCAGAACAGTGCCATACAGGTACCTCTTTAACCTCAGAACAACAGCCTCTGGAAAATAACAATGCACAAACAGAAGTGGAACCGACAACAGACAGCGAGCACCTAACAAGCACACATTGCACCTTACATTCAGAACTGAGCTCAACAATGTTAGCACCTGCAGAGTCAGGGAAGTCGCTTGACAGCAAAAATGATAAAGATACATCCTCTGACATCATAACAGCATCTTGGGTTGCTGAAAATCAGTCTGTGCTGACAGACTCAGTTCTTGAAAATGAGAGCACCGAAAAACCCACAGTTGAAGAGGAATCCACAATGGACAAAATGTCAAATTATGACAAGGTGGAGGCCGGACCTGCTTCACAATGGGACTGCCAACAGGACACGTCTATTAGAGCTACAGAGACAAATACCCAACCAACAGATAATCCAACTGCAGTTTCAGACATCCAGTGTTCAGAAGGTGGTTCAGCAGAGTCAAAAATTGAATCTGCACTCCCTACTAATACACAGTACACAACGGATCCAAAAGAAGGCGCTCAGCTACCACAGTCAGAGAATGATTCTGAGGCACAAAGTCAAGATTCAGTCCAACAGTGTTCTGAAACTAATCAAACAGCAGCACAAAGGTAAGATATGAATATTCCTGATTGTTTTCTCAGAAAGATGTATGGAATTATTAGTTTTTTTCTTCTAACAGAGTTTGTTTTCCACTTAAAGCACTGATAACAGACAGTCAGAGCCAGTGGACTGTCCTTCAAGAAAACCTGCGCTGACTCGTAGAGGCCGGCTTATTAAACCCAAACCCAGCCTTGGCCGCAGCAGTCGACCTCGACAACCCCAGCAAGTTCAGCATACAAAACAAGCAGAAGCAGGTTTGACACCTTATAACATGAAAATTTCCTGACTTTAAAGAACGCTGACCAGATATCCAAGACTACTACTATCTATGGCCCAGCAGTACCTTTTTTGATCATTAATGGTTCTTTTTTTTCCTCCACATGCTTTGGTACTCAATCAGAAGGTATGGATGCTTCAGTTTACAAACCTGTGTCTGAACACCAACCTGAAATCCTGGAACCAGCAGAGGGAGCTATTGAACAATGTAGTGACCCAAATTCCCCTCCAAATGATTCTGGATCCTCACCAGGCTGCTTGACACAAGTTATGGAACAGTTGAATCAACATGACTCCACTCCAGATGTTGCTGGATCCTCTCTTGGTTGTGTGAAACAAGTACCTGACAGTTTTTCTCAGGTAAGATATATGTGCAGGAGGAGGCACACTTGTGAGCATTACATATATGATTGCAGTTATTTTGTTCTGAAATTTTAGTTGAAATTGTAAATAGTTGGCCTTGGCCAGATATGTAATAACATGCTAATACCTTGGAACAATATAATATATTTGCTATGTGTCACCAAACCACTAATTTTGAATTATGTAGCAGTGATTCCCAACCAGGTGGTACTTCTGCAGTTGCTAGTGGATATGTGAGAACACTGTAGAGTAGCAAAAAAGGACTGCAGTATAGTACCAACACAACCTTTGACCATGCGTAGGTCATGGTCTTGGTCAAGAATCTCTTTACTACATTTAAAGGAACAGTTCACCCCAAAACCAAAACCACATAGTTTCCCTTCTGCCTTTAGTACTATTTAGTTTCGGGATGAGTTGCTGAGTGTTGAAGATATTGGCCGTAGAGATTTCTGCCTTCTTTCCAATAAAATGGAACTAGATGGCACTCAGCTTGTGGTGCTCAAAGTGCTAAAAAACATTTGAAAAACTCTATAGTAATGTCTCTTTCCAGAAGTCATGACCCAGTTACTCAAGGTAATCCACTGATGTTGTCCTATGCATTTCATTCATTCATTCATTCATTCATTCATCTTCTAACCGCTTCATCCTCTTGAGGGTCGCAGGCGGGCTGGAGCCTATCCCAGCTGACATTGGGCGAGAGGCAGGGCACACCCTGGATAGGTCGCCAGACTATCACAGGGCTGACACATAGAGACAAACAACCATTCACGCTCACATTCACACCTACGGACAATTTAGAGTTATCAATTAACCTAGTCCCCAATCTGCATGTCTTTGGACTGTGGGAGGAAGCCGGAGTGCCCGGAGAGAACCCACGCTGACACGGGGAGAACATACAAACTCCGCACACCCGGGATCGAACCGGCAACCCTCTTGCTGTGAGGCGACAGTGCTAACCACCACACCACTGTGCCGCCCTCTATGCATTTCATGTACAAACTATTTCCTTTCTGCTGAACTACAGCCGCCAACCATATCACTGCACAGAAAGAAGCATGCATCTGCTGCTAGCTCACGTAGCTACACTTAGCTAGTTAATGTTACAGTACATCCGAGGAGGAGACGATTATTTTTTATATCTCATGCTGTCACAAGCACAAGCCCTCTCTAGTTCCATCATACTGGAGAGAAGGCAGACATCTCTAGGCCAAGATTTCCAATGCTTGGCAACTCACATCAAAACAATCTAGACTGATAAATAAACACTACAGGTAAGAGGTTTGATTTAGGGATGAACTGTCCCTTTAAGGATTATGCCTAAAATGTGTCTCTCTGACTTTCTTAACAATCCCAGGATGCATCAACATCAAGTACAGGAGGCACCCAGAGTCATCCAAATCTCACAATATTTCCAGACAGTGAGTCAGTTTTCGGTTGATGTTGTCCTGTGAATTATATTATACAGTAGAGTATACAGCATGTTTTTGTCTGAAACTTTTCTCACTCTCACTCTCAGTGCTGCCGCAGCAGGAGCCTTCAGATCCAGATGAACCGTTCTTCATCCTCTCGCTGACTGAGATCCCAGTCTGCTCAGCAGGAGAGGTGTTGGGCAGTGTGCCCGAGCCCCTCCCTTATCTTCCTGTAACAGAAGCATCAGTAGAGCAACAGAGGTCAGTGCTTGCCTTTTATCAGATGGTCACCCTGTTCATGCAGGCGTGGATCTGGTTTTGTTTGGTGTCTGATTCTACAACTCTCCTCAACCCTTATCAGCAATCCTGGAGAAAGTTTGGCAGCAGCAGGGGGCGAGCTTCTCTCTAATGTTGCTGTGCCTGTGTCCATGGCGGAGAGCGGGGAGACAGGCCTCATCAATGTCATAGATATTGGGCCTGACCCAACTGCATATATAGTAAGTGAAGTTACAAGAAACCACATGTAGCCAGTGTGCTAAAATGTCTTTATTTGTGACACATTTTTATTTTTCACTCACACCAGGGTTCAATCATGGAGCATCCAGTGGATCCACACGGTAGAGCGATGGCATTATTCTGCTACTCATTTAAACTAATGATTAATGTTGTATTACTGATAGTAAATGTGTATTGTTTGTGTTTATGGGACAGAGAGTACAACAGTCCATCCATCTAAATTACCAGAGACCATAGAGAATAATGAGACTGAAATCGCCCCTACAAAGCAGAGACTAATGAGCATTAGAGGAAGAGGTAGGCAGTACATGAATACTTTCTCATCACATGCACTCTCAGCAAATTGGACACATTTTTTTCATCATGTACCTGTTCCTCTCAGGACCAGCCAAACTGCAGGTAGAGCCCAATACTACAAAGAGGAAAGAAGCCAGCAAAGCCCTCGCTGCCAAGGAAGCAGAGCCAATCCCCATCCAAACAAACACCACCCTGCACTCAGAGCTTCCCGGGCCCTCTGTGCAGCCAAAAGCCTTTGATGACATTGTCACTGAGCAACAGAAAGGAAGTGGTGATCATGTACATGCTGAAAAGGAGACTCTGACAGGTGGGGAGGACCCCGAGAATAGCAGCTCAGGAGCACTAATTAAACGGACAAGGGGGACGACTGGTCGGAATAGGTGAGGAAAAATGGTCCTTTGTTGAAATGTGAATAAATCTCCCCGTTTTCATGTTGGTGTCTATCAATTGTAACAAAATGTTAATTGATTTTTATTGTTCAATACCGCACAGAAAACCTAAAGAGACAAACGACACTGCCCCAAGTGATTCTCCACCTGGCAAAGCAGCCTCCAAGGGTGCTAAGGTCAAAACTCAGCGTGCAGCAAGAAAACGATCTACCCCAGCATCTGTAGCCTCAACATCATATGATGTCGCTCCCACACCCAGACCAACACAGCCGACAGAGGAAACCCACTCAACATCCTCTACCGCATCACCAACACACACACAGGTGCACCTTGAACAGACTTCTGAGCACAGCCGACTATGCTCAGACACAGCTCCTATTACTCCTCTGTGTCCAGCTGAGGTAAGGAGGGTACAATGACAGAGGTGGATGGAGAGGCATCCTGATTTGGTGGGATGAGTTGATTACAGCTGATCCTTTTTTCTCCCTTGTTGTAGGTTTCAGCTTCTCAGCAAAGTTTGGAGAGCAGCTCTATAGAGGAGGAGCCCACCAGTGTGTCTCAGTACTTCTTAAGTGACATTTTTACAGAAGTGGAAGACGGATGAAAGCTGTAGGAAGATGGAGTGAGAGGAGAATCCTGCAGGTGGCTTTGACTTTTTAATTTTTTGTTGTGTTAAGTTATGTCTGTAAAGATTAATTTATGACTGAAAGACTGTTTTTGTTTTTGCTGTCCGTTGTCATGAAGTGAAGCTAAATTTACTTTACTTTCACAAGCACTTTGAATATGTACAGTTGTTTGTATTTACTGAAATGCCTTTTTAAAAGCCTCTAGTTCAAATAAATAATAAATTGTACACATTAACCAAAACACTGGTAAATCACTAATCTGAATCGGAGGTGGCAGCATTCCCTTAAATATTCATGAAGCCTCAGATTTCCCAATGTGGTGAACCACCTGTGAAAATGTAAATATTGTACAATAGGAAATGAGCTTTTGACATTTTTCTTTTCTGTATGTGCTCCATTTCTAATACAGGCCATTACATTGGTCTCAGGACATAAAGACATAACCCAGACACCATGTATAGCTGTATGTTTAAATGTATTACCTTTTTTAATGCCTCTTCTGTGTATTTTTGTGCTAATTTATAATCATCCGTTCTAATTTTGGTGTATCAGACAAAGGATGTTCTAATATTGCCTTTTCTTTTAGAAAACCGACAGACAGAATTTCACTTCATAAAACTGCATCATTGTCCCAACTTCACCCCATACAGAGCAGAGGTACTCAGACCTTATTTAAGGGAAATGTTCTGCCAGCTAGCTTTCATTAAGACATTTTGTGAAACTGTATATAGTGTCAATTAGAGGTCCTTGCACAGATTTGCAGCATTCATGTTATGTTTGATACTTGAAACAAAAACATGAAATCTTCCTTAAGCATTTCATGAAGTCATTAATAGTCAAACATGGCATTCTGTAAGATCTGAATAAAATGGAGTCTTTCACCACCACAGTCTGATTGAGTCTTTCATACAGATTTCAGGCAGATTTAAATGAGCTCTATAAACTCCAACTTTTGTATGTTTCCGTAGAGTTAAAAGCAAATCATTTTTATTACAATTAACTAGTTATAACTTAATGTTTGATTGGATGGAATTTTGATTACAAGGGTGGGGTGACACAATACAGGCACATACCATCAAAATGATGCTTTTCATAAATTTGATATGTCCTCTTTATGAAATGGATGGTCTTAATAAAATCATTTTATACAGCAAAAAATGATGAAATTGGTCTGTCCCAACAGTGTTAAAGATTTTCCTTTGACAAGGCTTAACAAAACACATGATTCACATTCAAAATACATATAAAACAACTTAATAAAAAAAGGACTGTATAAACAGCAGCTGATAAAAGTTGGTTTAAGTGCAGTGTCTATTTTAGATTGTTCAGGGTGGTTATTGCAGAGGGAATGAAGGATTTCTTGTATATGGGCCAGTGAGACTTTGTAGCATCGGCCTGATGGCAGTAACTGGAAGGAGTGGTAGAGGGGGTGAGAAGGGTCCTCAGTGATCAGGGTGGCTTTGCTGACCACTGAGCGGTTATACAGTTCAGATAGAGTGTTGAAGGTGAGAGTGGATTCGATGAGTGAAAAATGTCCTTGCTGACATGAAAAGATTTGAGTTTCCTCAGCAGGCAGAGGCACTGTTGTGCTTTATTGTACAGAGTCAGTGTGCTGTGAAAAGGACAGACAGGTGTCTCTCTCTGTTCTGAGGTATTTCAAAGACTGAACCTGCTCTACCAGCTGACCCTACATAGTGAGCGGCTGGAAAAGAGGTGATGATGGTGATTTCTCTCTGCCCCCACAGCACAGCTCTTTGGTCTTTTAGATGTTGAGCTCAAATGTTTTCTCCAGATGTTTTCACCCGATTGTTGACTGCCTGCTGGTATTGGTACAAAGCATTGTTGCCAGTCAGGTTAGCCACCAGGGCCATTTCATCTGCATACTTAAAAAGTGTCATTCCTTCACTGCTACAGGAAATGCTATTGGTATAAACAAAGAGAATGGGAGATACACAACCTTGGGGGAGCCCTGTGTTTAAAATCAACTTACTGGATTTAAAACCATTAATAAACACCTGTTGTGGTCTGTCCTGTACAAAAAACTCTTTATTCATAAAACAAGTGTCGGGTGGACCTGAAGCTCCGAAAGGTGGTACAGCAGGGTGGTTGTGTGAACAGTGTTAGAAGGAGAGCAGTGTCAGGAGTTGCTCTCTTGCAGAGTAGCACCCCCAAGGTCAATATATTAACTCAACCCATTGACAAAAAAAGTGAAGAATAAATCAAGTTAGTATAGGTAGAAATTACACACATTACTAATATAATAATAATAAATTTAACTTAATATATATGCTTTTGCTAATACACAATGGTATGTTGGACACAGTCTAGGCCATCATATTGATTGAGAAGCTTTGTACAATCATAGTAAAGGTGTTGCAACAAACAAAATGTGTAAAATGAGTAGTAAAAGGCATTTTTCATGATATGTAATAAAGTAAGCAAAAATAACTTTTTTTTAACTCTATGAAAATCTATGAATCCTGTGGGGCTCAGGATTTCAAAACGACTCTCCTCTCACTACACTTAAACTACATAGTCCAAGCTTCACTATAATAGACACTGTTACCACGTTCGTTTTTGGATTGTAAAAAGTGGAGGATCCAATACCACCTTATGAAAAAGTGACATGTCCTCTGTGTCCTCTCCTCTGAAATACGCCGCTGCCTAATTGTTCTTTTGAGCCTATATAAATGTCTGCTTTTAATACATCTGTGTTTTAAGACAGTATAAATATTCAGTAGACATGATATAGTACTCTTGTGAATCACTGTATTCTTAGGCATTCATTGATGCATGTGATACAGCGGAAAATAAGACTATAAGGTTTGAGATCCTTCTAATCCCTAATGCTGCAACCTCTTGTCGAGAGGCTTAAGACTGTTTTGATCTCTCTGTTGAGTAACTAACTGCTCTGTCCGCAGGTCCACTCTAACACTCAGTCAGCTGTGAGATTAGTCACTGCACCACTGTACTGCCTGCTGACTGACTGCACACCGACTGGAGCAGACCACTGAGGCACCGCAGAGAAGGAACATGAGTGATAACACCCAGGTTAGTGATAGAGGAGGATATTTGTAGTTTATGTATTTCTGAATAATTCGTTACAGGCGTTAATATTGTGGTTCAGTACCGACAGTGTGTATGATTGATTTTCATTTGTGGTAATATAACCACTTTAAAAAATTTTTTAGGTGTATTTGTCATTTTAAATGTTGGAAAAAATCTTGAGTGTGTTGGACTGTAACATCATAGTTTCTTAATAGAAGCCCTATCCTGTGCTCCTGTTATAACTAGTGTAGTTGATCCCAGTCAATCTGCAGTATCATCAGTTTCCATTTTGCCCTTATTTGAAAGGTATTATAATATGGCACAATTGTAAGGCTTTTGAGGTGAGCTATGGGTTATGTAATTATTTGGGATCTATACAGAACAAAATCCCAACATATGAACACAGCTTAGGCTCATAACACATGACTGAATTATGCAACAACCACCTGATCCTTAAAGCTGTACTTCAACTTATATGTATGTCTTGTTAATGCGTGGTAAACCCTCAAAGACTGTGCCCAGTTAACAAATTGGTAAAGCTACGTAATGATGTCAATTGAGAAACAAGACTTCAAATCTTATGTAACACTCATTAATGACGGGAAAATATTATGTCATAGGAGAATCACCTAAAGTGTATCAACTCTCCATTAGACATACACTTAAATTTGTTTTAGACTGCACAACTCTCCATAAAAAAAGCTCATTAGGAAACCTGCCACTAAGTGGATTATACATTAAGAATTCCATCAAGGAATTCCATCGACCGCATGTGGACTTTAGAAGGGTTTTCCCACTGCTCCATTCACAGTTTTTTTTTTTGTTTGTTTTTACCGATTAAAAAATAACAGCATCTGTTGTTCTAGACAAAGACAAAGGTAACATTGTCTACTGCGAGGAGGTAAATTCTAACAGCATGCACATTGTCATTGCTCACTCTTGGGGCTCTGACAGTTGGACTACATCCAGGGATTAATGTGATGCACTAATTTAACGCTGTCGCCCCATGGGGTCTGGGCTCTTATGTAATGAGCCTGGGCCAGTGTGTTTGAAGCTTGTTACCAGAAGGATCAGCAGGGTGTTTAAAAGTTACAATGCTGATAATAGTGACTACCACCTGATATAATGTGGTAGTCATGTTTATTTCTGTATATCATCAACAACAGCCGGGAATTGGAATTACTAGTCACACTTCCTCCTGTTATGACACATCAAATAAGACTCAGAGACTCCAGCCTGCTAGCAGCTCCACGAGGCTGCACTAAGGCACAGTTGTGCCTTGGGCTTCATGGTAACGTCAGCATACTTACAGTGATAATTTCAGCATTCTGATGTTCAGCAGGTGTAATGTTTGCCATGTTCACCACCTCAGTCTTGCTTGTAGGTAAGCATACAAAGTACAGTGGAGGCTGACGAGAACATCATTAGTTTTGCAGATGTTTGGTGGTAACTCAAAGTATTAAACATAGTCAAATTTTGACCTGATCATGATCACCAAAGTGTTTAAGTTCATCCCAAGAGGAACATGGATGTTTCTACCAAATTTCATCCAATATGTTCAATAGATATTTCAGTCAAACCACATAGGGGCTTTAGAGGAAATATCAGGAGTTCAGTCTTTAGGTTAAATCATTTAGTTCACACCAATCCATCTTTGTCACTGGATAAATGGAAATTTGGACCTGCTGGTTGGTCAGTGAATCATCAAAGTAATCAGGCCTTATCCTCTGGGGACCATGAATGTCTGCACCAATTTCATGGCATTCCATCCAATACTGAGATATTTCAGTGTGAGCCAAAGCGGAGGACCAACAGACCAACAGCGCATCACTAGAGCAGCCAGTGTGACTAAAAATGTAGTGAAAGTGTAGTGTAGTCACACAGAAAGCATTTTTAACAGCTGGAGGCGGCTTTTTGTAAATGTGTTTAATGAGAATTTAGCTTTTTGCTTGCTCTTTTTACGTTACTACAAACCTCACGCCTAGCGGTTTTGCCGATCACTCTGAACTCCTTCAGCTGAAAAAAAAAAACTTGAATTCAGAACGGAGAAGCAGCCCACATCATCTCTGCTTTTCCCCCCATTGTCCAATCAGTTGATTTGAGAGGCGGGCCTTCTGTAGTGGTCACAACAAGTTTACAGTTGGTAAATAATGGAGGAGAAACTAATGGTGGTGGTTGCTGGATCCCCAGAGCTATACGACTTTACAAACCGCAGTTACCATGACCTAAATAGAAAACAGCAAGCGTGGAAGCATATAAGTGCACCCTAAACCAGAGCTAGAGCAAGTACCCTCTGCCTGCCCATTTTAATAACTAGCTACTACAGTATGTACTGTGGAAATAAGTAGGTAGTTTTAGCTCACCAAAATAATGGTACATTGATTACACAGGAAGGCTAGGGTAAAGAGGAGATGGGTCTGTTGCCTGGCAAAAATGAAAATGCGCAGCAAGCATGTTTTTACTAATGGCATTCAATTACAAAAAAAAAATTTAAAAAAATGGCGGTGTGATGCAACTCACGTTTTCCAACCTCCAATGTGCTTTCTGTGTGTTTGTGGCCTACTAGTGCTCTGACTGCTTGACTCCTTGGTTCCTGGTAATCAGATAATTGTCAGTATCAGCCTGCAAGCACCCTAAGCTGTTTATCTTTCTTTCTTTTTAGTCTAAAGAATATAGATATAGTGGATGAATACAGTTTTGATTAAAAGAATACTATATTGTCCACTGATCTCCAACAGGACGAAGAGGTGCTGAAGCAGATTGAGAGGGAGGTACGGATGCGGGAGGGGGCCAGTAAGCTACTGGCAGCTTGTACCAGGAGAGAGCAGGCCCTGGAGGCCTCCAAGAGCCTGCTAACCTGCAATGCTCGCATTCTGGCTTTGCTCAGCCAACTGCAGAAGATGAGGAAAGCTCAGATTCTACAGAGAGTGGGACGCAGGTCAGATGGAGTGCAAGGATATATTGTATGCATGGGTAAAAAGACAGATATAGATCCATTATCAGTGGAGAGGGATAAAGGAATGTTTTAGAGTTGTATTGCGGAGCTATGCCTGCTAACAGCCACTAGAGGTCAGACAAGTTAACATTTTTAATCCTTGGAGTCCCTTCATCCCAAATTAAGCCTTTGTTTTGATGTGTGGGTTTACCAGATTTGTTGTGTTTATCATGCATATGTGTAAGATAAACAAGACTCAGTCTGTACAAACTGTTTTGGCTCAGAAGCAAATATTGGCAAATCTAAATATTAAATATTAAGTAAATATTTTGTGAAGAAATTACAATAAATAAATTGAAATATGATAAATTGACAATAGTTGGATAGATGATCACTTTCTTTTGCTGCAGGCCATCTGAAGATGTTATGCCATGTTTGGGAAAAGTATCCCTTTCAGGTGAGTGTTAAATATCTTAGCCACAAATTCATGAAAATACTTGATCCTGGGTTTTATATTTCCAATCTTGTAATTTGCAATCTGTAGACTTGCGAATTCCGCTGATGTGGAAAGACTCAGAGTACTTCAAAAACAAAGGAGGTAAGTCAGACTGTTGTGATTAGAGGAACTAATTGCAGTTCTGTAAATGAATGGAGTTTGATTGCATGGGAACCTTGCTGACCTCATCATAACGCCTGGTGCTTGTGCCAGATATAATTTTTATTTTTAATAAAGTTTAGTTTGATAAAGAAATACTTCACCTGCAATTACTATATCTATACCATGTGTATCAATTACTCACTGTGTGTTATCAATGTGTTACCTGCGTATTACCTTGTTTGTCTCCCATGCCTCCCATGAACATTCTTCATAAACTGAAGTAAACAGGACCCGTTACAGCAAAACTATATCAAAACATGTGTTTACAAACTCTCACACAACTCGTGCAGTATAATCCAAGTCTCATTTATCCATTTGTATGCTCAGTTGTTCCCAAACATGTGCATTTTTGCTAAAGCCTTGCGATTTCAAATGCATCAGTAAAAGAGTCTCATGCACTGCCAAGCAGCATGCCTAGTCACATGCATGCACTTTATCTCTGCTTAAGTGGAGCTCATATGCCCGCAGATGCTCAGGTGTGGACAGGGCGCGCTACTTGTGGGCGGAAGTGTTTTGAATAGTTAGGTTCTGGCAAAAATGTACAGGTTTGAAGAGATGACTGAATAAATGAGAGTCAGATTATACAGCTGGAGTTGTGAGAGAGTTTGTAAACAGATGTTTGGATATAGTTTTGCTGTTGTTGAATGTGGTCCCCAATGACTTCAATTTATGAACAATGTTTGATTTTTCTGGATTCTGAATTCACCGTGAAGGCAAGCAAGAAAAACAAAATTTTCTTCACAAATTCGAGGTAACACAGGATGAGTAATTGAAATACAAATGGTCATTTTGTCAGTGAAGTATTCCTTTAATTTTGGTTCAAGAGTGAACTGAAAATACTCAAATTACTGCCCACCCTCTCTGGTCTTTGTCTTGCCTGGGTAAATATTACAGGAAATAAATATGTATAAGACCTTAAGAATTGACTGCAGTTTTGACTCTCTCTTTTACTTTTAGAGCTGCAGCGCTGTGCTGTGTTTTGCCTGCTTCAGTGTGGCACAGAGATCCATGACACTGATCTGGTGATGGTAGACAGGACTTTAACTGACATCTGTTTTGAAGACATCATCACGTTGTAAGTCTCTGTTTTGTAGAGGTGTTTTTTGAGGCTCAGTTTATGTATAATCCCACTTTCAAGACATTTTATTTGTCCTTGTATAACTGTGTATAAACAGCAATGAGGTAGGTCCAGAGTTTCAGCTTCGTGTTGAGCTGTACAGCAGTTGTGCAGTGGAGGATTTCTCCCCGGGGGCTCTAGGACCCAGGAGAGGGAGCCGTCTTGGGGGCTCAGTGGGATGCTCCTCAGGGAAAAAGATCCGTGCTGCGTTTGAGTCTGCTGCTGTTTGTGGGTCCAGTGGAGGAAATGTAGGATCTGGAAGTGTGTCGCCACCCTCGTCCCCTGACCTGTCTACACTGTGAGGATGACAATTCTCTCTGAAACACACACCAAAGGAAAATATTTTAGAACTGAGTGTCACCTTGATTTTGCTCAATGCTTTCTGTTTGAAGGGGGCCTAAGTTTAACCTGCTGGCTCATACAACACTGAAAATCCAACATGTCCAGGAAGGTTTTAAGACCCATGATTTGTCACTAGCAGCAACAGGTAAGTTACAAGTCATCTCATCTTTACGCCTTCTCTCATTTCCTGTCCTCTCTCCTTTTCTTTTCTCCTCTCCTGAAAGTTAATCCCTAATCTCTGTTTTTTTTCAGAGGATAATCCATTCTGGTTGCCTCTGTATGGCAATATGTGCTGCCGTCTAGTTGCTCAGCCTCTGTGCATGATTCAGCCAATCATAAATGGCCAACTTAAGGTTAAGGTGACTTGATTATATCATCCTGCTTTTTGATTGTTTTTATATTCTATGACATTATCATTTACTGTATCAAATAACTCCCTGCTCTCATTCAGCTTGGAGAGGACCTTAATTGTTGGGAAAATGCTTACGGCATCCTCAGGGGCCACAGTCTCCTCTGCTATCAGAGTCAAGAGGACCTGGAGTCTGAGGACAAGCCATTTGTTGTTATCCCCATCAAAAAGGTTGGTTCTTAATGAGCAGAGTCTCATGAATAAATAGATGGTTTCATTTACGGGTTTGTCCATATTGATTACAATGACATGCCGAGGCTAACAGATTGCACTGGTGGTTTAATGAAAACTTTCCGAGGAGAGGGATCCTATTCTAATGTTGAGAATCTGAAGACTGGAATATTCTGTTCACTTTTTATCCTGATTGATTTCTGTCCCACTCTCAGACATATATAGTCAGTTATTTAAAAATGTCAGTTAATCCCAAAATATATCTTATCCCCATACTACCCTACTCGTACAGCTATAGAGGCAGTTAATCACTTTTTAGACTTACACCTTATAACAAACATAAAAACAATAGTGAAAATCCAGTGGAGGGATGTTACAAAGTACATTTACGCAACTATTTAAGTACCATTACTACTATTTTTATGAACTTAATAAATGTTGGCATTATACTTTTTGATCAAACCATGGATATGTAACATTTGTACTTTGTCATGTTGCAAATGTTGTTGAAACTTTACATTTCAACTGTTGTGGTTTATGTGTGGTTATGTTTTGGCACAAAAGCTACTTGGTTATGGTTAGAAAAATATCATGTTTTATCTTAAAACTTCCGTTTTTGGTGGAATAATCCTGCTGGAAATGCTGCCGATGTCTTGCTAAAAAACAACAGGTTTTGGTGGCACAATTGCAGCTGGAAATGCTGCCAATGTTTTTGCCAAAACAAAACAAAAAAACACCTAGTTTTGGGGGCACAATCACTGCTGGAAATGCCACTGATGTCTCTTGAAAAAACACCCAGTTTTGGTTGCACAATCGCCGTTGGAAATGCCGCCAGTGTCTTGCTAAAATACACCTAGTTCTGGTGGCCTTTTGGAGGGGGCCTGACCCTTAGGTTGAGAACTCTTGGATTCACTAATGATATATGAAGTAATTGAAATTTAAAAAGAAGTTAAAAAGCAAACTGTTGTGTAGTGTAGGGTCATATTCAAATGTAGTCACACAGCCGATATGAATGTGAAAGGGTGTTTTTGTCAGCAGCAGATTACAAGATTCTGTCACATGCATATATGCATGGATCGTTTTGTCAGTGGACACGTTAGCCAATAATATCTCAGTGGGGAAATTGTAGCATTAAGATATTGCCTTGGTGTGTGTTCCAACTAAATTCCAACTAGATTATTTCAGTGATTAGATGTGGAAATGATTATGAGTGTGTGTTTCTTCTGTCAGGATACCCTTGTCTGTGTGTCAGAGAGAGACCCTGTCCATTGCCAGAATATATACATCAGCACACAGTGTCAAGGAGAAGATGTAACCTACACGCTGGCCACGCACACACCTGAAGACACGCAACGCTGGACCAAGGCCATCTGGCAGCACGTCTTTAACATGAGTGAGGCCTGAATGAACAAAACTAAGCACTTTTGCAGTCCCGTCTCAAACACTAGCTACTGTACTAGCAAAGCTGGTGAGACAATATTGCAGCAGCCTGAGGACAGGATTTAGGTTTCCCAGTGAAACATTACAAGGAGGTTTTGTTTGCCCTATGTTCTCTCTATGAAATCATGTGAATTTAGGCCATGGGCCAAGAAAGAAGAGACTGCTTAAGTGTCACTCTTAATTAGTAAAAACCTTCAGCAAACCGTGAGTTCTATTTGCACTGCTTACTATCACAGCATTTGCACATAATCAACATCTTTTCTGTTACTAGAAAGCACTCAGAGTTTAAGGTTGCATAGTCTTCTAAATGTGTTACTATTATAACTAGTCGTGACAACACCTCAATGGCCACTATTGTTCTTTACTTGTGTGTGTGTCATCATATCAAAATATGATCTTAGTAACACCTATTGTGGCGGGATAGAAACAGGTTTAAGTATTTTGCCAGGTGTTTATCTGTCTGTCTGTCTGTCTGTCTGTCTGTCTGTCTGTGTCTGTGGACAGATTTTGCGATAGATGCGATAACATAGCAACTGTGCAACTAGCTGTGTAGTTGAGATCAAAATTGAAGGCTAAGTTCGAATATTGGTGTGGTCTGAGCAAGGGGGCAGAAATAGGTTGGTAAGAAGTAGAGGCAATGCCCCCTCATTTTATGCCAATAGCACACCAAATTTTATAGCTGTGTTGCAGTTTTGGCCTTATTTTGCTCTCAAGCTTTTAAGGTCCACCCAACTAGATTTTCCCCCATTTTAAATTTTTCAAAAACACATTTTTGACATCTCCTCCTAAACCATAGGTCTGATTTATACTGATTTTTTTGTGGATCATCATCTGACCAAGCTTATCAAACATTATCAAAAGCCTGTTGATTTCTTATTGCGTGTTTAAGGCATTGACCAATGTACTGTAGAGGGGTGTAGCTCAGCACAAAAATAGACTGTTGCACCAATTATCAAAAAACTTGACATGTCAACGTAAGTACGACCAACACACCCTGAAAATGTCATTTAAGTCTACCACTAGAGGGCACAACATATCCAAAATCAGACTACAAATTAGAAATAGTTTGTCCAATCATCACAAGAACTGAATATATGTCAAATAATAATGTTGAAGCGAGTATGTAAAATTCTAAAAGCTTATTGATGTCTCACAGCATTTTGCAGCTATTGAGCAATGAACTTTAGAGGGGGCGTGGCTCAGCACATAAATAGACCTAACTCCATAACCATTGAGCCAATCATCACAAAACTTGCAGGATATGTCCACATATGTACTTGCAACATGCCCTGAAAGTTCCATTCAAATCTCTACAAGGGGGCACCACAAAGGTGTGGAATAACACAAATCATAATTCAATAATTACAAAATTTGCAGGATACATTAAATGATTATTTTTGAAACACATGTGTAAATTATTTTGAAATTGCTTAATGGGGCAGCCACCAGTTGTGAAGAAGTGCACTGGCCTTTTGCAATATTTGGCCATATATAAATGACAGTTTGTCCAAACATCACCAAATTGGATTTATACTTTTAACTTAGCCATTGACGCTTCTCCAAAACAGGAAGCAACAGTGATGCCAAAGAAGCGTCTGTCTAATCATCACATAAGTTATTGGTTTTCTTGAATGCAGGGGTCATAAACTGTCAGAGGTTTTGATCCCACCCAGCTTTTGAGTTTTAAAGGTCATATATATATATACAGTACAGGCCAAAAGTTTGGACACACCTTCTCATTCAATGCGTTTTCTTTATTTTCATGACTATTTACATTGTAGATTCTCACTGAAGGCATCAAAACTATGAATGAACACATGTGGAGTTATGTACTTAACAAAAAAAGGTGAAATAACTGCAAACATGTTTTATATTTTAGTTTCTTCAAAATAGCCACCCTTTGCTCTGATTACTGCTTTGCACACTCTTGGCATTCTCTCCATGAGCTTCAAGAGGTAGTCACCTGAAATGGTTTTCCAACAGTCTTGAAGGAGTTCCCAGAGGTGTTTAGCACTTGTTGGCCCCTTTGCCTTCACTCTGCGGTCCAGCTCACCCCAAACCATCTCCATTGGGTTCAGGTCCGGTGACTGTGGAGGCCAGGTCATCTGCCACAGCACTCCATCACTCTCCTTCTTGGTCAAATAGCCCTTACACAGCCTGGAGGTGTGTTTGGGGTCATTGTCCTGTTGAAAAATAAATGATCGTCCAACTAAACGCAAACCGGATGGGATGGCATGTCGCTGCAGGATGCTGTGGTAGCCATGCTGGTTCAGTGTGCCTTCAATTTTGAATAAATCCCCAACAGTGTCACCAGCAAAACACCCCCACACCATCACACCTCCTCCTCCATGCTTCACAGTGGGAACCAGGCATGTGGAATCCATCCGTTCATCTTTTCTGCGTCTCACAAAGACACGGCGGTTGGAACCAAAGATCTCAAATTTGGACTCATCAGACCAAAGCACAGATTTCCACTGGTCTAATGTCCATTCCTTGTGTTTCTTGGCCCAAACAAATCTCTTCTGCTTGTTGCCTCTCCTTAGCAGTGGTTTCCTAGCAGCTATTTGACCATGAAGGCCTGATTTGCAGTCTCCTCTTAACAGTTGTTCTAGAGATGGGTCTGCTGCTAGAACTCTGTGTGGCATTCATCTGGTCTCTGATCTGAGCTGCTGTTAACTTGCGATTTCTGAGGCTGGTGACTCGGATGAACTTATCCTCAGAAGCAGAGGTGACTCTTGGTCTTCCTTTCCTGGGTCGGTCCTCATGTGTGCCAGTTTCGTTGTAGCGCTTGATGGTTTTTGCGACTCCACTTGGGGACACTTTTAAAGTTTTTGCAATTTTCCGGACTGACTGACCTTCATTTCTTAAAGTAATGATGGCCACTCGTTTTTCTTTAGTTAGCTGATTGATTCTTGCCATAATATGAATTTTAACAGTTGTCCAATAGGGCTGTCAGCTGTGTATTAACCTGACTTCTGCACAACACAACTGATGGTCCCAACCCCATTGATAAAGCAAGAAATTCCACTAATTAACCCTGATAAGGCACACCTGTGAAGTGGAAACCATTTCAGGTGACTACCTCTTGAAGCTCATGGAGAGAATGCCAAGAGTGTGCAAAGCAGTAATCAGAGCAAAGGGTGGCTATTTTGAAGAAACTAGAATATAAAACATGTTTTCAGTTATTGCAGTTAATAACTGCAAACATGTTTTATATTCTAGTTTCTTCAAAATGCAGTTAATAACTGCAAACATGTTTTATATTCTAGTTTCTTCAAAATAGCCACCCTTTGCTCTGATTACTGCTTTGCACACTCTTGGCATTCTCTCCATGAGCTTCAAGAGGTAGTCACCTGAAATGGTTTCCACTTCACAGGTGTGCCTTATCAGGGTTAATTAGTGGAATTTCTTGCTTTATCAATGGGGTTGGGACCATCAGTTGTGTTGTGCAGAAGTCAGGTTAATACACAGCTGACAGCCCTATTGGACAACTGTTAAAATTCATATTATGGCAAGAACCAATCAGCTAAGTAAAGAAAAACGAGTGGCCATCATTACTTTAAGAAATGAAGGTCAGTCAGTCCGGAAAATTGCAAAAACTTTAAATGTGTCCCCAAGTGGAGTCGCAAAAACCATCAAGCGCTACAATGAAACTGGCACACATGAGGACCGACCCAGGAAAGGAAGACCAAGAGTCACCTCTGCTTCTGAGGATAAGTTCATCCGAGTCACCAGCCTCAGAAATCGCAAGTTAACAGCAGCTCAGATCAGAGACCAGATGAATGCCACACAGAGTTCTAGCAGCAGACCCATCTCTGGAACAACTGTTAAGAGGAGACTGCGCGAATCAGGCCTTCATGGTCAAATAGCTGCTAGGAAACCACTGCTAAGGAGAGGCAACAAGCAGAAGAGATTTGTTTGGGCCAAGAAACACAAGGAATGGACATTAGACCAGTGGAAATCTGTGCTTTGGTCTGATGAGTCCAAATTTGAGATCTTTGGTTCCAACCGCCGTGTCTTTGTGAGACGCAGAAAAGGTGAACGGATGGATTCCACATGCCTGGTTCCCACTGTGAAGCATGGAGGAGGAGGTGTGATGGTGTGGGGTGTTTGCTGGTGACACTGTTGGGGATTTATTCAAAATTGAAGGCACACTGAACCAGCATGGCTACCACAGCATCCTGCAGCGACATGCCATCCCATCCGGTTTATGCTTAGTTGACGACGATCATTTATTTTTCAACAGGACAATGACCCCAAACACACCTCCAGGCTGTGTAAGGGCTATTTGACCAAGAAGGAGAGTGATGGAGTGCTGCGGCAGATGACCTGGCCTCCACAGTCACCGGACCTGAACCCAATGGAGATGGTTTGGGGTGAGCTGGACCGCAGAGTGAAGGCAAAGGGGCCAACAAGTGCTAAACACCTCTGGGAACTCCTTCAAGACTGTTGGAAAACCATTTCAGGTGACTACCTCTTGAAGCTCATGGAGAGAATGCCAAGAGTGTGCAAAGCAGTAATCAGAGCAAAGGGTGGCTATTTTGAAGAAACTAGAATATAAAACATGTTTTCAGTTATTTCACCTTTTTTTGTTAAGTACATAACTCCACATGTGTTCATTCATAGTTTTGATGCCTTCAGTGAGAATCTACAATGTAAATAGTCATGAAAATAAAGAAAACGCATTGAATGAGAAGGTGTGTCCAAACTTTTGGCCTGTACTGTATATATATATATATATATATATATATAATTTTCGGGTATTCATACACCCAAACCACGTGTTCTGTTCTTGCTTTATGACCCGATTCTTTACCAGATTTCACTAAAATCTCTGAAAGATCATTAATGATAAATATACAGACAAAAAAAGAAAAGAACTGAAAACAATGTCCTCTGTTTGTTTAATCCATGCTAAAGTAATATATAAAACTGGTGGTGATTCTGTGTAACTATTTCAATGTTGGGAGCAGTGACTTCCTGGAGACTTGTAGTCACCATGAGGGTTGCCAAGCAACTAGCAAAGACTCCTCAATTTGAAGTGTTTTTATGGATTAAACAAATGAGAAATAATGTGATGTGATTTTTCTGTTACCTTTGTACAGAGCCAGACTAGCTGTTCCTCCTCTTTCCAGTCTTTATGCTAAGAGAAGCGTATTGGCCGCTTGCTGCAGCTTCATGTTTAGCATACAGACTCTGACTTTTTCATTGTAAAATACTAACTTTCAAATGTGAATTAGAGCCTTCAGAGTGGCATAATCTGAAGTCTAAAGAAATGATAATAATCTTGTTAGCATGCCACATATGTTCCTCGATCCACTGTGATCTGCAAGCACCAGGAAGCACATGCTTATTGATTGTCATCAAAAGTGCAACAGACTACAGTTGCCAGACTTTTTTTGTTTACATGTGATTTTAACTGGGTTTTTCCAAGTAGTTTTGCAAGATCCAACTGCTACTGCATGTAAAGTTACAGCATGCACCATCTCTATTTTTCCTGATGCGATCAACTGTTTTTGCAGCTCCAAAACACAGCTGAGCACTGTCTTTATTCAGTCTTTCTCTAAGGAGCAGGAGAAACAAACTGCACTTGACAGCAGCCTCGACTCCAACTCTGCCAACTCTCTATACCTGGAAATGGTTAGAGGGGATGTTTATCAGGTTTTGTGTGTCTGGGAAGCAAAATGCATCTGCTGATACCTGCTGATACCTGTAAAACAACATTCCTTACTGACACATTCGTGGCATTGGTGAGACGTGCATGTCATTTTATGAATCGCGTGTCACAAAGGAACATATTTGTCTGATGCTTTACTGAGATCGTATGATGTTTACTGGTCTGTACTTCCTCTTCTCCTGAACATGAACAAAAAGCATTAATCTATGTATCTTAAGACAGTTGAAAAGGTTGATGGTCTATCTATCTATCTATCTATCTATCTATCTATCTATCGCCCTGCCCTGCCCTGCCCTGCCCTCGCACTGTTGCATTTGAAATTACATAGTTCTCACGTTAACGCACACATTAACCTGCATGTGTGACATACTTGTGTGGTATTAACATGACAAAAACTTTGAGGTATGCATTTACAGCATCTGTCGCCAGGTACAAGTTTATAGACATGCAATATGTGACGCTTTATTAGGTGGGATAGTACAGGCAGTTCTACATATAGTATAATATAGGAGCCAAAGGTTAGGAGGAGTGTTGTTCCCACATGGTGGCACCTAAACGTAATTATGACGTTCTAGACAGAGCTAATTGTGCACATTGTGTCTCGTGGCATGTCAATGTGACAATTCAGAGTCTTCTAATTTTGACTCTGTGTGTCTGGGTGTGTTTGTTTATTCACAATCTTTTGTTTCCCATTTAACTGTCTTCGCACTTATCATTTTACTTTGGGAAGATGATCTGTATGTCTTTAGTGCAAACTGCAAAGTACAGCGACCTTCCTCAGACATTTACACCTCGCTAGTTATTCTCCTCCTGCTAAGATCCATATCTTGTATGACAGTACACTCCCTATTAGAATGCTCCTTAATTTAAATTTATTTTCAATTTTAGGGGTTATTTCTCTGGTGTATGTGAGCTTTGGTCTGTTCTCATCCTTGATAGTCTTAATAAGATGACTTGTTGATTTTTATGGCTGTCTGCTTAGGCTCAAAGTCAAAGGAGCACAAATCTGACTCGAAGACACCCGCACAGGATAAATACAAGTGATTTTTCTGATGATTATGTTTGTAATATACATACCAGTGTTTAGATACCGTACACATTATCATAGCAGCGTTTAAGGCTGCCTGGTATGTAGTACGACAGGTATGACATTGTCTCTATACTGTATGTATTGTCAGGCTGACATGAGTATTGTGATACTGCCAACTTGTCAGGCTTCATAAATATCATTTGACAACATAATTACTGAGAAACATAAGCTGATTGTAAATTAACGGACAGAATCTTTGTTGTGTACATGCTTTGAAAATCGATGCTTGTGTATCTGTTGCAGGCCATTGGAAGCAGTGTTGTGATCACCTCATGAAGATTGAAATGCCGAGCTCCAGGAAAGCCATCACAGTGAAGCAGGGATCACTATACCATGAAATAGGTAACACAAGCAGAATGACACCTGAAACATATACTGTAGACACACTGCTACCTCGCAGTGATGTCAGTCAACAGAAGCCTTTAAGAACCTTACCAGTGGTTTTGCTAGCTTATATCCAATCACTTTTCACAGCTCATCATTTTGTAAAAAAAAGGATACTGCAAATAATTTCAATGTGATTTTTTTTTCTGCAATTCCGGCCCTTCATTTGTTTTCATTAATCTCTGCACAAATTAAAATCTATTTGCAGATACCTGAATCTTGCTAGTTGTGTAATCTAACAAGTCTGCTTTTATTTGTGTCAAAGTTACATAGAGAATGCAGTGAAGACTTGTCAAATGTTGCTGCATAACTGATGAATTCATAAACCTGCAAGAGCTGATTTTTTGGCTACGTGGGAGTAGCAAAAACAAGCTGTAAGCATGTAATCACCTTTTAAGTTGATATGGCGTACTGGTTGCCTAGTTACTCATCCAGCAGATGCTAAGCTACATTAGCAATCGTTTGATCATTAGATGCTGTGTTTGTATCCACTTCATGAATATAAGATATATAACCCCAGAGGGAAATATCCATCTCTTAAGCCGTCGAATGAGCCACTATTATTGAATAATCACTAGGTAGTCGCTAATTTTGCCTGACTGCTGTTTGTTGGAGTTTATTTGCTCAAAAACAGCTGCCTGATGCAGCCAAAAACTACTGATGAGACCAGTGAGAGTAAACCAAAACAGTAGAGTTGCAGGCCATAAAACCAAAACGATGACGTTAAATATGCTAATTAGGGTCCAAGTCCTGAATTGACAGAACCCTGTTGAGTTGGTACAGCTTTATTATTTGTCATCTTCCATCACGGCTCAAATTGCAGTGAGCTGGAATGATCTAGAAACATGAAACTTGGTCCAGTAACTGGGAGTAATGTGTAAATGTTCCCCAGTGATATGACAGTAATTGACCTTGGGGCCCTGTAATGAACAGCCAATGATGATGATGGACTTTTTGCCAGTTTGTGAATGTGAAAAACAGTAAAATGAATAGACCTTTTTTGGATTTGGACTCCATTGCCACCATATTTGGATCATTGTGGGAATAACTGAGATACACAATCCTACCTTAAATAAGTATGAGCAGTCGAAAAACATGGCTACTATCAATCAAAAAGTCTTTGCAAAGGGGTGGGGCTTAGCAGGATATTAGCCATTACTCATAAATGATTTGTCCAATCATCATAAATCCAGCAGATAGAAAACTATATTTGGCACACATACTCTGGGAGCAAACATTAACAAGGATCGGAAGACTGGAAGTGAAATGGTGAATGTGGGCGTGGCCTGTTTAGCATTGCTGTATTATGCCTTAAAGGCATAATACAGCAATTTCTATATAAATCTAGCAAAGTTTGCTAGATTTGCTGTGAGCTGGAATGAGTGAGAGAGATGAAACTGGGTACCATAACTGGAAATAATGTTCCAATGATTCACATGAAATTAGATCTCAATCTGCCTGATGTTGGCGTTATAATTAACAGCCCCAAAAATTAAAACTTTTAAATGCCACGCCCCCCACACAGTGAATCTGATTAACTTAAAATTTGAAACACATCTACACCTCAGTGTGCTCTACAAAACAGTCTATTGGACCACTGATATCTGCCATGACCTTTTTTTTTTTGCTAATTTGCATAATGTGAAAAACAGTAATGTGAATACTTTTTGGGATTTTGACTCTATCAATGCCAAATTTGGTACACAGCTTTGTGGGAAAGAAATGCATGTTTCGATCATAGATGGACAAGATCAATTATAAAGCATGGCCACAATAATTGAAAAAAACCTTGCCAAGGACAGGGCTTAACAAACCCGATTGAACTCAGACATCCTACACTAAGTCCTGAACAAGTTTTCTGCACATCCAGTAAAGCAGGAGAATGAGGCGGTAGTTTGAGTGCGCACTCACTGAAATGCTACATACACTCTAATGGTGAAACAAGTTTGTGATTAGTATTACTCCTTTATACAGAATTAAACCAGCTGAGCTGACTTTGCTCAGGTTTTTGAAACCCAAAACCTACACATTGCCACTTGCTGCTTTGCCGCTTTCGTCTATATTTGATTTCCATATCATGTAGAAATGAAAGGAAACTAATGACTACCTCAGCCAGCATGAAAAATGCAAAACTGTTAAACAATTCGTAGTTAAGGAGCTAAAAATTGCAAACATAGATATCCATGGGTGGACCAGATTGTCATGGCCTACTTACATGCGCACATCTGTCTTTTCATGCAGACATTCTGACAATATAAAGAAATGGAATGTAACGCCTCATTTGCACATGCTGTGTCTTCTACTGCAGAAAGCTGGAGTGACACCGTGCCTTAAAGTAGACAAACAAGTTTAAGTAAATAGCAGGATCTAAAGGAGATAAATGATGCTGCCCAACAATGGCCTGGAACAATAAGCCAGACACCGACGACATGAATAGGCGCATTATCTCCAACACCTGCTGACAAAAGTACCAGTCATGCTGATCAGAAAATATACAGAACACAAAAATATACATATAATACCAACCAAGGGGAACAAAATGTTAGCACCTAAAATATGTTGTTTGAACAACAAAATGTTTTTTTGTAAAGAGCATTCCTATCATTACAACTGGCTGCGACAACAAAAGTCTGATAAGGAAGAGAAGACAATGCAATGCAGTGAAGGAAATAAGAATGTCTCTTGGAAATTCCCCCTTCAACCACAAAATATTTGATCAAGAGTTTGATATCTTTAGAGTGGAAAATTAAAGTGACGTCTATTTCTGTTTGTCTTATTTCTGTTTGTCTTATTTCTGTCTCTTCTTTTTCAGTGTCACCTCCCTCTCCTCGAGAGGGTCTTGTGGCTCCAGATTTATCCGTTGAGATCCGCACGTTGCTCTCTTCCTACTACAAGGAAAGGTAGGCTTTCTCGCCACACAGGGCACTCCCTCCACCCTTCACATTTTCACCTCTGCATGAATTTGCCTATATGATTTACTCTCTCCTGGATGTATTAAATACAAGATCCTCTCCTAATACTCTCCATGACACGTGTAATCACTTGTTTGTTTTGACAGTCCAGCAGGGCTTGCATTGTAAGTGAAAGCAGCGTGACGCTTAATAGGACACTGTTTCCAAGGCATGAAAATGAACACTGACTTCACAGCAGACAAGCTAAAACTTCTGTGAATTTGACAGACAAAAGAAAATTCTGAGTGAAAAAAAAACAAATTCCTGCCTACATACTTCAAACATGTACATTGTTCTATGCATATTTTTCTGTCAACATATCAGTGGCAAATATGTCACCAAAGACGATCGATATGTGACAGATAAATTCATAGTAAGATCTGACATATTGCTTGCTATTTTTGTCTGTTTTATAGTAGTAGTACAATGACTTCTTAACAGCTCAGTGAAGTCATGTCACAATTATGGCTGAATTACAGTGGGAGGTTCGTTTTTAATACTTTAGAGTGCTAGAGTGATTCAGGCTTTATAAGTTGTAATTACATATTATTATTCCTTGTTTGATAAGTTTGTTCACCATAATGGAAAAAGCAATAACGAACAATGACATAGGTCACTACCTGTTCTTCCGTGCACCTATTGAGGTCAGCGGGGACATGACATCACAGCTAAGCATGATAAATACCTCTGACTCAAACACATAATGCTCCTCTTCTACAGTGTGAGCTGTGTCATCAAACCCTGACTGCTTTCCAGACAATTTGACTTCTTCAAAATGGCAAACACTGAAAGTTACAAGTTTAAGTCAGCGCATAATGCACACGGGTGTCAAATGCCACAGATATTGTTCGAGAGTGTGATGGTTTGTGTACAAAAAACAGAGATTGGTCAAAAGATGTCCTGGAGAACTGGTTGTACTGGAGATTTTGATAGTTGATATATGTGAAGTAACAAGCTAAGAAGATGACAAAGCCATTTACAATGCTTGCTTTGTGTAACTTTGAATGCTTCGTGTGTGCATTTCCAGCAGTCTGGAATGTATTTTTCCACTATTTTAGTAATGAGTCAGACCGCTCTCTGTATTGTATGCACAACCAACCACAAGTTAACTTAGTTAACTTATTTTTTGGAATCTAAAAAAAATTGAATTAATATTTAAAGGGGACCTATAATGCTTTTCCATATTTTGTTACTCATGTTACACTGAAGGATATTCCTGTTAAACAAGGCCAAAATTTCAGATAGATGTAAACGTATGTAGGCCTTGAAGTAGGAATAACCTCAGGCCTCAGACCGTTCCAAATACTCTGTTTCCAACAGATTTTTTTTTTTTTATCATAGTGTGTATAAATTTCTTAGACTTTGGATCAGATTCTTGCTGGAATATGTCCATGCTTTTATTGGTGATTTTTCACAATAGAAAGTGCAGCTATTCTCTGTTGAGGCCATTTCACACCCGAAATTCGCCAATTTCGCCCAAAATTGTCACGCCTTAAGATAAATACGACCACATGTTGTGTCAGTCAAGTTTGCACACTCACTCATTCAGAACAGGTTTGGTTTTCTGTTGTTTCTTTCGCATCCATCAAAAGCATCAATCAATCAATCAATCAATCAATCAATCAATCACCTGGACTTAAACAAGATACACCTCCAGTTAAGCTGTGCAATGTAATTTAGTCCTTTTCTGTATCTACATTGTTGACTGCCGCTTTATAATTCTTTCATGTTTCCGGATGGTTCTGGTAATCCATGGTTTCTGTACTTGTTGGATCAAGTAGCAGTGAAAAAAATCTGGCTGCAGGACACATCGGCAACAGGACAGAGGAACAGGTCTCACAGTGCCATCTCTTAATTCAGACAGCCTACTTTCAGTAGGTCAGATAGTAATATTCAAGTGGATGATGATAGCGAGGAGGAGGATGTGGACCGCACACAGACTTAGGGAGCGACAGTGTGGAGGGACAGCTCAGCCCCTTCTGCCGCAATGCCAAATGCGAGACACGGGGAGAGAGTGGTGACAGCCACATAGGTAACTCCAGTGGAGAGAAACATTTTTTCTCATATTGTGAATTTCCACAACAAATAAAAACATTTGTTTCTGGAAGACGAATTAAAAAAAAAAAACGCATATGAAAAAAAAAGGGACTCTGTGTGCAAAGACCTTTACAGTTGTTTCCCCCCAGCAAGTGCACTGCTAACATAGCTACATGCTAATATCAGGAAGACATGCTGTCTTGGTTCCTGATGTTGTTTTTTACTTTCTAGCTTCAGATTATATTCCTGCTGGAACGTATCTGGTTGTCTTCAAAAGCTTTCATTGCTAATTTTTCATGAAAGTGCCACTATTCTATGTTACAGTCATTCCTCCACTGCAAGTACACTGCTAATGTAGATGTAGCTACATGCTAAGGTCAGGGAAACATATAGTCTAGGTTGCTGATGTTAGTTTCTCCCCAATATTGGATCATATCATCAGGAACATGTCTGGTTGTGTTCAAAAGGTTTTTTTGGTGATTTTTCATGATAAAAAGTGCCGCTTTTCCCCATTACATTCATTTCCTTGGCTGCCATGATGGTGCACAGCTGCCAAGATATGGAAGACCCAGAAACACTGACCAATCAGAGCAGACTGGGTTTATTTTGAGACGGGAGCTTAAAGACACAAGTGCTGAAATGGAGTGTTTTCAGACAGAGGGTGAATACAGGCGTTCCAGCACAGCCAGTATAAGAAACATTAGCCCTTTTTAGACAGGAATTGTGCAAATTTGCAGGAAAGCCCAATCAGTCTTTTTTCAGCATTGGCGGTATAAAAACAAAATCGGGGAGTGCGGCAAAATGCCGCCTACCTACTTTTGTTTATACAGAATGCGCCTTTTTCGGGGCAATGGGGGGTGTGAGCAAGTAACACAACGTGTAGCTCAGTGTGTGACGTAACCAGTGACGTGGGAGGGAAGGGGAGGGACAGTATGTGGAAGGGACATACTGGAACCAATGACATGGGAGGGAAGCCATGCGGCTAGTCAGTCCTTCAGCGTTTCTCTCATAAGTTGGCCTGTTTTTCACCGTCCCCATCATCTGATGGTTAATGGCCTCTTCGTTTGCGAGGACAAGGAGGGCGCGCAATTCCTTGTCTCCTCAGTTGCTCATCTTTACAGTGTCTGTAAGGTTTGCGTTTCCCTCTTGCTACTAGCTGCTCGCTAATTCCTGCTATCAGCTGTTTCCTGCTTATCCACTGCCAGTTGGTCGCACATGCCAGTGGGTCGCACATGCTGTTGATGACCCACATCCAGTGAGTCATCAACAGCTCCTCCCACAAGTCATCAACAGCACCTCCCGTTGCAGAAGGCAGCCTTGGTCTGTTTAATCTAAAAGGTTTCCGCCAATATGACTACCCTCCGAGGCAGAAAATTGGGCATCTCGGATCAACTCGCCAATCCGGTTCTGTGTGTCTAAACGGCTCGCTTGCCGGTAAAACGGCCCAACATTCGCGGAAGATCTGGCAGTGTAAAAGGGGCTATATATTAAAGAATGAGCATACAGTATGTTGTAGTAGAAACTTTGAATAAAATTATGACTGTGAAAATGAGCATAATAGGCCTTTTTTGAACACTAAAATGTACTCTGCAGAGATAATACAAGCAATGATATTTTAAATTGATTAAGAGATTGTTTATATGAATTCTTGAGAGTACAAGCAGCCAAATCATGCCACGTTTTTTCTTTAAATGAAGCTTGTATAAAATGTTGTGTGATCAAGGCACTATTGTTGTATACAAGTTTGGTTAGTGAGCAGATGCTCAAAAACAAATGTGAACTACATACTGAACTGCATTTCCTCCTGCCTGAAGGCAAATGAGGCCAACCAGTATAATAATATCCTTGTCACAGTCAGTTGACAAGTAATGTTTTTGTCAGTTCCTGTAAGTAAGAAGAGTATATCCTCATACCAACCAATGCCCAAATGAGGTTGGCAGCCTCACAGCTCAGCTGTGGTTTTAACAGATACACGCTTAAATAGTTTCAACTGTCAGGCTGGAATGTTGATTTGGGCGTAAACATGCTGGTGTGTCACACAGAAACCATTTTCATTGCAATATATCTGCTTTGCAATTAATTTGTCATGGGCAATTAGCTACAAATCATAAACAGATTAGAACTGGTAAAGTAAGGTTTATTCAATGCTATTTGAAAACACCTGCATCTTTTTTAAACTCTGTACTACAGTTTTCTGTGTTTCTCTCTCTCTTTCTTTCAGTTATTGATGACCCTACCACGGTTGCACTGGAGGAGTGAGAAACTCTTCTTATTTTGTTTGTGGTTACCACGCCTGGTCATGGAAACAGACATGGACATGATAAATGGTGCTATTTCAAAATCTGCAGAGGACATTTCCAAACTTAGTGTTAATATTGGTTATTTTTCCATTCTTCTACCTCTCTGCTGCTCTGACTTTTAACTATTTACTTACCCAGCAATTATAATAAAAACAAAAAAGAGTGAAAGTCTGATATACCAACCTCAAACTGACTGTATGGTCATTTTAAATGCATAAAAATCTCACTGTATTATTGTCTAGCAATATTGTATATTTTGTACATGTAAAGAGAGACCAGTACATCTACTAAGAGGCCTCCAGCAGTTACTCTGTTGACTCTTAATCAGTTCCAGTATGCCGATGTGATGATTTTTCGCTGAATTTGCCAAATGTTTGGAAGACATCTGCATTGACAAATTAGAGATTATTCTGCCAGTAATGTGTTGCTATTTGAGTGTGTGATAAAGCCACTACAAAAGCCAACATGCTTTTCTCTCTGAAACTGATTGAAAATGCATTTAATACAGGGACAAACAGTAGACAACTTATAAATGTAAGTATTTTAATGTTTTCGGTAGCAGACAGCCTGTCACTCAAGTGACCCTGCCCTTAATTATGTGTTACTTTAAAGCCTTGATAAAATGTGAAAGGGTGAAGTACACAGCTGCCATGAATGTTGAAATTAGCTATAGAGACCAAAACAGTATTTTTGCACCACGCTGTGAACATGTTTATGTCTGCTGTAAAGTTGGGCATTTTAACATGACAGTCCATGGGAACTGACTCGCTCTTGAAGCCAGCCTTGAGCGGCCATTTCAGGAAGTACAGTTTTTGGCACTTGCACCCTGGCTTCTTTCTTTCAGCACCACAGGTTGCAGCTTGACTGAAACCACAGAAGCAGTTTGATCTACTTGCGCCTCTGTGGTGAGTCATGAGGCAAATGTTCCCACAAGACAACCTTATTTTAATTGACAGCACCCTTTTGAGTGTCCACCAGTAAGTTTATGCCAACATGGTGGACATTGACTATCTTATGGCCACGCCATCTGGAAACTATACAAACTTGATACGGTATATCTAACCTCCTGGGGTTTATCTGACACACAGACACTTCCCTGCATATGTAAAGCAAGATGAAGGATTTAAAAAGCATCAACATAGGTTTAGGTTTGATGAATCTTTTGAATCTTCAGTCCATAACAAGGATAAAAGTGAAATACCAGCACACTGCCATGTCTAGATTCAGTACACTAGCAACACATTGCTTGAGTTCAGTTATCAGGGGTACTCTGTATAGACCACTGATACAGTGTTGTGTTGCTCACTGGCGCATGAAGCCCTAAACCTTCCACCTCTCTGGGTATAAAATTACCCAGATCCTTTGCCTCATGGGGCCCATAGAGCAACCACACTAGAGTCTTCTGCCAAGTGGCTAACTTTCAGTTTAGCCTAACCTGAATGGGGGTAAAATTATGTTATTGTGCAGATCATCAAGACTTTAGAAATGTTATTGGACTTAATGGATCAAATTCTGATAATGAAACAGTTATTTCACAGGGGTTGTGACACTCAAAAAATGATCCGAAAATCAGTCCATCCATCCATCCATCCATCCATCCAACCATCCATCCATCCAACCATCCATCCATCCATCCATTTTCACCTGCTTAGCCAGGGCCGGGGTTGCGGGAAAAGCAGGCTGAGCAAAGTATTACAGGCGTCCCTCTCCCCAGGTACACTTCACAGCTCCTCCTAGGGGATCCCAAGGCGTTCCCAGGTCAGATGAGATATATAGTCCCTCCAGTATGTTCTGGGTCTTCCCTGGGGCCTCCAACTAGTCAGACGTGCCTGGAAAACCTCTTACAGGAGGCACCCAGGAGGAATCCTGATCAGATGTCTGAACCACCTCAACTGGCCCCTTTGGACTTGAAGGAGTAGCGGCTAAACTCTGAGCTCCCTCCAGATGCCTGAGCTCCTCACTTTATCCCTAGGGCTGAGCCCAGCCACCCTACAGAGGAAAGTCATTTCAGCTGCTTGTGTCCGCGATCTCATCCACAAACTCTTTGAGTCAGTACCCAGAGCTTAAGGCCATAGGTAAGGGTTGGGATGTAGATGGACCAGTAAATCGAAAACTATTCCCTCTGGCCCAACTTGCTCTTCACCACGACGGTCCGCCGCAGTGCCTGCATCACTGCTGATGCTGCACCAAACCAGCTGTCCATCTCACACTTCATTTTACCCTCACCCTTGTGAACAAGGACCAAAAATACTTGAATTCTTTTGCTTTGGGCAGTAACTCTTCCAACCCAGAGGGGGCAATCCACCGTTTTGCAGCAGAGTTCAATGGTCTCAGACTTGGAGTTGCTGACTCTTATCCTAATCACTTCACACTTAGCTGCAAACTGCTCCAGTGCATGCTGCAGGTCACAATGTGATAAAGCCAACAGAGCCACATCATCTGCAAAAAGCAGAGACGCAATTATGAGGTTCCCAAACTGGACCCCTTCCTTCCCCTGGCTGCACCTTGAGATCCTGTCCATGAATATCACAAACAGAAACGGTGATGAGAGACAACTCTTGTGGAGGCCAACACCCACTGGAAACGTATGTGACTTTTTGCCGAGTATGTGGACACAGCTATCACTTTTATTGCACAAGGACCAGATGGCTCGTATCAACAACCCAAGTGCCTCATATTCCAGCAATACCCACAAGACTCCCAATGGGACGCGGTCATTAGCTGTCTTCAAGTCCACAAAACACATGTGGACTGGATGGGTAAACTCCCATGACCCCTCTAGCAGCCCTGCACGAGTAAAGAGCTAGTCCACTGTGGGACATTTTTAATACCAAAAATGCAGAAACATTGAAGAGGTTGAACACACAATCCAGTGTTTTTCATTTTCTTATGTATTTCAAATTACTAATAACTCCATAGACATACAGTGCCATATATGGAGTGCTACAAAATTTTTAGAGAATGATTCTCAATTTGAGTAACTTTATTTTAAACTTGAGCCAGTAATTCAGATCTCGTATCTAATGATGCTTAGAAATGCTGGTCTGTGACCTCGGTCTTTTAAGAGCATGAATTCCAGTGGAATATTATTCCTTATAGACAATATTTGCAACACGCAAGCACTATACTGTGCAAAGCCTGAGGGCTTCCTAGGTCTACATAGGGGCCAGACACCTGCTCATTAAATTCCTCTCACTGACTTGTGGAACTGAAATGCTTTAGGCATAGTGTAACTCAGGTTTTTTTCTTTCACTTTTAATTTTCTTTTCTTTTTTTTTTTTTTTTATCAACAGCCCACACAAACAAGCTTTTGAGTTAAGCAATAATCTGCAGTGAAACAACAGTTAAACACTTGCCTAAACATGTTCACACTGGATTTTCCACAATCACCACTATCTCTTTTTCCTCCTTGCTTTTTTTTTTTAAACCTCATAATAAAGAGCAGGTTAACAGGTGAACAAAACAAACCCAGGACAAAAGTGGAATTAACCTGTAAACTGGTGCCTCATTCAACATGATTCCCTTTGTGAATGGTCTAAAGCCCTATTCAAATGTAATGCATTTTCAGGACAATGAACCATAATAGTTATCACAGGACTGTAATGGTGTTTGGTGATGAGCAATTTGCACGCAATTACCAGTGTCTATAGTTACAGTGATGGGAGTGGTGGTTCTATTTGTTGTTGTCACAACTGAAGATTCCACACATTACGCATAGAATCTGAGAATAATAATTAAAGCAATAACAATAACATAACAGTAGGCTGCACATGTAAGCTTCAAGCACGCAGGTATGACAGACAAATAAAACCAAAGCTTACTGAAGCAGAATTAAGGTATCTCCATTTGACGTAACTGTTTTCTCGTGTCTGATTTCTCATACCGAATATGTACGTCATTGAATGCTGAGAAAAAGGCCACAACAAAAAGCAAAATGTCTCCGTGCTTTTTAACAAAGAAATCTGACAATGCTCCCTTCTAGCAGCAAATGAAATATTTACAAAGCATTCAGTCCACACAGGAAGCTATAAATAGTATTGCAGCACTGTTTATTTGTTTGTTATTGGACATTTGATTGGTGAAGGAACTGTATAATTGCACAGGTGTGCACAGCCTTTAAAGGAGTGAATAAAATTACGTAGATGTTACGACAATAACGACCACACCTTCTCCTAAATAACACTACCTCTGTGTAAGGTGTAATTTTTCTATTTAACAAGGCATACGAATGCAGTAATTGCTGTTTTGCTCGTTACACCTTCACCAACCTGATAACTCTCAAAAGGAATGGATAGATAAGCTGGATAAAAAGCTATTTTTGAATGATAAAAACACATAGCATGACACCAAGGATCATGCAATCAACAAATGAGTCATGAAACTTCAAAACTTTAAATTTATTTATATTTACATTACAATTAAAGTATTTACTGTAATATACAAGTAATATTTCAGTACAGAAAAAGATTAAAAACAAAACCAAAAACGGTGAACATTCTCCTTACATCAAGCTCTGCTTCTGATGCGAATGAACTGTTTGTTTTGGATTGGAATTTTTGTTAATTTGACACTTGCATTGAGTAACAACTGAATGTAATATATACCAGATCATACAACTTCAGTAACATACAGTAAATGAAAGAGCAATGTAACGTGAGTAAGCTTTAATGTGGTGTTGGAGTGTCAGTGTGATTATCTGAACTGATCTTCACTATGAGCTGGAGATGATTTTCTTCAGCTTCATCACCTCTTCAGTTGTGAAGTGCAACAGGGAGTTGGAGCTGGGATTCAGCATTAGTACAGCTGATTGACCCGTGCCTGACTTCTCCTTCTCTGCCTGGACTGTGTCTTCATTATCAAAGTCTTGCTGAACTGAGCAGGAACTTGAGTTAATGTTCACTTGGATAAGGGAAGTCTGGGACTCTTTGTCATAGGCATCCCAGCAACTTGGGGCTCTGGGGCTGTATGAGTTATTATTATCCTGCTGATCAACCGGATAGACATCCCAGCTGGCTGCACTTTTCAGAATACCACCTGAAGGCAAAGGCTTATAGGCGGAGATATTATTTTGGCTTGTATTGTGTTGATAACCGGTAAACTGGCTGGTTGGTATGGGGCTTGGCAAATTCCTTTGCGTCAGCCGCAGATCTTCAGCGGCTGAGCTCTGGTCGTGATGATTGATGTGAAATGTCAGGTTGGTAGGGAGGACGTCTGTGTCAGAACAATTTCTTTGCCCAGGGTGTTCCTCCTGAGGAGGAAGTGCAGATAGCTGCTTAGCTTCATGCATCAAGGCTGAGGATCCACACAGCCTGAGCCAGTTATGAAACACAGACAGCGGTACCTCGATTTCCATCTTGCCTCCATTCTCTCGAGGGAGGCTGGGCAGGATGTGACTGACACTGAGCTCCCTGACTTCTGGACTCCCCTCTCTCTCATCTTCTGGCCGGATTGTAAAGTCTGTTTTTGGAGAGCTGGGTTTTAATGCCATTGTGGTGGCGCCTTTCTCTGTTCTCAGTGTCTGAGCAGAGTCATATGTGGGGCTGTTGGAGGGTGTTGGAGCTTTGCAATCGACAATATATACCTCCTTAGCTCTTGCAGGATACCCTGCATCTCCTAAGCCAGAATCCCCACCTTGTGTCTCACATCCATCATCTGTCATCACCTGTGATCGATGAGGAGTGTACAGAGGAGAGGGTTTATTTAAAAACTTTGGGTTCTTGCCGGATGAAGTTGGGGTGAACGATGAGGTGGGGTTGCTGTTGGTTTCCCGCCTTGATGCTTTAATGCTGAGGTTCAGAGGCTCAGTCAATCCAGATGTGGTCTTGTACTGTTCTGCCAGGAATCGCAGCTGCTCCAGTGGCTCCTTAACCCTGTCTGTTGGGTTTAGATGAGATGGGGGGATTGTGAACCAGGGTTTGGAGGCAGGGGGGCTATGCGGTGTCAGCACTGAGGAGGACATAGGGACATGTGGGGGCAGAACTGCATGGCTTGGGTGATAGTAGTGAGGGTAGTGGAGCTGCAGAGGGAAGACACTCTCACGTGGGTCTGACTGGAGGTTATGGTGGTTCTGTTGAAAAGACAAGTGACCAGTCAGAGGCTGAAGGAACAGTTAAACATTTTGGGGAATATCCTTATTTGCTTTCTTTGCTGAGAGTTTGAGAAAAAGATTGATACCACTCTCATGTCTGTACGCTAAATATGAAACTGCAGCCAGCAGGTTGTAGGTTTAAAGGAGGTTATGTGCTCGACTATTTCTTGCCAAGGAGCAGTTGTCATGCAAACAGCAGAGACCCCAGGAGGTTGAACTGCTGATTTTAAGACTGTACAAAATAAACAAAGAGATACAACTAGGGACCCTGGAAGTGTTCCAGGATCGAAAGCCAATTTTCATAGCAGCCAAACAATGTATTACATCCGTCACATAATGCCCTGTGGCTCAAAAAGACATTTCCCATAGACTTACATAGGAAAAGAGACTTCAGTAAATCAGTAGCTACTTTTTTTTAGCATCATAACCCCTGTGGAATGATTTGTTTTACTATCAGAATTTGATCCAATCGGTCCGATCACATTTGGAAAGTCAAGAAGAGCTGTACAGCTGAATCACTTTATCACCATACAAGGTAGAGTGCTAAACCTGAAGTAGCCGGCTCAGCCTGTTGAAGTCTCTAGTGCGCCTGCTTTGTGGGCCACACAGTGCCAAAGCAGTTCCGATCATCTGAGTAATACTATATGCGGCAGTTGAACCTTTTTGGCTTCATGCAACTTTCATAGGAAAGAACAGGGCCCCTCCTCCAACGCTGGAATGGTGACATGTGTTGGAAGGGTTACTTTTAAAACCTATCCAACTACAGATTACTAAATACATACCCTAAAATTAAATTTATTATGTGTTCCATCAGACTGCTAACATCAGCTGAGTACTTGACTGAAATTGTAACCATTTAAAAGATGAGCAAGTACCTGCTATCTTTCTGTTTGTACTTTTTGTTGTTTTTTTTAGAAAACACACATTTTATGCTGGAAATGACAACTAGGTTGTTACCAGCGATTATCATTTACCAGAAACTTTCCACTCCCTCACAATCTACCTCCAGTCAGCTGCTACCTCATTCAGGATTTGTATTTAAATGAAGAGGTGTTATGTATCTATATCCCGCTTTTTCCAACTTAATGGATCAGCTGAGTTTGTGTTTTTTGGAGCTCTCAAAACGAGCCACAGGAAAAGTTCAGCTCAAAGTGGCAGCGCTGTGTCACTTACATTCAGTGAAAACATTGCAGTACAAAATAATACAGTTAAGCTGATGCTTGCTGGAGTGGTGTTAGAGCAACTAAACAAAAACAAATAAAGTAATCCCTTTAAGTAATCTACTTTTAAAGACATTGACTAGTTGTTCATATTTTGTATTTTAAAGATTACTTCATGGGTGTGTAAGGTGGGAGGGAGACAGGGGATGACATGCAGCAAGGGGCCGTGGGTCGGCATCAAGCCTGTGGACACTGTGGCAAGGACTTAGACTTTATACATGGAGCGCCTGCTCTACCAGGTGAGCTACTCAGCACCCCTATAATGTATTCCATCACTCCCCAACCCTGTTAATTATTAAACTTTAGGGGTGCCTGTAGCTGCATTTGTTACCTTTGATAGCATGGCTAGCTGTTTCACTCTCTTTCCAGTTGTTATGCTAAGCTAGGCTAATCACATGCTGGCTCCAGCTACATATTCATCAATTAAGCATATTTCTTTTTAATGTATTGTTCAATGCACTATAAAAGAAAAAGGTCTAACTAACTGGGAATATGCAAATATTGGGATTTTTTTTGTTGCAATAGAACCAGACTATTTATGAGAATAAACTGCTTATCATGATTATTGTGTTGAAATTATACCAGTTCATGTGTGTTTAATACCCAAACAGCCATTTAAGGATGTAATTATTTACTGCTTATCGTAATAAAGAACATTTATTTAAACACTATCACATCAGTCTTAATTTGTGTTGAGCAACTCTGTTATGCCCTCTGTATCTTGCATGTGTGTAAAATAATACCAACCTGGTGCAGAGGTATTGATAGCATACTGCGTTTAGCTGGCCTCTGACCATCAACATGCTCTTTGCTGTAGTTGGCAAAGTGGAAGTGCTTTGGCGGATTACGAGGCAACACATTCACCAATACGCCTGTCAGGTGGCATTCGTATGGCAGGAGCAGCCTGCACAAAGAAACACATGGATCAGATTAGTCTGTTAGGAAAACTAACAACCCACTGTCAGCCACATGGTTTGTTTAACTCACTTTTCATAGTGTCTGCGGGTGCACGTGGCTGCACTTGTGCTTCGTGGGTTTCCTCCAAGTGTGTTGTACACTTGTTTCCACAGCTGCTGAGCTGTCACCTGGAAGAGTGCATGGTATTTCAAAGGCTTTTACTAATGGGACTTCATAATCTACAATATTATAAGTAGAGTGATAGCATTAGTTTTGACAACAACAATGAAAAAAAATGACTAAATAATCATTTCACTGTCATTAAAATTGAATATACTGTTAGTAATATTAACAATAGTAATGATACCTACAGTATGAGATATAATATGTAAAGTGGAAATATTTGATTACCTGGTGGTAGCCACCCAAGTCTCTGACAACCTTGAACATCAGAAACAGGTCAACTGAAAAACAAGTAAATACATACAAAATCACATACACTTATTAGAATGTGGGGCTATTTGAATTTTCATTATTGATTAATCTACACATTATTTTCTCAACTAATTGATTAATTGTTCCATAAAATGTCACAAAACAGTAGTTCTTCAAATAGTTTGTTGTGTCTGACCAACAGTCAATACACCCAAAGATATTCAGTTTACAATGACAGCAAATTCTCACATTTGAGAATTATTATTATTGATTATTTTGCATTAATTAACTTATGAATAATTCAACTAATTGGTTAAAATCATTACTATGACCACAATTAGAATATCTAATTTATGTCAAGACATTAGAGTGCATAATACCATGGAACTGTACAATGTAAAATATTCAAATTATAGACTTTTTGGTGCATAAAACAAGTGCAATACATTAAAACAGCTTATGTCTCAAAATGTGATAAAATGAATCATATTTATAATTACTTTGTTTGAAGCCCAGATTTGGGATCCTCTCTATGGGTGTATCTCTCTTCTTCATGAACAGGTAGAGGTCTTTAAGAAACTGCTCCTCTGTGAGCTCCTCCACGGGCTCTTTGGTTCTCTCTTCTCGGATCTCTCTGCGTGCCATTTCCATACGTACCTGAGAATAAGAACAGAACAAAAAAAAAAAAAAAGAGAGAGATTTTCAACTGATTATCCAGACTAATGTGTAATATTCAGGTATTTCATGATCATATCACAACTTTTTTTTTTTTAACTTAATCTGGAATATGATGCACAGCTCTACTTGACCAAATATGCCGCAAGACGTAAGATTCTCTGGTGACAATGCCTCACTGTTTCGAGGTCACATCATCTTGACTGATGATTGTCAAACACATATAGGTTTTTGACCATATATCAGCATTTTATCACATGTTTGTACTTGCCTCAGTAGAGTCAACTGTGTCCCTTGAGACAACAGACCATTGATATGAGACTCAAAAGCGGCATCAGTGCACTCCCTATTCCCTAGCTTCCATTATTTTCTAATATTGTTATGATGTAAACTGGCATGTCAGTATCACACTTTAAATATCTGTTTCAATCAATATCTATTTATGCCAGTTGTTTTTTGGTTTAATTCAGAATTTGTGTTACTTTCATATAGTTATGGTTTTTTATCACTTACTATTGTTCATTTACAATAATCATGTTACTATCATTAAATACATGTTTTTTAAACATGGATTTAATGATGTAAATATGACAGTGCTTTTCAAAATAAAGCAAACACTTCACTCCCTGCTTTTTCTTTTTAAACAGAATATTAGTTTTAAAAAAAAGCTTCTGCAAGTCAAAATGCATGCTACCCAGAAACAACTGACACCAGCGTATTCTTTTACAGCAAAGGTGAAAAATGCAGGATAGTCAATTTTTAAAAATTCTAGTACACGAAAAGTATCAGTTATATAAAATGAAAGGGCAACTCTATCCGAAATATTGTTCCTTACCTGTGTTTCCATTGGGAGATTAAGGATGGATCATATTATCTCATGGCCCTGATGATGAACGGACAAGCTGTTGTGGCGCACAGGTTGGTGTTCCCTCCAGTGTGGTAAAAGAGACTAAAAAAAATCAGTGCAGCTAGTTATTAATGTCATGTCAAGTCACGTCAGTCACACACCTGTCCCTATAGTATCTGTGTGACAATGAGGGTAACTGACGGAGGGGGTGTTTACTCCAACGTCTTCCTGCTGAGATTGCTATCGTTGGACCAGTTGAACCAGTTATTGAGCAAGTTCCCCAAAACAGTGTGGCGTAATATTCCACATATATTGGCAGAATTATGAGTGGAAATGTGTGCTCATCATATTCAAGTTACAGCGAGTGTCATTCAAAGACGTCAGATTAGAGTATCTATGGGTTGACAATCACTAGAGGACAAATGAGAGCCCTTAAAACATATCAGTTGTTATTTAACATTTCATAATTGGGAGATTAGTGTATGAATAACAGATTTTTGTACTGAGAACACTGTAGCTGTGGGTGTTAAATTTATCAAAGTTAAGTCGCATTCTAATATTGCATTAGGATGTTGACCAATGTATTTGTGGCATGTGTTTGAGCACCATATTGAGTAAGGTAATTACTAATGTGGAATCAGGAAATGTGAGTTTTGTAAAGCTGTCTAATTATACCAAGTGGTTACAACACATTGCATGAAAGTGATGGGCCAGTTTTTAGAGTTCGCCTGCAGAATGCTCTTTTAATTGCCATAATAAGCACCGTTTTTTTAATTTCCAGTTATGACGAGTTTTTTTTTTTTTTGAGGACATCCATTGATATATAATTGCCTTAACCTTCAGTCTCCTGTTTTATTGGTATAATTAGGCAAACCCAAAATCGCATCTCCACCAAGTCTTTTGTTTAACACACATTGAAAACAAAAACGTCTTTTACTAGTCTTATGTCACAAAGCTATGATTAAATAATTATTTGAATTGGAAAAATAGTTTTTGTTTGTCGTTTTAATTGTACCTCTCAGAGGAGTATAGTCAAACTTCTCATTGGGAAACCACCCAAATGGCACAAAAAGTAATCCACATTATTGAATTCTTTACTGACCCACCCAGTTTGGGTGGGTACACTGCCATCCATCAACTTTGTTGTCAACATTCTGATTAAAGTTAATGAAAAAATTAGGGTGTTGCCTCAGAGAATGCAATAAAACAGGAACTATGATGATTGTTAAGCGATGATGTGCAATTTCTTCTCATGATCACTTCTCGGATACAGTAGTGTGTTTTGATTTGATTCTCTCTGCAATGTTGTTCAGGTCCGGGGAGTTCTCTGGGAGTGGCACTGGCCCTATCAAAACAGAACATTATGTAACTGTTAGTTCATTGTGTTGAACCTGCAAGAATGCATGTGCAGAAGCCTGACCTGGATACTGGAAGGAAGATGAATGTGTGAAAGTTATGTTATCCTCTTAAGCTCTGGATGACTACAATTCTTTGTTGCCAGTTGCTCAATTCTGTTTCATCTGATTTCAGCTTGTCACATACAGAATTCCTGCTGACACTGTATAGCAACACATTTACATCTCTGTATTTGAACTAACACTTAGTAGAAGTTTGGGTCGATACTGATGCTTGGAGCTTAGAGGCCATTGGTTTTGGCTTTAGCTTGGAAGAAACAATTTCTTGTGTTACTGCTGTTGAGCTAAAGTGGTCAGCCAGCCAGAGAGAGAAAACATAAATGGTTTCCAGCCTGGAGAAAACAGTCTATAAGTAGAGGAAAAAAAGTGATGGAAATCTGTTGACAATGATTGAAAAAATGGACCTGGACGTGGTGTGTATATTCAGGGAGGGGCAACTTTAGTGTCAGTGCATTTAGACTGTTTACATTGACTGAAATACATTCAAGTAGCTTGACAAGACTGCACCTCTTTTACAATACTGCGCATTCAATCGTCATTCTTCATTTTTTTCCTCAGGTTTAAGCCTCATAGGTGCTGCTAGCTCAGCCCCAGCAGGAAATTGCCAAAAATTTGACATACAGTCTGATTGACTTCATTCAGCTGCCAGTTTTCAAAGGTGCTCCAAAGTGCCATGACAATTTCTGTGCGCTGGATACCCGGTCTGTACTGATGTTTATCAGGTCAAGCAAGATGTATTTACATAAAGCTGGGGTAAGCAGGAATCTGGAAAAGAAAAAACAAAAACGTCAAAATTTAAAAGTACACCCTTCTCATGCAGCTCTCCCCTCTGTTCTAAGCCCCCTCACCAGATGATGACGGGCATATGCATGCAATTCATACAGTCACCCAGTGTTTCCCATACATTCATTTATTTAACCCTATTTCATTATAGATTTGCAAGCAGAACATTTGCCCAGCACCTCCTTAGCTAGCTAGCCACCCCGTGGTTCCTCCGCCTTGCTCCCCATCGATTTCGACTGCTTAGCTAGCCAGCAAACCTCCCAGCACTGGGTGTCACAGCAGGCTGGTGGCCAGCGGCGTAACTGGATCTAACCTGTGTAACAACAGCAACAGAAAGTTTGCTGATCTTTTGGGAAGGTGAGGCCAGAACTGGGGTTTATTCTGGTTGGATTCTGGTTACTGTGGCTGCTTATGGGTAGTACAGCTCCAGGGCTGCTGCCCCTCCTAGTAAAGTGGTCTGTAGCGGTGGAGAGTGAGGTGAAAGACACACTCTGATTCAAGGCTCTGTGTAACGTTAGCTTCATAAACATGAACTTGAAGGCACATCGGTGAGCCTTTAGCTCCAGTTAGCAAATGACTAGACTATTAACAACATTTTTTCTCTCTCTGTCTGAGGAGACACTTCCCCAGTGTACATCTGTTTTATACCATTTTTTGTTAGACTAACTTTCTCTGCAGGATTCCATTGAATCTGAAGTAACGTGCACACCTATCTCCATTTGTAAAACAGCCAACAGGAATGCCCTCTCTCTGAAATGACCTGTGACTGGCCCAAGTCTCCCATCACGGGCTAGATTTTCTAAAGTCTGAAAACAGAGTCAAGAGGAGGTGCGGAGGAAATCGTGTGGAGTCTGAAAACAGAGTCAAGAGGAGGTGCGGAGGAGATCGTGTGGAGATCATCTGTGTTCAGTAGCTCCTCAGAAACAAACTCAGAAATTGGGTCCTCTGATTAATTAGTATCCCTGAAAAAAAAAAATCAGAAATAGTAAGGTGAACTTCAGAGCTAAAATATTCTGCCACTAAATAAGTAACTTTTTTTGTCTGCATCATCTCTTTGTGTTGTGTGTTTGTTGAGGAGTTAGCTCTACAGTTTCTCTCTTATTCTGTTTTAGGAGTTTTCCAGAGTTGTCCTTGGCTCCTATCTAGCAGTCAGATCATTATTTCAATTAAAAAAAAAATTGAAGCATTTGCTGATTGATAAAATAGAATCCCACATGTCCCCAGCTAACCTTGTTTTGTATATACTACAAATTCCATAGCTCCACCAATAAATAGTTAAGCCCTGAACTATTTCCAGTGAGAAAAAATTCTCTGGTGCTGCCATTATTGAGCCATTTCCTGCTCATTGTTGTGAATCTCAGGACAGACTATGATAACTTGTATAAAACCACACCCAGAGCATATCATGCCAATCTAAAACAAAATGACAGAGCCAAATGTATGACTGGCAAAGTAGCTTTCAGTGAGTGTATGTTGGCATTTGAGTATCTGAAAGATATTTTTCTTTGATCCACCCAGGGCTAAAATGGCGATAAATACTGAACTTCCAGAAAGGACTCCAAATGCAAGCCCAGTTTGCTCTATTTCTACTGAATAATAATAGGACATGTTTGGTAAATGTATTGCTGTTTGTTTGTTTGTTTGTTTTGGAGATTTTTCTTCCCACTAGTACGGACACAGCTTCAAAATGAACTGACTACCAACAGATTCAGTTACGTGAAACACCACAGTTTTTGCACTGTTAAAATGCAAAAGTAAAAGAATGGCAGCTCGCTTTATGATATCATGTTTCAGGATCACTATACGCAACTTTACTGGGGGAAAAAATGTGTTGACATTTCCTGAACAAGACAGCTCATGACAAAATCTCTTTGACAAGATTAACTAAACACTTCCTGGAATTGGCTTCTGCATTACAAGGCAATTCAAGGATGACTGCTGAGTGAAAACTGGACTTTAACAAAACAATATGTTACTACTTTTATTGCCTCTGTGGTATTAGCCATGTTGTAGAGAAAACATGATGAGATTTGTTCTTGTCAGCGTGTTTGATACAAATGGCAAAGAGGTCTTTTCATAAGCTGATTTTTTATGGTGGTGTTACAAAAAATAGACAACTATATCCTTTAAAAAAGGAAAGTTGTTTCTACAAACACATAATCCACTCTCATTTGTTTACTGAGTCATTAATCCCACGACATCATCACTCTGGTAGTGAGACAATGTGTATTGCTATTCACAAGGAATGAGATCCGTTAGGTTTACTGACTTTGTTCCGCTCAAGATTGACCAACAAGCTTAAAAGGACATTGTGTAGCATTTTCAGTTGTTTATTGGCAAAAATCAATGTCTGCATTCATAAATATGTCATCATTGGTTTATTATTACCTACACCAATAATGTGACTTATTCTTTTAAAAGGAGAATTTCGGATTTGTTTGTACATTGTGCGGGTAAGTCGTTTGGGGGGTTCCATAATGCTTCGCCATCTTGAAAACACATCCGCCAGCAAGGGACATATAGCACTACCAGGGAATAGCACCGTCTTCTGTGTTTTCGTTGAGAGCCAGGCCAGCATGCTGAGAAGCTGAAGGAGAGGAGCAAGAGGCGCTTTGCTACTACCCCGGCAAATTTGAAAGCCGGCACTACTGCAGCATAACAAAGTCCCACTCTTTGAGCATAATGCAGGATCATGCATATGCAGCATCATGGAAGACCGAATCCTCGCTGCCAAGAAAGTGCAAAAGGGAATCAAAAAGGCAACGTGACCAGCGAATTCAAAAAACGAGAGTCAACAGGGGTAGCCTTTCCCAGGTGGAGAGAGCTGCTGAAGGAGAAAGGTTTTAAAAGGGACGCTGAAGTTGCCTGCTTTCTTCTCAACAGGTAAGTAAACTTTACTGCCTAAATTAGCCTACAGCTAGGTTTTTTCATTGGCTTGGTTAGCCTATGTGATTCGTCACCATAGGCAGCATATCAGTAGAAAAACACACTAGCCTCGCTGGTGCAAGATTGACGGAATAAGGGTTGTATACCCATTACCTCCATCAGTAGTTTTCTTTGTAGGCCTATAGCGCATAGACAGCGGTGGTAAGTGACGGGCTAACTGTACTGTAGTCTATAATTTTTGTCTCAAGGAACATTTCATTTGGCCTAATTCATGCTAAGAGTCAGGCATGGACTGCACATAGGGAGAACTGGGACTATTCCCGAAGCGCTGTCCTGTGATTGGCCTGCTGGCCTGTCATATTATAACATATATTTGTTCCCAACAGGCAGGCCAGGCCGATTCAATCACAGGCCAGTGCCGCTGTCAGCGGCACAGCGATGCAAGGAGAGGGATGAGGTGTGTGAGGTCAGTTGTCCAAAGACAAGACTTGATTGGTGTGTTTCAATTTACACCCGCCCCAACAGTCCTATGTTGTAAACACAGCCAGCATGGTGAGGAGGGGGTGTGTCAACTCGCGTCCCATATGTCTGTGTAGGAGCCCGGTGGCACTGAAACGTAAGGATAACATGGTTTCAGCAATGTTATCCTAGCTTTTTGGTACACGCCAGCTACCGTAGTTGCGATACATGTTTGAAAAGGTGAGGCGCTATAGTGCGCTATCCATTTGAATGCAATATACAATTTCAACGTTAGACGGGAGAAATTCCTACACACTGTGGCTTTAAGTAACACTTCCTATTCATACTATTTACTAAACTCTACTGAATAAGATAACTTTAGTGGAATATTCACAGCACATTAATAAAAACCAAGCGTTCACCTCTGGACTGAAAAATGAAGCCAACATGGAAGTGCTAAAAGTGCAATTCTTTGAACAGCCACTTGAGGCTGGCTTGAGAAGCCAGTCAGTCCCCACAGACCCCCATGTTGAAATGCTCAACTTTGCAACATAAATAAACGTGTTTACAGCCTGCTGCAAAAACGTTTTTGTCTCCGTGGCTAATTTCAACATTCATCAAAGCTGTGCAGGGGGTTAATTTATATAGCTCACCTGTTTACATTTTACTAAGGCTTGAAGTTGTGCATGATTAAGAACAGGTCTGCTGATAGTGTCCCTGGCTTTTCAGTCAGATCCACCTCTCACTCCTCCACAGCTCCAGCCTCTTGATCATATATGGTCACTTCTAGGTCCAAAAACCCCCCCAAAAAACAAGATGGCAACTTGAACTCAAGTCCATAAGCCAATGGGCGACATCATGGTAGCTCTGTCCATATTTTTATAGTCTATAATAATAAGAGACATTTTTATCATAAATATTATTGCTGCATATCAACATGCTCTCATCCCAACTTGGCAAACACGAACACTATATCAGTGGCCCTACACATCAAAATATAGTGCACTACATACCCTCTTGCATCAGTTTCAGACTTTGACCGTGCTCCCCTGTGCGCGCTTGCATGCGAGACTGGCGAAAGCATGTGAATACGCATGAACGTGGGCAACAAAAGCATGTGGTTAGGGTTTAGAAAAAAACGTGGTTTGGCTTAAAATAAATAATGTAACTAACCCTAATGTAACGTCATGTAAAATATGTCATGTGACATACATAACTAACATTGTATGCTACACAAACTAGAGAACTGCCTTGTCATTAAAATAACTCAAACAGCAGGCTCATGCGTGAAACTCTGGAGTTTGTTTGACCCATTACCTCATCTCCCACTCGCCCTAGGCAGTTCCCTTTCGGTTGTTGTTGTACACTCGGTACAACACATTAGTATGGGGATTGCGTCCTTGCGAGACCAACCTGAAGAAACTTTTTCAACACGCCTGTCAAGGCCAATGAGACTGTAGCAGGCAGGGGAAGTCCCGCCTTCCCTTGGGACTATAAAATACCCTGCACAGTCTCATTTCCTCAATCTTATTGCACTTCACCTCGCATAACCTGAGTCCTGCAGAACACTTGCTAGCGATTTAACTGTCCACAGGAGGTGAGCTTGCTCCCTACTCAGGGCGTCGCTATCAAGGCTGTGTCTGCGTTGCGCTTGTTTAGCTTGCTAACTTGCTGCTCTCTCATTTAGCCCGGCTAACGGTTATTTGTTTAGCGGTGCTAACAAATACCAGTTTCGACGTGCGTGTTCAGCTTGCTAACTAGCTGTCCCTCTGCCATTTAGTCTAGCTAAGGACTGTTTGTTTAGCCACGCTAACAAATTCCCATTCCAAAAAGTTTAGCTCCAGCTAATGACTCGCCTGTTTAGCTTGCTAACTAGCGAAGCGGAATGGCTCCAGTAAAGAAACAGCACTCTCCTAGTGAGTCTAGCAAGGCTAGCTCAGCTAGGAAGTCCAAGTACCGTCCATGCCCGAGTGCTTGTGGTTTTTCCCTGTCGGAGATGGATACGCACGACACCTGCCCAGTGTGTCTTGGCATGTTGCATGCGAAAGCGGCACTTGCTAACCCGGAGTCCTGTGCGCACTGTCGCCGGCTCCAGAAATCGACCCCGGAGAGACGCGTAAATTTTCTGTTGAAGGCACTGGGAAAATCCACCGCTCTCGGGGACCCCATGCTGTCCAAGGTCACCGAATCACCCACGGAGTTGGAGTTTGACGGCCTGAACTTCAAGTGTGGCGCGGGACAGTCCTGGGTGGACCAAGTGGACGAGATACTCCCTACCACCAACTATGTGGGCATGTAGGAGGACGCGGTTGATTTCACCGTCACACTGGATAATGCGCCTCTGCGTGTGCCCTCCGATGATGAGCTCTCTCTAGCCACTTCGGGCGGCTTCACAGAGGGCGAAGTGGAGGGAGAGGGAGAAGAGGATGCTGATCACAGGGAGAGGGAGGAAGCAGCAGCTGGCAACGGTGAGACACAAACTACCGGTCTTCCCCGATTTTACACTCGAGCTATCGCGGACCTGGGCGTCCCCCAAGGCCCCGCTCTCCCTGCCTTTCTCCCAATTCCTGGACTTGGAGGGAATGGAGTCCGCTGGACTAACCAATATCCCTCCTATGGATGAAATGCTGGCAGTGCACCTGGTGCCAAAGCCCTATTTAGTGACCAGTAAGCCCACTCTCCCCAGCCGACAGTGCAGATTCTCCGCCTCCCAGCTCGAGAAAATATACCGTGCCCAGGGGCTAACCGTTCGTGCGCTGAATACGGCCTCTATGCTGCAGGCATACCAGGCTGAGATGTTAGGGGAGCTGCATGAAGCTCTGGTAAAGAAGGAGAATGCAGCCGGAGCGCTGGATGAGGTGCGCAGGACTGCCGACTTCATTCTTCGTCTCTCCAGCATGGCAGCCGTGGCCCTGGGGACGGGCATAGCCAAGACGGTGGTAACTCAGCGTCAACTGTGGCTAACGCTAACTGAGCTCCCCGAGATGCAGCGCTCTGAATTTCTCCACTAGGTGGTTGAACCCACCGGGCTGTTTGAATAGGCTCTGGATAAAATTCAGACTCACTGTGACCAGAGGAAGAAGCAGGAGGAGGCTCTGCGAATGAGCATGCCCAGGCGTGCGTATGTCCAGCCGCATCTGCAGCCTTGCAGTGACCAGAGACGCCCTCGTCCCCAGTCACACTCCCTCACTCGGCGCCCTGCTCAGAAGAGACCCTCCCCGGAGGATTACTCTCATCAACAGCCATCAGCTACACCGGAGCCACGTCCCCAGCCGAAACAATCAGTTTGGACTAAACAACGTTTTGTTCCGAGGCAGGTAGTGGCCCCAAAATCGTCCTACACAGGGACAGGGAGGAAGCAGTCTTCCGCCTAGCTCTCCCTGGGATGGCGGGGGAGACGAGCAGGCACCCGTTGTCTCCCCGCATTTCATGGACTCTCGACCCACAGGGCTAAACTGAGAGATGCCTCACTTACAGTTTGCTCCAGTGTTGAAAAAACCCCGGTTAAGCATACAGTTGCACCCAAGCACACACATACAGCCCCCTGCACTCACAAATCCCGAGTCACCGGGGCAGACATCGTCATTTGTTATTTAAACCACAAAAGGAAAATGTTGTCCTTGTGCAGTTACCAAAGAAACAGTCACATGTTTTTGTGTTCACAATGTTCAGAGCACCCGTGTGTTAATAAAGGGCTGTTGTCGCCCCACTCAAAAACTTCATATGTCGGAAATAAACGAGGAGACAACACCTCGTCCACATCACTCTCTCGAACACCACTCAGCTGGTGCGCTGGCCTACCAGCAGAGGGCGCTATTATACCACAATTGATTATGCTCGGCAGGCTGGCCGCAAGGCAGGCCCCCTGGCGTGCATGCGCAGCATCGAAGTGGATTATGGGAACTGTAGTTCATGGCTACAGACTCCAATTCTGAAAACGTCCTCCACTATTCAGAGGTGTTGTGGTATCAGCCATACATCCGTCCTCGGCCCAAATACTGAGAGAGGAAATTCACACACTTTTGGCGAAACAAGCAATAAGGGCATTGCACGAGACTCAGTGCGGATTTTACAGCCGCTACTTCGTCATTCCAAAAAAGGATGGGGGCCTCCATCCGATTATTGATCTGAGGAAGTTAAACAGACACCTGAGGAAATTCAAATTCAGGATGCTCACCTTACGTCAGGTGATGCAATCCGTCCGACCGGGGGATTGGTGTACCACAGTGGACCTAGAGGACGCATATATTCACATAGCAATACTGCCGAAAGTTTCTGTGTTTGGTTACGAAGGCACTGTGTACGAATACCAAGGGCTCCGTTTAAAGGAGTTTCAGTGGAGGATGTATGTTTAGCAGCAAGCTGGGTCTCTCCATATACATTTATGAAATTTTATTGTCTGGATGTGACAGCTCAGGATTTCACTTAGTCTGTGCTCTCAGCAGGGAGGTGATGTAACTGACATCACGGTTGCTGCTGAGCTGGATCTCCTCAGTCAAGCTGCAGGGGCGTCTCGGGGCGTGATGATAAATCCCCATACTAATGTGTTGTACCGAGTGTACCGACCGAAAGGGAACTGGAGGTTATGAATATAACCAATGTTCCCTGAGGGAGGGAAACGAGGTACAACACAAGTTAGCCCCTCACCGCCTTTTTCATTAGGCTCAGTGACGTGCAGTTTAGATTGAGGAAATGAGACTGTGCAGGGCATTTTATAGCCCCAAGGGAAGGCGGGACTTCCCCTGCCTGCGACAGTCTCATTGGCCTTGACAGGCGTGTTGAAAAAGTTTCTTCAAGTTGGTCTCGCAAGGACGCAATCCCCATACTAATGTGTTGTACCTCGTTTCCCTCCCTCAGGGAACATTGGTTATATTCATAACCTCCAGGTTTTCTTGCCGTTCATACTACAGTGTTTGCTTTCAGCGTCAGAGACTGCTGGCCGGTACGTAGCATACCACCGCTATGGGGGCCTCTGTACATCGGTGTCTGCCGCCAAGGTCCACTGTGTGTCTAAGTGTCAGTATTTGACAAGTTGGGAGTGAGAACAGGCTGTGTACATCGTTATTCCATTTGTGCCACTAACTGATAGTTTTAATATCTTTTGAAGGAAGTGAGCTCTGGACTTGCCTAAAGGCACAAATCTGAAAATATTTTCAAAATCAGTCGAACTTTTACAGCAATTTTCTATACTAGTTGGGCACATGGGAGTACTGTTTACCATACACTTCTATGTATTTTAGGGGGAAAAAAAACAGCAGTCCCATGTGCCGAAAGACTAAACATGCTATGATCATAAAACAGCTGTTTCTAAGAAACTATATTTCATGTGGAGACATTAATAGACATGATGTAGCATTTTTCCTCTTTTGTAAAAACCCTGACTTTGACCACTGATAAAAGTGTTATTTTTCACACGATCTAAATATTTCAAAATTTTACTGATATTTTACTGATACTTTTACTTTTACTTTTTATACTAAATATATAGTCATGGGCATAAAGAAATATTCCCTACAGGCACATAAAATGTGTTTATCCATTTATTTATTTCATGTCACAAAAAATATAATTTGTGCACTGCAACCATATCACCTTCATCCATCAAAGCAAAGCAGTAGATGTTACTTTAACTGATGCAGGTTCAGCAGCAGGTGTGTCTAATTACTTGGCCTCTCTGGAACTAGCACATCAGTGTTAACTAATTGCACCTGTGCTTTTCCTGCAACGCTGTGTCAAAAGGTCTGCAGTGAAAATAGGCCAGTTGCAGTTTTCCAGACATACTTATATACCTCTGGTGGCAAAGCAGATTAAACTAGAAAATTGCCATCCATTTATAGTTGTAATTTTTCACTATTAAAGAGGGGCAAAATTTAACTATGAATCTTTGGGAACAATCCAAGAGCTGTTTGATGATCACATACTTGTATGATCATCATTGGTGTACTTACAAAAAGTATTTGGTACAGAACACTAATTGGTGGATTCGATGGGAAGGTATAGAAGTTTGTGTCTGTGACCTTAAAAGGATTTGAAAACAAGAGTTACAATCTTGCCATTGTTTTCAAAAATCTTTGAAGGTCTGACCATGCAAGAGGAAAAAAATAGACTCCATCTTCAGATTTCATCTTAGCATCAACCCTCTATGGTACTGTGTTGCTTGTAGGTAACATACCAATCGGCTGTTTACACTCACACATCACATCCTCAACCATGTTGCAGTACTTTAACAAAGAGCCAGGACCCTAAGGAAACCAGCAGCATTGTTAACATTGTCACGTAACTCTCTGGGGGTCATGTCAAGTCCTGTTTTTGGGGCCTCCCTCACATGGTTCAACTTCATGAACTCTCTCTACGAAAATGGTCTTACAATCTGGAAAGCAATGGATTTACAATAATAGATGAATGAAATTTGATTTTTAATCATTCCATATACTTTATTTGATAAGTAAGTCATAGAAAATGGTTAACATACAAATGTTGCCATGAAGCAACATTGTACCATTATGGAATCCAACCATGACAGTTTTCAGTTATTATTGAAACGTATAACACTCATCATAATTTATTTTAATCTCTATAGATTAACCTGGATAAATTTGATAATATAAGTTTTAATTGAATTAAGCCTGTGACACAGTATAGTCTACTGTAACAGTGAACTTTGTGAGTCCTCTCTGCAGAGCAGACTATATATTTTACAAACATTTTTCTTCCATTTACAGAATAAATCCAATATTATTTGACGACTCTTCAAAAAGGAAGAGGGTAAAATTAGTACTCCCAGTTGATATTAGCAGGGATGAATTAGAATTTAGAAGTTTGGAGGACAAGAAGCTGCTAACAACCCAGCAGCAACACAACAAATGGTGGCAACATACAGTATGTCAGGAAAGGCACATAAATAATCAATGATTGAAATAGAACTCACCACTTTATTTTGAAAAGGGTTATGATAGTTTAGCTTATTAAACTGTTGATGTAAAGTTTGCTGAAATATACAGTACTGACACTCTTAAACACAATCATTGCTATGGGCTGTTCCACAGTGGTGCAATGTTGCCCGAGAGTAAAATTCAGACAAACAAACTTAAGAAAAGAGTTAATTTTTAATGTTTTTCAATTTCAGATGGCATAAATGTTAAACTGAAAGATTTTTGAATATTTTCCATGAGTATTGTCTAAAATATTGTTAAATGTTTTTTCATTTTGGTAACATACCCCTTGAAAAAATTATAATACATTATGTTTTCTTATCATAATGCATAGGGTTAGAAATCAAGAAAGAAAAATGACCATTGTTAAACACTGTAAGGATGCATGAGTAAGAGATCAAACAGTCTAAGCTAGACTGATTATGTTCAGAGATCTGTTTATTTAATTGTGCATGAATCACTAAAATAAATATTTGAGTAGTGGATAAATATTTTATCAAGATTCAGCTTTACTGGTTCTCTGGTGTGGCTGTGTTGTTTTTCATTGACAAGCTTTAAACTTAATTTTAATTAAATACAGACATCGCATCCTACAACAGATCAATCAAACAAGCCAGAAAGCCGACTTTCATTTTTTGAAAGAACAGTTCAGTGTTTCTCATGGGGTTTCTCATCAAGTAGTCCATTTGCATTGTACTTGGTTGCACTGTACTTATTCCAGGAACACAGCAGTCACTGTCTGACTCTGCCACCCACACAGAAGGGTTCTGAAAGGAGCTAAAACACAGGCCAGGTAATAAGCGGGTGGCTAATTGACTGGACCAACCTTAAATCTTGCCATGACACAACATGCACTGTAAGTCACTGGTGATCAGGTGTTACACACACGTGGCTTCATACCAAAAGAGGTCAATGGAAATTAAGGACATTTTACCACATCATCATATAATGGGCAATAAAATATGAAATAGATTTTGTTTTCAATCTCACCTAAATCATTCACACAACAAAATAGAAGGGCACTAAGAGAGCACAGACCTCTACCAAGGCCAAATGTGCTATCTCACAATGTTGGAGGTGCAGTAAAAGACATTCAGGACATTAATTTAGCAGAAAACTACTATTATTCATATCCCTACTGGCTAGTTAATTGCCATTGCTCTGTACTGCACACTACCCAAGCTGGGCGAGTACAGGAAAGGGTACAGGATGATATATAATACCACTGCTAGCTCTGTCAGCACTGTCGCCATTGTTGGCATGCACTAGTTAGGCTGTTAGCATCACTGATAACTTCACTCCAACCCATGGTGGTGGGACGGCCTCTTTGAGGAAGTGTAAAACCAACCCTTCGGCCCCCCTTTCCTCCCAGGTCACCCTGATGACTGAGCTCACCCCCATTGACGTTGCTGTTGTTGGCACTGCAATGCTACAGATAGTTGCTCCTATTTTGGCTCAGCAACCTCCACGCTTGCTTGTGATGTCAGACTGAGTGATTGATTGACAGAAGTCTCTTTCACAATGTAAGTCTATTGGAAAAGTTTTTTTGGACCAATAGCATAACATGACAAAACTGGAAGTTGTAATTCCACATGCATTCATCCGCCCCTTGATTCAGATCTGCTCAAAAGTTGAATTGGTTTTTCCTTGGCCCATGCTACACCTTTCCACCAAGTTAAAGGAAAACTGGAACAGTATTTGTTTTGTAATCCTCCTCACAAACAAACAAATACACAAACAGACTAGCATACAAATTGAACCACATACATGACCTTCTTGGTGGACATAACAAGGATTACCAGTGTGACTTAAAAGAATAGTCACGTGCCCACATGAACATTGAAACAGGTTTTGCTTGCTGTGGCTATTCCTCCATTCCTCCTCCGGTTCCTGCTGGCTTTTAAAATATCCCTTCCTCGTGCACTCTCAGTGGAAATGAACGGTGAACTTTGTAGAAATGCAATGTGTATTTCCTTCTTTTTGTTTTTCTCTTTTAAATGTTATCCAGTTCATTTCTTTCACTCTTTGTCCATCAATGCCTCTCTCTAACTCCCAGTGCTCATGAAGGAACTGTCTGATTCTCAGAATGAAACATTTTTCTTTTTCCATCATATTTAACCTGTCAAAAAAAAGACAGCTGTGTTTAGTGCTGAGAGATGAGAAGCAAATTTATGATGTATCTGGTAATGATGAATGATTAATGATATGATTAATGATAAATTAGACAGAAATTTGTCAATGAAAAAGTTATTTCCTGATTTAAAAAAAACATGTAATTTGTAATTGCTTTGGTTGAAACATTATGATATATGTAATTATAACCAGAATTTTTATAACCTTTTTAAAAAGATATATTTTCTCTCTCTTCATTTGTGCTGATTTATACCTTGTCCTGAAACCAGTGCCAAATTAGTCCCGCATTAAATGCATGAACCACATTACATTATGCATTATGTTCTGAAATGGGCATGAATTGTCTTATCAGCTCCAACGTATGTAAAATATGCTATCTTTCATCCATGGGATAGCTGATAATGTATTCAGATGCCTATCATCATCTATGAAACTGAGATACACATACCAATGACGGGAGGTTCTATTTACCTGAAAAAGGTTGAGTCACTCAGGCTCAAATCCAACACACTGGAACTTGCATGACTCACTGCACTAATAAAAACAAACAAACAAACAGCACGTACGTGTAACGTGTGTGACTGTCTCTCTGCAGATGTGGGCCTGCTCAAATTCCGTTTTGTATCTTGGATGGGGAGCATGGTATTTCAGAACAGTAAATCGGGGATTTGTCACAGTGAAGAGAAAGAGAAATTAGATAATTAAACATCTGGATAGCTTTATTAGTGTTCAAATGCAGGCATCTTAAAATACTGTGCTTTCATCCTACAATATCTCATTTCCACTACGTGGTACAGCATGGCCTGACTCGACTTGCTTTAAACCATTCATTTGGTTTTCTATTAAAGGAACAGGTGTAAGATTTCGGTAGATTTAGTGATATCTAGCGGCGAGGACTGTAGATTGCAACCAGCTACGGCGGCCGATGCGAAAACGTGAATCTGTGAACCTGAATCTGGGCTACTGTAGAAACATGGTGGCTCAACATGTTCTACATCTCTGTAGACGAGGACCTGCTCCCTGTAATGACCCATTCTAAGGTAATGAAAACACAGCTCTTATTTTCTGGTGATTATAGACTGAAGAAAATATAGTTATTACATTATATTCCATTCCAGCCACTATATCCCCCTAAATCCTACAGACTGGACCTTTAAAAGTTGTAGATAGTACATGTTACCTGGTATGTTTCTTTTCCTTGTATCACTTTGGTCAAGGTTCCATGCAAGCTGAGCTGATACTAGAAGGTGGAGTTTAAACACTGACTGAATGGAGAGGATCGTCACTTGTGTGACACAGAACATTCTGCAGACACCTGCCTCTTTTAAATAGTCAACTACTGTCAGCAGTAACCACTTTTTTTTTTTGTTTTTGTTTTTTTTTTGTTTTGTTAATTTACTCAACTGGAAAACCTGGCCTGGAAAACTACATAGCACACTACATCATACAACTGGCATGTTAGGTCATATGGGTGGGCATTGTTCAGGTAAAGTGGGACACCATTTATGTTTTAGTGATGCTATAAAACTAACTATAATTAATTGTTATAGGCATGCCAATAAGTCACACCCCACACCTGATTCCTGCTACAAGTCCCCCACCCACCACCACCCTTGCACATCTGATTGTAGTCTACAAACTCCAGTCAGACAAAGACATTAGACCAAATCTAGACTATCTTACGAACATACAAACAGGTCTATCATTTAGGCTAATTTGACAAACAGCGTTAGTATTTTTCAGTGTTATATCCTAGGTATTAGTGACTAAACTTCTTGATCCCTGATTACATGATTAAAATATTGAAATGACTGAAATAAAATGGTGATAAAAATAGAGACATAAGATAGCGACTTTTGGACAAGAGTGAATAATAAGCTACATGACTGAAAAGAATTTTATTTTACTTCATCCTGTTGAGTTTTTATTATTCTGATTACATGATTAATATTTTGACAAGACTGAAATGAAATGTTGATCAAAAATAATTACTGTTATCTGTTACATGTAGGTGTATGCAATTATTGTGTTGTAATCGTATTACATTGTCAAACTGAAATAGCCTGTTGTGCCCAAACATTTTGAATTACATAGTTGTTTCTTGTTTAATAAAGAGTTTTGCATTCACTAAGTAGCAAAGGAGCCTGTTTATAATCTAAGAATGACTGTCCCACTTCAGCAAACAAGCTGTCCCATTTTACCTGAACATAATGCCAGAGTGAGACAGGGGTTCATGGTATATTTGAAGGTGTGTCGCTTCTAAGAAATGGTGTATCCCCATTTTACTCCAACAGAAAAATGTTTTAAAAGCCTGAAATGTTTTAAAGAAACATCACTTGAGTGCATTAATAGTTTTTTTGTAAGTCTACTGAAGCATATACCCAAAGTGTCCCACATTACCTGAATCCATCCTATATCTTTGGGTATATGCCTCAGTGTCCCACATTACCAGAATCCAACCTATATCTTTAAAGTTTTCAGGCTGGCTGGGAAAACTGCAGACACAGAGGTTGTCATGTTTTCATTCTGTGCACTTTTAGGTTGAATTTTTCACCCTCAGATGATTTTGCCATTTATTGTAAATGCAGGGAGAAAAGCAGTATCTAGGAACAACATGAGCTCAATAACAACGAAATGGGCTATTTCAGCTTTCTTGTCTATTTAACAAATTTATCTAAGAAAATTTACAGTTTATAGGTATTAAATGTATCTGTGTTTTGCTGGGTGTCTGTCTGTCCAACTACTACCAATATTCTCATTCAAATTAATTCCACTGGAATCAACAGCTGAGACAGTGGTTACTGCTACTCTACTAAGCTACTTACCTTTAGCAGGAGCTTAGCTAGGGTTTTTTTTCCTCCATCATGAGTGGATTTAGCTACTGCCTCTTTTGGTTATATGGAATAACAAACTGAAATAAAGATGTCAGGTCATCCAAATGAATACTTTTCAATTACACCTAACAGCTAGTGGAAAATGAGCAGGTGCATTTAAGCTTGCCATAGCTATCCAACCAGTTTTTTTGTTTGTTTGTTTTTTAGCTTCAGACTGAGCGGCATTTTATTTGCTGTTTCATGAGTGCCAGGAAGTAAACTGAACTGTCACATTATCTCCTATCAGACATAGCTGTCTGAGGCGTGGCCCCTGTATGTCTTCTTCTTTAGACCTAATACGTTTATCCATTGTGCCTTGTTCTTTTTGTGAGTTAATGGTGATGACATTCTCAGCGATACATGTGTCAATTTTAAATGCTGGCGTGCTTATGTGGGTGGGGTATAGAAAAGAACATGAAGCGCACTCAGGCATTTGAGAACTTTATCAGATGACAAACCAGTGTACCATAGAATGTACAAAGATGTTTGGTATGTTATGTTGAAATTGGCACTCATCCAAGGGATTTAGAGATTCAGATGTGTCTAAATCAGTGGCTATGTGCAGTAGTGCTCTGCAGAGAATACAACCAGTTTCAAGGGTTTATGAAAACAAAGACTGAGCAGCTGTTGGGATTGGTGCTCCTTTATAACAGCAGATTTCTATGAAGGGAAATTAGTGTCAATACTGGTGGCAAATGCATGTTTCATGGTCCACAAATATAACGAGATTCACAAATGTGTGTGATGCATTTTGTCATTCTACAAACAAAAAGCAACCAATCCGAAAAAAATGCAAAACAATTTTACAAACTAATACAAACCAACCTGAATTAATGCCGGTATAGATGTTTCTACACTGGCATTTATTCAGTATACTGCTTCTAAATCCCAGTGTCACGCACATGAAATGAAATGATGCTGAGCAAATACCTCACCTGGTTAGTTTAAATTGCTTCCTGATCATGAAAACCTAAAACAAATTGATAATTTTTAATCAACTAATACAATATATGTAGAATACTGACATTTATTCAGGTTGTATTTATTTGTTGAAACTGATATTGGTTGTGAAATAGAAGATGCATCATACATTACTCACTTATCATCACACACACTTGTATTTATTTGTGGATTGTGAAACACACATTATCAAAACTACGTAACTTCTCCTCATAGATTAATTGTGCAAACAAACATGTAATCTGTGATGAACTTTAAAGGTGCCCTGTGGAGGATTCTTCTAAAAAAAAAACCCCAAAGTATCTGTTTACATTCAGTGTTACTCACCAAACCATGTCCTTGATGTCTATCTAACATTGTTGAATACATTTGCATTCATTCCCCATGAAACACCTGCAAAGCCCATTTTTCTGAAGACTCTGAAACCACCATTGTTTGCATCAGTGTTTACATGCTAGCAGTCTTTTTCTTGCCTACCTTTGCTGGTGCATTGCTGCATTTTTTGTTTTGCACATCAGAGCCATCCTTAGACCAGTGTGGCAGTGTGAAACCATTGCAGGAATGTGGTAACCACAACAAATGTCCAACAAATGAGATCATACCTTAGTCCTGGCTGGGGTCAGTGTACGCTTAAGATATTTCTAGAACTGACTCACACTTACTGCCACTCTAAGCTAAAAAGGATGTAACAAATTTCATCTGAATTATCCAACTGAGTGTGACATCAGACAGAAACAGGAAATCACACAGCAGGGGATAATCAGGGTAATCACCTGCATTATGTGCAACACGTGTCTTCCTGGTGCATGTAATGTGTGTAGTGGAGTAGTATTCCATTACAGGATCATGTTGTAGCATAATGAAAATATGTATTCTGCCGCCCTCTGTGCTACATGATAGCCTTGCTGCACTGTGAGACAAGGAACTGAAAGTCATATCACATGAAGAAAACAATGTTTTTTCATTTCTTTACATCACTGTCTGTGTATGCGTCTACCAGTGCAGTCAGTTGTAATTTGTTTCCAAGTTTTGTAATACGATTCAGTCCAAACTAAATAGAAGGTGACATATGTTTGTTAAGATTAAGGGTGTGTGCATAACACTGTCATTACTCATGTCAGTCATGGAACCTGAGGTAACCATGAATTACACTTTCTGGTTATTAGAATTTAGTCCATGCAGGGAAAACAAACATTTGCACTGCACTGGATGAAACACATGTACAGTAAAACACATGCTTTATTGTACTTCAGCTCTTTTAATCTACAAAAGGTTTTTATGTGTGAGTTCCTGACAACACGACTCAGTGGTTAAAGTTCATCACTTCACCACACAGTGGCGCTGTGGCTCAAGCTTTCGTAATGCTTTTCCCTGCATTCAAATGCCTCTGTGATGTGCCGTAAAGGTAAGGGTGAATTTAATATTCTGCATGTTTAATCTTAAATGAAAACCTGATGCCCAGGTGTGTACATGTTTTTATATTTAATACATTGCCCTGCATATGCTGCCAGTGATCTGAAGGAGGCAACAAACAAATGTGTCAACCATGGAGAGGATTCTTATTACTCTTGCTGTTCATGTTGCTGATTTTATTTTCTGGTCATAGATAACATTTTTCATTTCTGCCATGTTTCTGCCCCAGCATCCATACAAGACTGACTCCAATGCATAGGAAATGAAGAGTGAATTCGGATTTACTCTGCACTTATGGCTTTTCAAAGCGACAGACCTTGTTATATTTGTAATGAAACCTTTTCACTAAAAAGATGGTTGAACCTTGCTTTTGTTACACAGTGACACCTATGAAAGCAAAATCCTGCTGCTTACTTTGCTTCTCCTCTGCAAGTCAACAGGAAGGCAAATTATAATTTCAGAGGCAAATGGTTAGATTGACAATAGATATGTTTGGTGAACTGCTGCAAAGGTCACGCCAAAGAGGGACTCCAAATGTCAAACCTCCGTCACTGAAGTTTAAGCTTTTTGTAAGATCTGACGTATTGATATTATTTTCCAGACTCCAGACAAAAATGTCATTACTGATATTTTTGATGCAGAATATGCATTTGCTTCTCAGATAATGGTAATTGAGCACTGATAGAATCTGTTGAGGATATGAACTTCTGATGCACATGTGTGTGTATGTGCAATGTGTGAAGTGTGTACCTTGTTGTGCGGTGGTTGTGGGAGTATTATTTTGAGCAAATATCCCCGACCTTTTTTGCCCTTAGTGCCCTTTCAAACCAAGATCGAATTTCTAACAGTGATAACCACCTGAGGCACTATGAACCAAAAGGGGCATATTAACAGTTTGGAGGACATTTACAATGTAGCAAATGTCACTATTTGCATGCCAGTGAGTCTCTAAGGCAGGCTTCAGCTCACCAACCACAGCAATAAAATAACTCTTTTTAGCTTTTTCACTCAAAAATAAAGCAATCCTTTTTTTGTTGGTAATATCATCTCTAAGGACTTGCCTAATTGGGGTAAAGATACAGTCATCCATTGGATAGAAATGACTGAACACAGATTAATAGTTGTTGACCATCTTATGTCAGTTTTGAACCATCTGTTGTGATGACATCATCCTGTGTTAGGAGGCGGCTGAAAAGAAATCTTAAATAAGGCCCATTAATAGCCAGCTAGTGTGTGGTTACAGGAGGGAGAACGCAACCTTTGTGCACCAGAAGCATGCTGGGAAACAAGGAAGCAATTTGTTTTTTTTTTAAGAGGAATGCACTGTTAAGTTCCAAATAAAAGTTTTGATCATAACTGTTCTGAAAAATACATGTGAAAATTCTTGTAAAAGTGCGTGCAGTCTGTGTTTCAGACTTTTCTAATGTCTCAGAGGGAGAAGGGTGAGTTTTGTCGCATGCATTGCTGTCTAGTGTCCTTTTGATGCTACCATGAAGGGGCGCCAAAGTCGAAAATGTTCTGCACATAGATGAATGAAATCCCCCATAGACAGCACTCAGCATCCATGGCAAGATATGGTAAGTGGTGACAGCAGAGCAGAGTTCCCTGGAGTTCCAGTTGTCCTGGAACGAACTGTCACCAGAAGTAAGATTAGGTGTTCTTGAAATTTGTGGAAGCAGATAAAAATGTGGATCTAAAAAACAAAACAAGGCCACATGCGTATACCCTTCTATACCATATTCTTTACCTTCATAGTATGGTCCGAGACAATACTGACCAAGCCTCATAACAAGTGTCTGTATCACATTTTGAACCACATATCTATTTAGAATGCATAAATAGTCTATCTGACAAACGTTAAGAGATTATTAATCTTTAATTAATGTTTCAAAGAGCAGGGAGAGTGTATTTTTAGGTTTTGCACCATTTGTTTATGGAGAAGAATCAACTACTATCACACAATATCATGTCCTATTTTACCTAAGAGATGAAAACATAGCAGTCATAATGAAACTGAAAAGACCAAGAACATTTTGGAACTGTGGGGTTTCTAACTTTTTATAACCATTAGAACTATCGAACATTGTCCTTGCTGGGTTAAGGTTAACTCAAATCGCTGTCTGCTTGTTCATCTTGGAAGAACAGATCAATGACCTCTCAGACAGTAAGTCTTGCTGCAATAATCTCAGTCACTGAAATCGCAGCTCAGTTCCCTTTATAGCCGTATGACCTCCCCAGCTCCTCTTTTGATCTCTGTTGGTTAGCTGGGAACTGATGTGCTTTAATTTGTTTATTTTGTAGCAGATCTCACAACAGTGTCAAGGCACCATATGACCTCTGTTCATTATGTGCACCATATGCGATCATGCCTGTGTCTCTTTCCACTGCTTTGAGATTCCCACATGACACATCAAAGACCAACAGGTGCCTGTGTCAGTGGGAGCCTGGGCAAATGTGATGGGACCACAGGCAATTGTCATGACAGTGTCAACGTCCCCCTTAAACTCTGTCACCACTGTCCCATTTACACAGCCATGGCATGTGCAGTTTCACAGTTTCAAGATTCACTAAAACCAAGCGTTTCTTAGATAAGACCCATGCTGGTGGATCTAAAATCCATTTCAGTAGTTTCTTGTCAAACTTGACCCAGAATAGCCTCAATGTACGAAAATGTGTTGCACTTTTGCAAATGTGTAACATTTTAAAATATTTTCATATTTGCACTTTTTTGGGTCACTTTGGAGAGAGTCATCAAATCTGAGGTAAAAAAGGATTTAGGCATTTAGGATGTTGTTACTGCTGTCAAATGTCAAAACGGGTCAAATTTGACCTGATCAGCATGTAAGAGTTAAGCTAAAGCTAAAGCTAAAGCTAATAATCCATCCATCCATTTCCTTAACCGCTTATCCTCTTGAGGGTCGCGGGGGGGCTGGAGCCTATCCCAGCTGACATTGGGCGAGACGCAGGGTACACCCTGGACAGGTCACCAGACTATCGCAGGGCTGACACATAGAGACAAACAACTATTCACACTCACATTCACACCTACGGCCAATTTAGAGTCACCAATTAACCTGAATGTCTTTGGACTGCGGGAGGAAGCCGGAGTACCGGGGGTAAACCCATGCTTACACGGGGAGAACAAGCAAGAAGAAGGGTTCCCTCTGGGAATTGAACCAGGAACCCTCATGCTGTGAGGCAACAGTGCTAACCACTACACCACCGTGCTGCCCCTAAAACTAATAATAATTTTTCAAAAGGATCATAAAATAGAATACAGTAAAATACACACAACATTAAACACACATTAAAAGTTGTTTTTTGAAAAGATGAGTTTTGATAAGTGATTTGAACTGGGAGAGGTCGGTGCAGTCTCAAATGTGTTTGGGAAGATAGCTGCAGAAGGAGAGGTCGGCTGTGACGACGGCTCTGTCACCCCAGGTCCGGTGCTTGGTGGAGTCAGGAGGTTGGTGTCAGAGGAGAGGAGACTGCGGGGAGGAGTGTGGCTGTTGAGCAGGTTGGTGAGGTAGGAGGGGGTCTGTTTATGGAGGGCTTAGTGAGTGATGAGAAGGACTTTGAATTGGATGCACTGTGGGACAGGGAGCCAGTGAGGGTATGGAGGACAGGGGAGTGTATGTAGGACTTTGGATGATGTACCATAAAGAATGCTGTTACAGTAGTCAATTCTGGATGTGATGAAGGCATGGATGAGAGTTTCAGCACCAGAGGGGGAGAGCGATGGGCAGAGACAAATTATGTTAAAGCTAGTCTTGGCAAGCCAAAAAGCGAAGCAACAATTGTCAACATCAAGACATAAGAATAGTTTTCTCATAATAATAGCTTACTAAACATGGATTGGGCCAAAGGCAATCCCACTTATTTTGTATCAATTTGCATAATTATGTCCTTATACAAGATGAACTTTAAGGGTCTCCAGTGCTGTTAAAAAAAAAGTTTCCATTCTATCTCCTAAAATGTGGAACCATGCCTTTATACTCTATAAATTGTCATGGAAAATGTTTTCACTGAAAGCTCCAGTGTGTAGGATTTAGTGGCATCTAGCAGTGACATTACAGAACTGAAACTTCATATGTCAAGAGTGTAGAAGAACTATGGTGGCTGACACAAAAATGCAGAAATATAATTGGCCCAGTCTAAAGCCAGTGTTTGATTTGTCTGTTCTAAGCTCCTATGCTGTAGAAGAACATGGTGGCCTCCATGGAAGATGAGCCACTACATATGTGAATAGAAACAGCTCCTTCTACGTTAAAACACCACAGAGATTATTATTTTTAGATAATTACACACCAATTAAAACATAGTTATGAACATCATATTCCATTTCTGCCATTAGTTTTCCCTGAATGCCACACACTGGACATTTAAGAGTGGGAATCCAGGTTATTAAAAAGCTAATTAGTGGATTATAAGCCTGTTGCACATATTTCATTTGTTTCATGAGATAATAAAGAACACATATGTAGTTATATAGCCTGCAGTAAAACAATATATTGTATGTCTCTTAAAATAAGTGTGTATAGGCATTTTTCTGGCACATATTGTGCCTTTTAGTGAATCTATGTAGATTTTACACAGCAGAGCGCCAATGAAGAGTTGCTCACTGTCACTTTGGGTATTAATGTGGAAAGAAATGCACAAGGAAATATTCTGATTGCAAATCAGAAGAACAGACAAGATCACACTCTTGCATGTTTTGATATTTATTTTTTTTTTACAGATGATTTAATTAAGTGAATGTCAGGAGACACTTGCAACAATGTGTTAAATGGTGAGAACACACGAGGACAAGTTTCAAAAGTCTGACACAAATGTATGGATTCATAAGATGTATTTGTATTTGATGTGTGGGTGAGAAGATATGCCTTTTTAGCTCAGGAGCCCCGCATTGGTGGCATTCTACACAGTTCTTACAAATAAAGGAAACCGTATAAGAACATTGTGAGTGTGACTGTTTTTGATTTGATGGTGATTCGAAGGTCTCTTCCAAACAGAAATGAACAAGACACCTTTCAAAAATACCTCTTCAACTCAAACTGTCTTTTGTTTAGGCTTTTTTTCTGTGAGCGGATGTATTTGTTTTGTCAGATATGCAGCATGAAGGGAATAGTTTTGTGCTTCAGGCAGAAATGGAAAAAGGTGGCTGGAGTTAAGTGAAAATGAATTCAGAAAGCATGAGTCATAATTTCCTGAGAAACTGTTCCTGTCTGTGATGACATGTCATGAGAGCAGATGTCTTCATGATTATTGATTGATGGCTTATGCTATCCAAAATGTGGTGTTAGTTAAAGTTATTAAAGGTGTTAGTTAAAATTGTGTTAAGTCTTATTTGATTGGGCATCAGTCACTAATATGAGTATTGAAATAGTCTTACTCTGCACATAAAAAGGTGTACATGCAAAAATTACAATCACATTCACAACTAATGGTTTTATATACCACTGTGCCTATGTTAGTGAATCAGAATAATTTTGAACTGACAGGTGCATACCTGCTATTTTCAGTCAGCACACTGCCCTGCCACCAGTTTTTTATATAAGGAAATATATTTGTCAAGTGTTGAATCACAGAGAAAGCAGTGAAGTTGTTTCCATATGCACATATTAAGGTCCTGGAACACCAGTGCCGGGCTGTTGGTGAGCGTCTGTGACTGTCTTGGCAGTCGGAAACAGCTGATAAGCCCTTAGTCACTCTCTTCAAACATGTTATGTCAGTCTCTGAAAATGTGCTCTCTCCTGAAGGCACGGGCTGCAGCATCTTCCAGCAAGGCTATGTGTCATCTTAACACCTGCTTGGAGGTAAATTAGAATATTTTATATAGGTTTCCCTGGATGCCTGTTAATAATAAGAATAACTTCTTGGCACTAAAATTTGGTGGGAATAGCAATGATTACAGGCAGATTCAATAAAAGCAATGAAAACCAAAACTGTTATATTTCAATATGGGCATTCTCTTATTCTCTTTTTAGCTAAGACTGGGACATTCAGCTTTCATAGTCAAATATTTTACTTCTGACAATTATTCATGAGGATGAAAGGGCATTAAATAAGTGCCATTAGTAAATTAAAATCTTTAAATATTGTTATCTATCTGAATACAGTTTTAATAAGCTACATACACTGAGTTAAAAGGTGTGTTTACATTTTCGAATACAGCTGAGCCTTCATCATTTGTGTGTATGCATGGTCTAGAGCAATTTTAAATTTGTTCGCAGAGTACATACATATTCTGGTAAGAAAATATTGAGTCTAGATTTGTGCGAAAAATGTTCATATAAACAGATTATGCACAGCTTTGTGCATAATCTGTTCATATGAACAGATTATGCACAGCTTTGTGCGTATGCACTGTTTGTGAATGAGGCCCGTTGTCTTTTCTTTGTTTGTTCAGTCATAGTAACCAGTTAGCCCACTTGCAATGCTAGCAGAGACTGGGAGAAACAGTGTGCCGCTTTACATGCAAGTGGGTTGAAAAGCAAGAGTGCCAATTGTGATTTTTCTATGCTGCATGATGTGCACCTCCCTAGAGATGTAACTAACATGTCCTGTTTATTTTTGTAAACTTAAAACCAGTTACCTCAGTGGAAATAAAGTTTTTATTTAGGCTACTTTTATTTCACAGATAAGAAACAATAGATTGTAAAGACAATAAAGTCCCCAATAAATTCCTCAATAGAAGTTTTGTGTGTGATTTATGTGAGTAGAGGGAAGTCTGCCAGCTGCTAGGCTAGTTTGTGCAATATAAAATGTCATAGGGGCATGCTAATAATGTTAGCATGTTATTTTTGCTAGGAAAACAATGTCTAGCAAACAACTGCTTTGTCTGTGAGCCCTGTGAGTCTTACTGGAGCCAAATTTTGTACTTATGTTTAATATTATCAATATTAACCCATGTTTCATGTGTGTTTTAGGTGTGTTAGTTGAATCCATCAAACTCTTGCACTTTACAGACGTAGAAACCCCACCAGCAACTAGTGTTTTGGGGGTGTGATTGCAGAGGGACATAGAAACACAACAAAAGTATAAATACTAACAACAGCATGCCACTTGTGTAGGCTCTGGTGCAGGCCATGTGTAGAGCCTACATACACAAATAAAAATCTGCCATTGTGTAACCTCATTTAGTGATAGTGACTTAAGAGAAATGCATTTAAATGACTTACTACTTGACCTAGTACTACTAAAGGGTGAAAACAATGTGAAAACTAAAAGAGTTTTCCTCACAGCTAAACAGCAAAAGATTTAGTTGTTAGGAAAGAATGTTATCTACTGCAACATAAAAGTAAAAAGAAATTCAGCAGTGCTCATGCATCTTCCTCGGTTGTCATGTTGGAAAGTTTGAACCTTTCCTCCTCCTCTTTCTGCTTCTCTCGCACTTCTCCTTCTAAATGGTATCCAATCATTAGCTGGTACATCAGCACACCCACCACTGCACCCAAGAAGGGTGCACAGATGGGCACAAAGAACCAGTAGGTGTTTGCTCTGTAAGAGAATAAATTAAAAAAGCTGTAATGCATGTTGTCATTTTACATTTTTTATTCAGTTTACCCTCTGTAGCAAGCCTAAATAAAACATGAATGCATAACGGACGTTAAAGACATGCAGTGTTACGGATCAGCAAGCATGTGAGCCATGCTAATACTGAGATATTTTAGTTTTAATATGTTTAAAGGGAAACATGAAGATCAGTTTACTCATCACATGGAATACCACTCAGCCTGTGAAAACAATTGTATGGTGCCCTCTGTGGTTTATGTGGGCTCTTTTGCTTCATTGGCAATGTTTTAAAAATACTGTCTCTTGCGAGTTGTCATGATTTATAGAAGCACAATATGAAATTGCTGCAGTACTCCTTTAATATTTCTAGTTTCAAACAATGAAATGTCAGCCCCACCCATTTTTTCCCCCAAATTTGTATTTACTGCCTCCAGTAACTGACAAAAGGTTGGCAGCAGAATAACTTGCATCCAATCTTTATTCATCTCCAGTGCCACCTGCTGTATGGGTGATATTACTGTTCCCTACAGTTCAACCTGGCATAGTGGTTTAAAGTACTCAAAAACAGTTCTGTACTCACGTGAAAACCTCTCTACCCCAGCCTGCAAGAGCCGTGAAGATGCGTGGTCCCAAGTCCCTGGCTGGGTTGACGGCATAGCCAGAGTTGAAGCCCATTGACAGGCCAATGACCAACACCACAAAGCCTACAGTGAAGGGCTCCAGACCTCTCGGGACTGGATTGTTGTGTGGATCAACTATGGCGAGGATGCATACGATCAATGCAGCTGTTCCAATAAACTGAAGGACAGTACAGAGAGAATGATCAATGACTGCTTTTGTTTAATTTGGAAACAAACAACTTTTCGACCCCCACCGCTGTTGCAAAGACAACCGAATCATTTTCCGTTTTCCTCAATACCAAACTAACAACACAGGAAATACTGCATTTTTTTTTAACTGCAGTTCTTCTGGTTGTTTTACCATCTGCCATTTCTGGGGATAGTAACTGCAAAGAACTTACACTGATAGTCTTTGGTAACTGGGGATAGCTACTGATAGCTACTGGGGAAAACAAAAGCACTATTCTCTCCCTAATTTGGTTGCACAATGGTTGACATGCTTTCTTTGTGCCATAAATCGAGCCTTCATTTTCCTAGGAGATCATATCTGGTAATTGCATAGTGAGGTGAAGCTTAAAGGGAACTGGTCTGAATGCCGATGGTGTCATTATTCTAAAGCCAATACACTGTGCAAACAACTTACTTACTTCATATTGATGAGTCATAGCAAAAAATTTGTTTATTTCCACAAAATTATTTCCAATAGTAAGATAAAATAGTTCTGCTGAAGCATCAAAAGAGTCTTTTAATCAATTTAAAATACCTTTCAGATATTCCTTTGAGGAGACAAACTATTTTCAATTACACAAACCTGCATTTTGAAAATTAATTTGCCTTTTAATTCATTTCAGGTATGTTTAATTACCTTTTAAAAAGTTACAATATTCACACATGATTTTTTCTGAAGATGTTGAAAAGCTGTCAAACTGAAAACTTCTCTCAAGAAGAAAATAAACTTGAAATCTAGCATTGGGTCAACTTTTTCATCAGAAAACAGCATATCATGGAACTTCCACTGATGCATCCTGGCATCAAGGGATAGCAGGAGCATCACAAGGAGAGCTTAGGTGAACATAGGGTTGTTTTCTTCAAATTGCATGGTTGCATCACTACAGGTCTGGTCTTGAGAGCAATCAGTTTCACAGTATATGCACACAGCAGCTATGTTATGGATTACTTCACATGCTGGGATACGTCAGGATCTGTAAGAGTGATGCAGCAGCAGCACTGGCTAGTGGCCACCCTGGCCAGCGGGGGCAACACTTCTGGTCTAGTTACTGTAACAGAGGTGCAAAACTGTGTCTACTGCAGTTTTATATGACTGCATTGCTGATACCAGCACAGAAGAAGTGCTGTTTCAATGTCAACAGGGGTCTTTTATAAAGATAAACTGCAAAAACAATAGTCAGTTAACTGGACTAATGAAGCTATGGGCACGGTACAGTGGGTGTTGAGGGTGCTGCATTACCCCATATAGACAACGGGTAAAACAACAAAGTCTGTAAATAGTTGGCTATTTTACCATAACTTATGGGCTATCTTAACATTTGTTTTGAATTTTGAACAGTGTATGATAAGGTGCCTGTCAGGAAAATATATGAAAAAAAGATGTTTAATTTCTCCGATCTGATGTAGCAACATCATCATGATGGAGCAAAGTACAGAGGTCAGGGGTCAGCTAGCATTAAACTTGGGGAGAGGTTTGCTCTAGCAGGAGTTAATCAATAGCTCACAGAAGCTGAACAGGCTGAGAAAGACCAGAAATTTGTCAGGACCGTTTTGGAGCTGCTTTTTAGTTCCATAAAATATCTTGGACATGAAGGACTTCCACTGTGGGGATAAAGCCATCGGGATTGAGTTTGTAGCAGACATAACGCTATAAGTTGCCCAGGGGACATGAGTGGCTTCAGTAAACAGACCACTGGAAGTCTGACACCAACAAAAAAAAGACTTTAGAATTATTGGTACATGTAGTCTAGAGAGAAACTACGTCTAAGGCGAGTGGACGCACATTCTTTGGACAAAGGGAACCACAGATGTAAGTATGTCTGAGCCTAAATAAAACATGAATGTCAGAATAAATGATTGAATATATTGTATCTGTAGACTACGAATATGTAACATTTTATTATGTAGCGGATATGTTGAAACTTTACATTTCAACAATGCTGCAGTTAACGTGGTATGGTTTAGACACAAAGACCACTTGGTTGGTTTGGAAAATATCATGTTTTGGCTTAAAATACCTGCTTTTGTTAGCACAATGGCTGCTGGGAATGCCTCTGATGTCTTGCTAAGATCACCAAGTTTTGGTGGCACTATCACTGCTGGAAATATCTCTGATGTCTTACTAAAGAGCAACCAGTTTTGTTGTGCAGTTGTCTCAATGAAAATATGTGAGTGTTTATGAAAATTTAAAAATGTATATTGCCAGATATTTAATATTATCTTATTTGCTGATGACTGTTAGGCATGGCTAGCATATAGCTAATAATGGCCCTCTCAACACATTGTACTTGCCTCTGGAGGCAAAAGCATCTTTCCTTTTGTCAATAGATTTTGTTTGCCTGCTTTTTCACACAACTACTGAGAGTAGAATCCAAAATATGTCACTCACACCTGTTGTAGGAATGTAAGCTCTTCCTGAGATAAATACATGTAGACATGAGCAGCGGCACTGTATCTGCAGTGTCCAGATTTTTTATGCACAGTGCGTAATTTTTACGCACAGGGTACCTTCATTAATTATTCGACTCTTCCGACAAAGCGGGATCTAATTGACCTTCCTTTTCCACACACTTACAAGCTGTTCCACATAGATCCCAAGTTTAGACAATCAGATCAAATGAATAGTGACACTGTCCTGCTCATTACACCGTCTGTTGCTTTTAAAAGGTTAAAGAGGATGAGAGGAGCTGATGTGATGTGATTGGCTATTAAGCTATTACTGGAGTGCCAGATTTCCATGCAATACTTCTGAACAATAAAAATTTGGGACTCCAGCAGTGAAGCCACAAATGTCCTACACCATACTATGTCTACAATTGATGTGACTCAGCCATCATTTTCAATCATCTGTCTCTTGGAAGAGAAACTTTAATTTGAGTTAATACTGCAGTCTCAGCTCCAACAAACATGCGTCACTATGACATCAAGTGTTTTTTTCTTTACCTAAATATGTGAAATTGAGGCTGTTGCCTAACACAACAATACAATACACACTGACGGAAAATGACACGTACTACAGTACTTGTGCAGTACTTTGGCTGGAGTGTGAGAGGTAGCATGCTGCTTTAGATGGATCCACCATTTCAGAGTGAAATACTTCAGAAACCAAGTCACTCCTACCTGGTCAAAGAATCCATTAACCAGTGAGAGATATTTGGATGGATATGTGGCAAAAATCCCAGCCGTGGCATTCTTCCCCACCACAACCAGCTCCCCCTGGCTAAAGTCCCACAGTGCATCTGGTGGAAGAATATACAAATCATATTACATTTTCTTTTTTAAGAAAATATAAAACCCATTTTTAAAATTTTAAATTTATTTATGTATTTCAAGAAAACTTTGTTTTGTTTTTCTGGACTGCAGGTGATTTAGGAGGATATGACATTCTATTTTCTGCCAAACTGACTAAAAGTTTATATTCAAATCAATTTATTATTTAAAGGAGCAGTTTGTGGGATTTTGTGCCATCTAGTGGTGAGGTTGCAGACTGCAACCAACCGACTGCCCCTCCTCTCTCCAAGTTCGAGGAAAACCTATGCTGTGTCTCAAATCGCGTACGTCTGTACTTACTTAGTTGCATTTGTTCCGTCAAATTCAAGCAAACACTTCAACATAAATATGTGAAAGGCCCTCTTTACAGCCAGCATTTGATTGGTTTGTTCTGGGCTACAGTGGAAACATGGCAGTGCAACATGACTGGCTCCATGGAAGAGAGCCTACTCTTTATGTAGATATGAAGGGCTCATTTTAAGCTAACAAAAACATAATTCTTATATTCAGATGATTATACACTAAAGACAGGTTAATTATGATTATTCTGTCTAATATCTGCCAATATATCCCCTAAATCTTACACACTGGACCTTTAAATAGCCTGCAAATTTTCCGTTAAATTGGTGAAATGATGTACGTTTCAGAGATAGAGCTGATGACAGCAACTGCAAACACAAGTGCACTTGGCATTTCAGTTTCATTTTTACTTTCTGCTTGCTTACATAAATGTAATCACTCACTGAATGTGGGCTGAGGATGCACAATCATATAGATAACTATGGCTGCATTCAAGCATGCAGAATAACATCGAAAGCATACAAAGCAAGCACACAACACAACATGCACAAACTGTAAGTTTTCATACAATTAAACTCACTGTTGCACAGCTCACACAACAACAAAGATCCTCAGTTTGACCTGAAACACTGAGACTGCAGCCCCTGATCAGCCTCTCAAACTACAAGCCCACTGCTTTTACAGTACTGAGCAACATGTCTCAACAACTACTGGACAAATTATCATGAAATTTGTTATAGACATTCATGTTACCTCGAAATTCTTATTTATCTATCTTTCTAAAATGCAGTGAATTGGTTTGTTCTTCTCATAATAGCTAAAATTGGTTTTGGGTACTTGCCAATTGATACTGATTACCCTAAAGCAATACTTTACCCCCAAAATGAACATTTGTGTATCAATTACCGACCCTGTGTTATGTTGAATTTGTAAAGAAACTTTGTTTTGCATGTCTCTCGTGAAGTAAGCATCTAGAAACTAAGGAAATCCATGACAAATTTATGTTATAGGGGTCCGTCTTTTACAACAGCAAAACTATATCAAACATCTGTTTACAAACTATCACACAACTCGTGCAGTATAACCCTCTCATCTCCTGTCTAATCTATCTAGTCATACACTCAATACTTCCCAAACAGACAGCTCTTTCTTTGAGGAACTGAACAGATAGTGAAACTTTATCTATGCTCTTTTCAGAGCTATACTCTATGGACAAACATAGTAACTTTACCTCACTGACAACAGAAGCTGCTGGTATACCACTGGCTTGATTGGTAGTTTGTTTTTGTCATTGTGTGACTTTGGTGAATCTGAACTAACCCTTGAAAACACCAAAGTAACACAGAAACACAGACTAACTTCTGCTTGAAGCAGTGGTAGGTCAGCAATCCCATAACATAAAACTACTATGAACTTAAGTTTAGCTCCCCGTCACAAAAGGTTGTCTGTTTTGGAAGCACTGGGTATACAACTAGATAAATAAGCCTTGGATTATACTGCACAAGTTGTGTCAGAATTTGTAAACAGATGTTTTGATATAGTTTTTCTGTTGACCCCTATGACTTCAATTCATCAAAAAAAAAAAAGTCTCTGTTTTTGGATTCTTCATTTACTGGAGGCACACAAACAAACAAATAAAAAGTTTTCTTAACAGATGTACAGCGTAAACTGGGAAGAGGAACTGATATACAGGTAGTCATTTGGGGGGTGAAGTATGCCTTTAAAGTACTCTACATATAATAAGGTGCAGCATGTCACACAAAGATTCGGTTTTTGTTTTACAGTTTGTTCAACAGTACAATACTGGCCAGCACAAATGATTTAGGATGGCACCCTTTACTGTCAGCCTGATGTTTACTGCTTGTATAAACTAAATAATGTATGTTAAACCTCTTTAGTAATCACCTGCACTTCTCTCACAGGTTATCATCATGCAATTTTGCTGCTGTCCAGCAACTTTCCTGGACACGTGGAGTATCTTATGCAGTTAGATACACCAGGCAATAGAACATAAAGTCTTTGAAAAGACAACTCATGGAAGGTAACCTGTAAGTGTGTTAATTGACTCCTTTGGTGAGAGATTCAGTGGGAGACAGCCACAAAATTTGTCAAGAGCTAAGGTGCAACAGTAGATGCTCATTTGTTTACGAACGTGTGCACATAGAGAAAGCAACCATCTGGTTTTGTTCAAACTGTCAGGCAGGCAGTTTACAACAGGTAGTTATTTTTGTATTGTCACCACTATGCTGCAGTATACTGAAGGAAATCAAAGGTTCAAAATTGTTCTTGTCCTTGGGGTCCATCCATCTTGTGTCCCCTCCTACAACTTGTATAAACAACCAAGTGTACCTCTGAATAGACGACAACAATCTTGATTTGTGTAATTATTACAGGTGTGTGGCCTGTTCAACTTTAACACTGTTATTAATCTGATTAGTCCTTTTTCAGTTTCACATACCAAAATACATGCCAAATACAATCGCTGCACCCAGGAAGGCTCCGAGAGTCTGGAAGAAAAAGAACAATGGGAACTTCCTCCATGGCTCCCTCCCGAGTAAACACAGTGAGAGGGTCACAGCTGGGTTCAGATGACCACCTAAAGATGAAAAAAATATAGAAACTTTGGTTTATTTTCATACATCATATCCACTATCACATTCTATCTGATTCACACACAGGTAAACAAACACATGGAGGCTGCCTTATTCCCCCACCCCTTTCCTCAGTGAGACAGAAGAGAGTTGTAAGCCAACTGTATATTCAGTAATTGTGGTCTCAGTAAAGTCTTGTTGGGATGGAAGGTCTCAGCGACACAAATTAAATTGGAGGGATGAAAAGATTTAGAAAAGTATCCTTTTTTCTAACCTTGAAGGGGGGAAATAACTGCTCTGATGGCACACTTGTGTGGGTGCCTCGCTTCTATTCACACCTTAATCGTGTCAGGGTAGGAGCTATCTAATTATAAGAGCTTATTTTCTCAGCTGCAACGAGTGTTAGAGGGGGACAGCCTCATTATAAAGGCATTGAAGAAGTGAGTATGAGTGAACTGCAGAACCCTTTGTAGTGTCGCTGCTTTTGACAGAGGATACAGGGATTGAGGATTGACTCTCTCACTTTCCTTTCAATTACAGACCACATAGTTTTTCAGTTCAGGGGTAAGTGCTCTGTCCGTCTGTGTGTGTCTCTTTTAAATTTTGCATTCCTCTGTCCACTGCTTCCTGTTCTGCTTCCCCTGCTGCCTCTAGCTGTCATTCGTCTGGCAAAACACATCAGTGTGGTAAATACTGCACTTCAGATGACTGCCAGTTTACCCTTTGCTGATATTTAGTGTCTGTCAAGCCATCAATAATAATGAATCCCTGTTATGATGGAATTTGGAGAGAAAAAGCTGAGTCTTGTGGAAACACTCTTTGAATGACAGGTACTTCATGACGGTGATGCAAATGACTGTAGCTCAACTAAATGTGATTTTTCTGATGATAAAAAAGTTTACTAAATCCATCCTTTGTTGACAGTGGCTTTACTGCCTCATTGTTGTTGCTGTATGTCTAAATATATAATAATAATGTCAGTTGCAAAACCAACCATTTTTCCTTTAAATAGCCTTTTTTTCACCTAACCTCACTAAAAATATATAGAAAGGCAAACAAACTGGTTTTGCAGGGGACCTATTATGCTCATTTTCCTATTCATATTTGTATTTTGAGTTTCTACAAAAAAAATATTACATGCTTCAGTGTTCCAACACCTTATTTTCCTCATGCAGTGTAATAACATCAGGGTTCTTTAAACCCCCTCTCAAACAAGCCTGCTCTGCTCTGATTGGTCAGCATTTCTGGGTCAGCTGGGGTAATGATTGTAACTGAGAATAGCAGCACTTTCTACCATTGACAATAACGAATAAAAGCCTCTTAACCAAAATCTGGGAGAAAAGAAACATCGGCAAACAAGATGAAATGTTTTCCTGATGTTAGCATGTTGCTACATGTAGCAATGTACTTGTACCCAGGGAATGTATATTACAGTCTATAGTGGCACTTTCTTTTGTGAAAAATCACCAATAAAAGCTTTCAGACCCAAATCTTCACAACTTGACATGTCTCAGCGGGAATATGGTCTGAAATCATCAACCAAAATGACAACTTTCCCTGATATTATCATGTAAGTACATCTACACCTACATATTTGCAGCCAAGGAATGACTGTAACTGTTTAAAGTGGCACTTTCTACCAACCACTTGTAAACCAAAATTTTCTCAACCCGACTTGTTCCAGCAGGAATATGATCCAAAACTGGGGACATATGAACAACACTGGCAACCAAGAGGACATGTTAGCATGTAGCTACATTTAGCATTGTAGGCTATGTAATGTAAACATCTGTGTGCATGCAGCAGATGATCATCCATCAAGAGCTGTGGTCAGCTTGTCTCAAAACTAGAAAAAATGTTGGAAACACTGAATTTAGAACGGTCTGAAGCCTGAGGTTTTTGCTGTCACCGTTTACTCTTACATATGTTTACCTCATTATTTGAATTATTTGAATTTATCTAACCATGTTTAACATGGACATCCAGCGCTGTTACATTATATTCAAGACAGATAATAAGGAAAAGCATAATAGGTCCCCTTTAATGAAGGTGACAAAATACAGAATTGACCACAAAGCACATAAAGAAATATTTCTTATTTGTTATGGTTTTATAGGCTATGTAAGAACAAAAATATATTTCTTTTGTGTGCTGAAAAGTCATTCACTGAGAGAGACTCCAATGAAACTCCCAGAAGAGACAACAAAATAGACTTATTTGGAATTTGGGATGAGTAATGCTGCATTAAAAACGCTGTTAACACAATCACAGATATGGATGTATCATATTAAACCATGTTTTATCGCGGGAGTTTTTGAGATTCCAATGATGTGTCATTTTCTGTAACGGACTTCTGAAACATGTCATCACTTTAATGCTGCGCTTATAGGCAATTATAAAGTAAAGTGAGGTATAAAAGTGATAAAACAAGTTTAAGTATGTTTTATTAGCCTCTAAAGAGGGCCTGGGGTCACCAGGACCTCAAAACAAAACATCCGGGAGACCGGGAAGCACCTGTACCTTTTGAGATACTGTACAGCGTTCTTACCTGAGATTTGTCCACTCACAAGAAGGCCCAATGTTACAGCAAAACCAAAAGCAAAGTTGACAGTGAGGAACGTGCCATGGGAGCCTCTGCTTAGCACCACCTGTGCTACTGCTCCACAACCAAACATCTGGAAAGAGGAGGTGGAGATACTTAAGACAATCTGTTATTTACTGAACACATCTACCTTTTTATGCCTTTTTTATCATTTCCTAACCACACACTTTATTTGAGATCCAACCAGTGAAAAATATGCAGTGAAGTTGAAAAAGACAAACCCTGAAATGAAGTTATTTTTGTAGACAGACAGTAGTAGAAAAACTTCAAAGAGAATAATAAAGCTCCACAGTGGTCTGACCTCGAGTCAGGTGTCTGGCTGAGTCTTGCTTTTTGTCATATCTAGGGTGTGTCTCTCTGACCTCAGAGGTCAGGAGTATGTTATGGTCGGGCTTTGTGTGGGACTATTGATGCCAGCAACAATCTGAGTCCACCTGCAGAGCCTTCCTCTGCGGAGGGCCAGCTGTGACCACCAAGGGGACCAGACTGCCAGCAGAGTGAAAGGTCTCCTGGAATTAACAGATCAGTCACAGCTGGGCACCAGAATAACAAATGGCCTGCCGTTTCACCGTTGGTGCCCTCTCCTGATATTTGTGTTGCCTGTGGGTTACCATGAGAAACAGAGGGATTCCAGGTTGTTTTGTACCGCCTAAAAAACATTTTGTTTTAATTTAAAAGAATCTTGTGGCTTCCTAGTGTGTTGAAACAGTTTACAGTGGGAACTGCACATGCTGTCTTCTACCATTAGCAAAGAATATGGATATGAAATAATGTGGTTTTGTGTGTGTAATTTAAATACAAAGAAGGACGTGACAGGGGATAATTAAAGCAGCACTCCTCGGTGAAAACAGTTGAAATTATTCAGTGTTTCTTTGCTTCATAGACATCTAAGAAAGCAGCAATTTAATGAGAAGTAGAGCAGCAGTTAAACGTTCTTTACCTTTTAGCACGACTGTAAAAGTCGCCTTTGAACATCAAGTCAGTCTTAAAGAAGACACCTAGAGGCCCTAACAAAAAACCAAATTATCAGCTGTTTTGTCATCAAACAACTAAACTCTTGCCAGACACGGTCGCACCCTCACCTCTCTCTCTACACAAACATGTTGGACGAGAAAGAGACAGAATCTCTTGGGGGAATCATCTCAAAGGTCTTTCTTTTCTGTTGAACTTCATGCTGAATAAAGTGCTGGTGGAAAGCTCCAGGAGATGTTCTTAGTCAGAAAATCTTGCAACCTGTTAACCATTTATTATAATGTGTTTTGCTCACCATCTCGCATCTCTTCTTTCGCATCTTTGTCAGCTGTCATGCACTTACATGATATACATTCTTTTTTTAGATTTGTGACATGATCTTAGGCATATTCAGTGGGAAAGTTTTCATTTTCATTTTGTCACATCTCTCCATGCCACAGGCTACACTGTACTACACATTTGCTGCCCACTGAAAAGTGGAAAACTGACCTCCAGTGGGGGATAATACATAGAGTAATGACTACAAACAGACAGATAGCGCACCTGGATCCTAGCCATGGGGTGGGCTGTCTGTTCTGTTCACAGGAGAATTATTGGAACATTTATTTACTGAGTGTCCGAGGTTAGCTGGTTTGCTCAAGTCTTTAGAGTCACTGTGGGTTTGGGAGAACACTTCTGTTGATCTATTTATGTATGGTCCTAAATGTCTGGTGAGGAAAAGGCACATCTGTACTCTTCCGAATTTCATGTTTGCAGCCGCTATCTTGATATCCAGGAAAAATAAGGTTAAGGGTGCAGGATGTACAGATGGTGTAGGTCATGAATGGACTGGTGGCTGCTTGTCTGAAGGTTGAACATGCTTACTATCAGACAGTGAATAGGTTTTCAGAGCATTCTGGGCATTGGCTGGGGTTCTGTGCTTTGTTAGGGAGATAAGAAAACCGATGCTTCATTTCGGATTTGTGAAATGGTTATTTTAACCTACTACAACCCTGCGTCCTCATGTCAGGACATTACATTTTAGGATTGCTGCACTTTATACTTCTTAACTTAGACCTGTAGTCCTTGTTTTTGGTCATTTTTTGTCCACACATTTAGTGGAAGCAAAAGCACAATACAGTAATCTATGTAAAAACAAGATCACAGTCATCTCTGCAAAGTCAGTCTACAGCCGATACTGACAACAGTGGACAAGGTAGCTATGGAAACAAAATTTTACTAAATCAAATTTTAAGGTCGAACTTGTTGATTTATACTTAATAACATTTGTAGTTTGATATGGCATACAGTTGTGACTGATTTTAGCAATAGTAAGGCTCTAAGATGCTGTTAATTAGGAAGTACTCATTTGAGGACATTGGGACTATTATTATATTATCACAGCATTTCACCCAGGCCAATTAGAAGTAACAGACTGCTTGAAATATGAAGCGAGAAAGTTACAAAATAAATAGATTACATGGTTTTTAGATACCTTGCTCTTTTTTTTTTTTTTTTTTTTTTTTGGTATTTGCAGTTTTGCACAGCCCTGTTTTGGCGCTGAAATGAACAGTTATAAAAAGCTTTAAATCATAACCCCCCCAACCCATAGATATACAAAACATTGAACATGCTCACACATTGAAATAATCTATTTTACACTTTATTACATACCTGTGAAAATTAAAAATAGACTTAACCCAACTCAAATTTACTCTTCGTTTGTCTACAAATGCATACATTTTGTTAAGATTTTTTTTGTGGTGGTAGTGTTTTACATTTATGGATACAGAATATCAAAAACTAGCCACACAAAGCTGCATGTTCAGCTGTGATGAAAAGGTAAATTTCAAGGCACTACAGTATTTAAGTAAGAAATAGCAAAAGAAAAAGTAAATGGCAAACAGAAAAATATGGGGCATGAGATTTGTCATGACAGCCAACCATTTCAGATTCTTATTTAAGCACAACCAAAAGTACATTTAATTTAGCATGAATTTACTGAATGGCAGCAGATGATAATCTGAAATTCATGCCTTCAGTTTTAAATGTAGTAAACTAGTTTATACTGAGTACAGTAAACATCTAGCAATTTAGTTTATTATCCGTGTTTACTTGAACAAAATGATCCACTCAGTACGCTGCAGGAGGGATGCAAAATAATCTTCACTCACCACCAGAATAAGAGTTCCCAGGCACTCTGCCAGGGCCTGGCGGAGGAGCACATGCCGAATTTGAAAGGTCCCTGCCAGTTTCTCCAAAATGTCTCTCTGTTTTCCCATGATGCAGTTATTATAAGATTATCTTGAGGTAGGCTCAGTGGTCTAACATCGAATGTGAGTCAGTAGCTGCGCATCAGCTTTTAGGGGTCTCCACAGGATCCCTCCCTTTGGACTGCCTGCCACTCCTAAACACATTTCCACCCATCTCATCCTCACAGTTTCTGTGGCTGCAGAACTTGTGCTCTGACTTACTTTTAGCATTTCTCTCTGTGCAGCACAGCCAAATATGCAAATAAAGCCATAAAGTTGCCCATTTACTCTAGAAGCTAACTGATGGTTGTTGTTTCAAGGTCTTTCATCCTACATTAAAATTATACTCAATTAAAATACAGTCTTTTTGTACATAATTGCGCACATCCATCAAGCAAAGGACTTAATCCTGAGGGACATGACATGATGGAGACCCTTTCTCAAACCAATCCTGCCTTACTACACATCACAACTCATACTCACAGCTATGGAAGATGCCTCACATTATAGAGGAATGTATAAAACAAACAAGTAAACTGTAAGATGCACATAACACTATCCACCATGAACAGGAAACATTTGTCACCATGGATACTGATAGATGGTGTGCTCCAGCAGCTGTTAGAGCTCTATCGTGTAATGTTTCACTTTAAATGAACTAATTCCTCTCCAGCTAACGACGTTTAGAGCCAATGTGGGCTTAAAGCATTAAGTTAGTTTAAAGGAGACTGTTTCACTGTTTTGTGTGTCCTCATGAGGCAGAACCAGTTCTTTGGACAAGAAAGATGAGTGTGTATTTTGCCCAGTCATTGTTTCACTGTAAATACAAACATCTTCAAAACACTGACAATGTGCTATGATGCAGAGGGAGGACAAAGTCATTGTTTCGCAAGTTAGAGGTAAGTCTTGAATGAGTCAGGACCCAAGTCTTAAACTTTGAGTTTCGAGTCCAAAACAATTCACTGTGTGCTCCTCACCAAGTTTAACACCATTTTAAGTACATAAGAATATACTGATTTTAAAAAAATCTTTAATGCCTTTTAAAATTTGTATTCATTTATTTTCATTTAAATGGTTGTTTATTTAAAAGTTGTTGCGCCTTTGTCTGCCATTTTAAACCCACATGTTTTGCATACCGCAATTTGGTTTTTGTTGACCACCATACGTGTACGTGTTGGATGTCAATAATAAAATGTTAGATGTTCACTGTTGTCTCCTGCAACTTGATTGGATTCATTGCCTTGCTAGAAAAGAATAGTGTTAATGTTGATTCAGGAAATGAAGGATATTAATTGATCCGCGGCACACTTTTTAAATAACATACTTTTTCATCTTTGGGACTGGAGGACGTCACAAGTCATCGGAGTTAAAATAAGAGCAATAAGAGCCCAATAGCAAATAATTCAGTCATGTATATCAGTCAGGTTATCAGTGGAGAAAATCAAGTGGTGGTGAAGGTTGATCTGGCTACTCATTAGTAAAGTGTTGAACCTTCAGTTATCAAATTACCTTGTTAGTGTTAATCTGGGGAGAAAGCAGGAATAAAGCACAAAGAGGTGTTTACTCAAAGGTGTTTTCACCTTGCTGTAACATTCAACCATTCACCAGTGTGTGTGTGTGTGTGTGTGTGTGTGTGTTTGTGTGTGTTTGTGTGTGTCAAGCAGGCTAATGCAAGTGGTATCATTATCTCTGTGCACAACAATTAAGACGTTCACATCTCATGCTTGGTTCAGCGTATTAGTGCGATGGGAATGGCCAGGGGAGAGAACTTTGATGGTTTATCTTGGAGGTTAGTTAAAATCAAACTGACTTGCTGTTTTGGCACAATGCAGAAAGCAACCTTCATGATAACCCCAATTAACATGTTTTTCATATACTGATTCATTTAGGCTACAGATCAGGCTATTTATCGAAGATTTTCCCCGACCGCAGCATGTCCTCTCATGAGGCTGCTGCCTTTATTTTTGCTTTGTGTGTATCTTGTGTTCTACACCCAGCTTGCTGAGAATGGAAGGTAAAAGGTGGCATATGAATATTTTCCTAAAATTGATGAGACCTGAAACCTTAAATAAATAGAAGAGAATAAAAATCTCCATATGCTTCGAAACAATGCGCAGCTCATCACATTTGCATCACTTTGCACAGTATTGCCTTATATTATACTTTCACATGAGCCAATCTTAGCTAACTAGGAAAGAGAGAAAGAGCTGAGGGAGGCAGCTAAAGGGAGAGCTGGATTCAGACTACAAGCAGGTGAGTAAAAATGTCAACAAACAACCATATTCTGTGTAATTCATCGAATGGGAAATGGGCCAATTTTTATTTTTTTAATAAAGTAATCTAATAGATATAGTGAAATATGGGATGGTAAGGCCAGTAAATATGATGAAATCCTACATGACATTTTGTAATGGTTCTGTATTCTAGTACATATTTGGTAACACTTTAGTTGAAGGTATGCACATAAGAGTGACATGACACTGTCATAACTATGACATGACACGGTCATGAACCTGTCATGAACATTATGTACATGTCATAAACGTTTATGACTGCTGTCATTAAGTGTCATTCGGTTTTTGTAATGAGAAGGTAACATTGTTTGGGTTGTCTTGATTATGACAATTTGACATTAATCAAAGTGACATTACCAGAAGATGTCTTTGTCATGACAAGTTGACATTAAATTTGTTTGGGATGTCCTTATTATGACAACTTGACATTAACCAGGATGACATTACCAGAAGATGTGTTTGTCATAACAACTTGACATTAACAAGAAATGCACCTCTCTTTGTGTCTATGACAAGCTGACATAATGATTGATACAAACAAATCTTCTTGTAATGTCATCCTAGTTAATGTCAAGTTGTCATAATAAGGACATCCCAGATTTGATGTCCTAATCAAGACAAGTCAAACAATGTCAACTTGTCATTACAAAAACCGAATGACACTTAATGACAGCAGTCATAAATGTTTATGACATGTACATGATGTTTATGACAAGTTCATGACAGTGTCATGTCAATCTTATGTAGATACCTTCAAGTAAAGTGTTACCCATATTTTTACATACAAAACTGCATATAGCTACATCAGTCTAATTCCTGAGCTTTGCCAGCAGTTATTGAGTGTTAGTGGTTGTTCTTTGAAGAATTTATTCAGGTATGAACACTTGACAGAGCATTTAAAAAAAAAAAAAAAAAAAAAAAAAAAAAAAAGGTCCTGCATTTGCAGGGGATAAAACACTTAAGTTAGAAACACTGCATCAATGCAATAAAAATGGACTATGACAGTGTGCATTTCTTTTTTTTTTTCATTAAGCTCAAAAATTCAAAACAACTTAAATCGATTTTTGGTTAGTTCAGTATTTTGCGCATGCTGATGGATGATAGGCAAATGGGGGGAGGGGGGGGGGGGGGGGGCTTGTGCACAGCCCTTCAAAATGTCTTTGCACGTTGCATGTTAGGCAGGATGATATTTCATTCTAATGACTTTTACATATAATCTTTATAAAAGATTATTAAATCCATAAGTGGATTAAAGTTTGGTTACTTGCATCAAATAAATAGTTTAAACTCAAAGTGCAAGTCATTATCATGGAATAGCATCCTCTATTCTAGAGTAGACAAGAGCTCACTTACAGAAGCATACAGTCAAACACACACAAACACACACACACGACACTCTATGAGAACATATAAGACGCAGCATGTCCCAACCAGCAGGCTGTCACTTCTACTAAAACGCTGGGTTTGTTTAGCTGGAGCCTCATGCGTGCAAGATAAATTGATTTTTAAAATAAAAATCACAGTGATGCTCACTCAGCTCACCCCAGCGAGGCTTCTGTCACACTGATTACAATTGTTTGACTCTGCGATATTGACCTTCCACTACCAACCACAGTGAGGCCAGGGTTAATCTTGTCTTTGCACTTTAAAAATTAAACACACATGCTGATTTATATTTTATACCCCTGAGCTGGTTTCATAATGCACTGAGTTGCATTCTGTGTACAAAATCAAAGATCATACATTGCTCTCTGTAAAACAACGTGTAATGTGCTTCAGGGGAACTACCGCTGCATGTTTATGTGGATGAGTTAGAAGAGGCAAATGGTAAGAGACAAAGATGAATGGGTATATGCTTATTATTTACATTGACATGATTATGCATAGTGTCCTCCACTGCTTCCTCTGAATAAAATTAGTTTCCATTATCGGTGAATTGTATGAAAATTCATGGCTAAAGGTGCTCAGTGTGTGTGGACACAGTCGAGAGAGTGGCACCACATTAGCATAACATCAATGTCGAGCATACACCCCTGAATCGAGCTAATCAGTATTCCTACTGTCATATTAGTGTGGCACTCAGAATCTAAAATATACAGGTATCTGGTAATATCACCAATCAGCCATGTATATATATGCTGCAGTCACACTCGAATGGAATTTTAGGGAAATATGAAAACGCATCTCTTGCTGTCCACAAGGGTTAATTACAAATGAGCAAAGGCTGGAAAAGGGGATGTACTGTAATGAGAGTGCATTTTATCTCTGTTGTTGCGAGTAGTACAGTGGTTATGTATCTTGTAGTGTATCATGTAAGAGCTCCAGCAACATGTTCTAGTACAGCACAAGTGTGATTGCAGGTGGTGGTGGTGGTGGTGATTGAAGGGGCTATTATTTTGCTGCCATCTTCTTTCATGCGTTTCATACGGAAAAGGGGTCGAATATTAATGTCAGTAAATGGCTGATATACACCCAAAGAACCAAATTCCAGTTTTTGTCCCTCCCCCCATACATCCAAAAGTGTTTCTTTTTTCTTTCTTTTTTTAATATATCACAAAAATCAGGCTCAAAGGTTCGGTGTGTAGGATTTAGGGGTATATATTGGCAGAAATATTGTATAACATGATCAGTATGTTTTCTTTAGTGTTTATATCTGCATAGGGAGCAGATCCTCATCTGCCATGTTGCACCACCATGTTTCTACATTAACCCAAAATGGACAAACCAAGCACTAGCTCCAGATAGAGCAATTTGTATTTTGGCATATTCAATAATTCAGCTCCTGGTTAAAACCATCTGAACATTAGGATCTTAAGTTATCAGAGAAAAAGGTGAGCACACATTAGTAGCTGTTAGGCTAGCTGTTCGTCATTGTTTTGGAGAGGAGGAGACCTCTGCTGATATTTTACCTCCTGAACAATGAGCACTGAAAGAACCACCAGAAGTTTCAGCTGGTGGCAATCTGCAATCCTCACCTCTAGATGCCACTAAATCCCCCTAAATCTTACACACTGTCCCTTACGTTTCTGTGGCCAGCCATCAGATTCTGGCTGAGAACGGGAACTGAGCTGCTGATTTGCTCTGATATACTGCCACAAAGGACTTGCTTATTGCATATTTCGTGCTGTTCTAGCAGAATTTGGCATGATGACCACCTTAATTATTTCCTAAATTTTGTTTTGGTCACCATAGGCCCTAAGTGTATGTAGAAATAACAGGAAATGGGATTCAAATCGCACATTCTTGGAGGACCCTCAGACTCCCCCACCCCTTTTAGTTTAATTTATTCATTTATGGGGCGAGAATTTCTTCTTATTATTAAATATAGCTGAAAACAGGGCTGTTTTTCTTAGCTTGTGAAAAGTTACTGTTTTTTTTTTCACAAGACAGTGATGAAAAATTGTGAGACAAAAAGCAATTGGAAGAGGGAAAAAAGGTTTAGAAATGTAAGAAAATGTAAAAACTCCTCCAGCTAATTATGCAGAAACACGCATGCTGAGATCTATCTACGCATATATAGGACAGTAATGTCTCTCTGAGCTTTCAGCATTAATAAAACCATGAGAGTGCTATGCTATTCTCTCCATGGAGAAGAAGTATATTTCACTCTGCTTTGCTTCAGTGTCGTTTATGTTATACAACGCCTCCTTCTCTCCTGACTCTTCATTATATAGCTGCAAATGGATCAAGAATAATATTTTCATATTAATGTTTTATGTAAAAGTAAAATAATTAAGTAGCACATATACCCAGATGATTATTGCTGCTTATCAAACATAATTAATATGGATTATCTTGTGAAAATAATGGAGCATTGGGAGAGAGTTCGAAAGAATTGAGTATGATAATCTGACGAATATAAGGGTCTATGGGTTCACATGCATGATCACACATTTTAAGCTATGAGGATGTTCACAGTTTGGGCTTATGAAAGGTCTGAGGCAATGCTGGGAGGGCACTGTGAAAATTCTTATATTCATGGCTGTGTGTGCCACAATGTGGCTAAATTGCTTGGCTTCAGTACAATGGAAATTTAGGCTCATTGAACTGAACACTTATGTTATACCCCCTTGAGTTCATCAGACTTGCCTTCACTGAGTACAGTACTCAGCACTTGGCACAACAGCATTTTTTTGTACTCATTTATTATATGAAGGTCACAGTATTAGTATTTTTTTAATTTTGCCCTTTTTAATCACCCCATGGGGAATGAATAAATTGATGTCAATTTAATTAAATAACTTTGCCTCTGACAAAAAGCAAAATATGGGCAGTGAAGAGAGCTTTGACAGCTGAGCGAACACAGCATCTGTGACTTTTCACTTTAGATGACAAAAGAAGAAGAAGCAGTTTTTCACATCAGCCAGCTCTCTATGACACATTTTAATGGACACCTGTAACTTTAGCACAAAGGAATGATGGAACAGAGCAGCAGGCTTAAAGGGACAGTCCACCCCAAAATCAAAATTTCTTACTTTTACTCTACCTGTAGTGCTATTTATCAGTCTTGACTGTTTTGGTGTGAGTTGCAAAATGTTGGCGATATTGGCCATAAACATGCCTTCTCTCCAATACAGCAGAACTAGATGGCACTAGGCTTGTGGTGCTCAAAATGTCAAAATAATACATTTGAAAAGCTCAACAGCAATGTCTCTTTCCAGAGATCATGATGTGGTTACTCTAATCTACAGACCTTGTTGTAAGGCGTTTCATACAGGAACAATTTTCTGTCTGCCAAACTACACCCGCCAACTGTATCACAGTGCAGAAGGAGGCATGCATATACAGAAATGTGCATTCAGCTTGTATTATTTTGGCGCTTTGAGCACCACAAGCTGAGTGCCATCTAGTTCCATTATACTGGAGAGGAGGCAGACATCTCTACAGCCAATATCTCAACATCAAAAAAATCTAAACTGATAACTAGCACTACAGGTAAGAGGAAAAATATGGATTTTGGAGTGAACTGTCCCTTTAAGCCAGTTTTTCTCTTAATCACGGAAAGGAGAAAAGTCCCGCCATGGTCAGTAAAAAACATTTTATAATGCATCAAGCATGATTTACGATTTTATTATCTATTGACTATATCCAGTAATAATGTTTTATAAGTCTTTCACTTTCCTTTTGTTGCTAAATCATTTACTTAGATATTGCTGTAAAGTTGCTATAGCAAACTATTATTAATGGGCTTGTAGATGCATTTATGTGTATTTTGAACAATAAACAAATAATTTACAATGCAACACCAACAACTCACCTTAATGTTTTACCACATACTAATTAAAATATGCTGTTGACTGACCACATATTTTATTGATTTCAGTGAGACAGAACAACAAAATTAATGGTATCTAAGAGATATTACAAATAATGTTAATGATACAGATAGAGATACAGAGCCCAAAGCCTCCCCACGTGACAATTTTAAAGCATGTTTTGTTTTTCTTACAGTGTATTGTTGGAAAAAGAAAAAAATGTTTTATAAAATCATTATAACTAAATTCCCCAACCTGATTCTTATGTAATGTATAATAATAGGTCACCCTCCAAATGATATCGTTCAAAATCCTGGAAAACCCTGTGTGCCTGAAAGTGGCTCTCACAGTCATACAAAGACTTGTGTAACAGCAGACAGCTTCTGCACAGCTACCAGATAATGGTCACGACATTTGCAGGCTGCAAAGCAAGCTGGGGCAGTGCACTGGGCAGCAAAATGACACGTCAAGCCACTTTGCTGCCTAAAAGGATCAACAGCTACTTGTCTGCTTGCCACTTGCACAGCAGCTTTGCCTCCTGGCAGACAATGCTTATTGCTTAGCATTCTTGAAGCTGTCTAGAACCTACTGTATATAGCAATGTTTGGCTGCTTGCAAGGCTCAGTGTCATTTTGGTGCTTAGCCGAGTGTCCCGCCATATTGTTTAGCTTCTTGGCAGGCATCTCATATATCTACAGAAGCCTTGAAGCTATGTATTATTATTTTCTTTGTGGGAGATTGTGATTTTGTTGTCGGGTAGGCTGGCATGTTATACTTCACTGCAGACATTGTCAAGTAGTCTTTGGGTTGACTGGAAATTGTATCAAAAGCTAAAAGATATTCATAAAACTCAGGATAACATTCATTCATTCATCTTCTAACCGCTTCATCCTCTTGTTGTGGGGGGGCTGGAGCCTATCCCAGCTGACAGCGGCCGAGAGGCAGGGTACACCCTGGACAGGTCGCCAGACTATCACAGGGCTGACACATAGAGACAAACAACCATTCACGCTCACATTCACACCTATGGACAATTTAGAGTTGTCAGTTAACCTAGTCCCCAATCTGCATGTCTTTGGACTGTGGGAGGAAGCCGGAGTGCCCAGAGAGAACCCATGCTGAGCACAGAAGGGCTCCCACACCCGGGATCGAACCGACAACCCTCTTGCTGTGAGGCGACAGTTCTAACCACCACGCCACCGTGGCGCCCCAGAGGATAACATAAATAAACAAAAAAATGTCTATTGACCTGTGCTCTAAATTATATCAAAACTATTTCTTTCATCTCAGAAATCTTAATTACAAAGGTAGGAGATAAAATGTTAAGGTTGAAAGGAACATTTATTCGCTTTCTTGCTCAGAAGAAGATGGGAAGATACCACTTATGTCTGTAAGGTAAATATGAAGCTTCAGCCAGTAACCAGTTAGCTTAGCTTTGCATAAAGATTGGAAGCAAGTCCCAAGTTATTATAGGCAGAATCAAGCAGGTCAAGTCAAGTCATTGCTCAGGTGAACCAAGGCACCAGTCAAGTTATTCCAAATTAAATCAATTAGCTAATAAGTTTGCCTAAAAGACATTCATATACCTTCTTTTGTGGGGTTTGTTGTGTTGGAAGAAGTTGGATGTTGTGGTGCTCATGTCACAGATATTTGAGCTGCAGACCTTGCATACTGCTGTCCTCTTCTCATTACCGTCATCAACAACATAATCCTTAAATGTTTAATCTTTTTGGACTAGCCCTTTCCATGATAGCTGCATCATGCACTGGTCTCTGCTGGTCTGCTGCGTCCCTGTAGGTTGCCAGGCCTGCGTGCAATGTACTGGAAATCACCCAATTAAAAACAAACCACAACTTATCACTATCTAGAAAAATGCAAATATTTCACTGAAAAGGCAAGAGCTTTCCAGTCATCTGTCTCAAGTCTGAGTCAAGTCTCAAGTCATGAATACCAAGTCACAGTTAAGTTGAGCCTTTCCATCAGTATTAGTCAAGCAAGTCCTCAAATTTGTAACTTAAGTCTCGACTCAGCCCAGTTGCCAAAAGAAGTTATGGCATTATACATCACTGCAAACCATGGATATGTTGCATTTATACATTTCGTGTGTATTATATTAATGTTTCTTAAGCATAAAAGCTGACAGTCATCAGTAGTTGGATGGATGGTGTGACACCTACAAAAGACACCTGCTAAGCTGCAAACCACTGATTGAGACCAACAACAAAACTGGTTGTTTTTTAGAGAAAGTACTCTAACGTGGTACTTTGTAACGCGCTAGAGTACTTTGATTACTTTTTGCAGTAACGAGTAACCTAACGCATTAGTTTGCTGTTTGAGTAATCAAATACTTAAGTACATTTTCAAACAAGACACAAGTTACTTCTATTACTTTTAGAACACTGGTCCTTCAGCTCCGAAACAGCAACGGCTGTTGTTTGGTTCTAATAACGGAGATAACGTTAAACCTATCAGTCTGAAAGAAGCCAAGGCCCTTGTGGCTCGCTACATGGTCGGAGAAATGCTGCCGTTGTCTACGGTGGAGTCTCAATAGGTGGAGTAGGACTCGCTGACAGACATATTTCAGACTCAGGACTTGCATTATGCCTGGTGCACGCTACACGCTGGTACTCACCAATTATCCCCAGCCGTCTTTCACGGCGTGTGTGATGTCATCGGATTATTCTTGTCCTATTTTTATTTCACTATTATTTGAGTCACTGTGTCTGTTCATGTGCCAGCCGACATGTTGTTGTAGTCACCTAAAAGCATCAGCAGACATTTGAAGTGCCACACGTAAACTATCAAGCTACTGTATCTTCCACAGGAAGTTCTGACAAATGTTTGAGAATAAAAGCCTATTTAGAAAATGGAGGGATTCTCTAGCCGAGGTTATAAGGGGCTTTTAATTTGAAACAAGTGTTGAGTTTGAAATGACGGTGCGATATGTTAACTTTACAAAGACAACAGAGTGGATAAAAAGTAAATATATAAACACACAGAGGGATTAATAAATAACGGACCGTCTATAATGTAGTCTGTTTCAAATGAAGCTGGGAGCCTCTGCAGTTGTGGTGAGTAAAAGCCCCGCCGCTATTTGTTAATGTTATTACTTTATGTCCGACCGTGAGGATGTACCATTGTTTGCTAGCTTGATGCTAATGACAGTAACGTTAACTCAGCAGGTTGACAAAGTGCCTCTGCTGTTTCACACCATCATTTCCCCCTTTTACTCTGTGTGGTAACATCCCTAGAGGAAATATTAAAAACACTGGGGTGTTGTTGTCATACAGTTGTCTATGGCAGCAGATCATTCTGTGTTTCTACTGGTCAAAGTGACGGCTGTGATGGGAGAATTGGATCTCAGTGAAGGGCAAGTGGTCCATAACTTTAATTTTGGAGACAAAAAAATGTAGACTTAGCACCCTGTGGTCCATTGCCCAAAAGGAAATGTAGAATACTTAAAAGTACTTTAAAAGTGCTTGAGTTACTTTTCTCAGGGAGTAACGTTGGAAGTACTTTTAAAGTAATTGAGTTACTTTACTCAGGGAGTAACGCAGTAAAGTAACTGGTTACTTTTTAAAAAAGTAACGCAGTAACGTACTTTGATTACTTTTAAAGTAACCCTTACCCAACACTGTCTATTACTAACCATAAACAAGTGCTTTTGTGCCTCAGCCTAACCACACATTAATCGTGCTAATGTAATGTATCAGTGGTTTGCAGAGACATATAATGCCAACATTTATGCTGGAGATTGGGTTGTTAGTTTTATCAGTCTAACCAGTTTATATCAACCTTTGCCTTTAATTAAGCCACAGAGAGGGAACTTCAAAATAAAAGTCCAAAAATGCTCTTTTAAAATGTCAAAATTCAGTAGTGTATATTTATTAATAAGAACTCCTAAAGAAAGTGAATAAAGAGTGTGATTTTTAAAAAAAAAAAAAAGTTCAAATAATACACTGTGGATCAGGGGTCGCGTTAACCGGATATTCTTGGTCATTGCAATTACCACCCCTGCCCACTTGGCGGCAGAGTGCACAGTACTGCAGAGAAAAAGTCATTCATCTGCTTCATGTAGCGTTGTTGACATAATGCCCTGCTAACACCGGACGCGGAACCGAAGTGCAGCGCCCAGCAGCGGAGGCAGTTTTCAGTCGGCGCCCATGTTAACCTATCTGACTGTCCACACAGGCCGCTGAGCAGAGCGGAGCACCCGCGGAGTAGAGGCAGCGCTTCAGTTCGGCGTCTGGTCTATTTTTCACGGGAGCCGAGTGCGCTTCTGTCAAGCTGGATCGACAGGAAGTCAGACACAGAAGAGACGAGAGAATCCGGCCAATTTTCAAAATAAAATAACAACCGCACACACTGAGGAACGTGAGGAGAAAATACCGCGTTTATAATTTAAAAAAACACAACAGTGCATAACCGAACACATTTTTCAATACCATAATCACTTCAATACAATTTTAATTTTGTGTCACCGAGACTACAGGCATAACTACATAACGCTCCGGACACACCGGACGTGTTAGTGAAGCGTTAGTGCCGTCCGGTGTGTCCAGGGCGAAGCCTAATGGCATGGGTGTGTGGATGTCCGTTCATCTTTTTGTTCATGTCCTTATTAATGCACACTTTATAACTTGCTTGTTGGATTTATTAAAAACGAACGAATGAAAACTAAATGTCTTTGAATATCTTTATTATCATTTAAAAACGAAAATTAAAATGACCGGTGGGCAGCACGGTGGTGTGGTGGTTAGCACTGTCGCCTCACAGCAAGAGGGTTGCCGGTTCAATCCCGGGCGTGGGAGCCCTTCTGTGCAGAGTTTGCATGTTCTCCCCGTGTCAGCGTGGGTTCTCTCCGGGCACTCCGGCTTCCTCCCACAGTCCAAAGACATGCAGATTGGGGACTAGGTTAATTGATAACTCTAAATTGGCCGTAGGTGTGAATGTGAGCGTGAATGGTTGTTTGTCTCTATGTGTCAGCCCTGCCATAGTCTGGCGACCTGTCCAGGGTGTACCCTGCCTCTCACCCGATGTCAGCTGGGATAGGCTCCAGCCCCCCCGTGACCCTCAAGAGGATGAAGCGGTTAGAAGATGAATGAATGAAAATGACCAGTAAAAATAGATTATGACCGGATTTTTATGACCCTGTCGGTCAAAATGACAGGCGACAAAAAAGTCTAGCGCAACGTCTGCTGTGGATGCAAACTCTGTCCCTGCATTGCATAGAAAGCTCTATGTTCCCACCACACACTTATCCAGTCAACATTTTATTCAGCTAAAACACTCTGCCAATACTTTTTCATACAAAAAGTTTTAGAGGTAAATCGAGTGCATGATTCTCTTTGAAGAGCCAGTCACAGCTGGCCAACAGTTAGCCAACAACACAGGGGCCTAGAATGACCTCTTTCTGAACCTCATCCCAGTAATTTTACTGCACTGTAAGCGTCTATGTGTCAGAGCTTTGTCTGCCTTCTAATGATCAAACACAGTCTGAACATGTCTCTGCACTAACTGAAGTCAATTAGAGGTTTGATTCTTTCTAACCCGTCGAATCGACTGAGGCAGAAAGGCAGAGCACTGGATAGATGCTCTTCTGCAGAGGAAAGAGACTGTCTGACAGCCAGTGTTTAATCTGTCCATGTCAATCCATCACTGTCAGCCATCACTCCGTCACAGACTTATACCTGGGGCGCATGATAGAAAACATCAGTATGGAAACAAAAATGTGTGTGTGTGTGTGTGTGTGAGCATCACATTGCGACTTTAGCTCAGGTCACAATTGCATTTTTTATTTTTTTTTTTATTTTTTGGTCTGATAAATATTAATTTCATTTGGATGTGTTATCAGTGTCCTTGTACGAAAGCTTCTATTGAATTTCTAATAAAATTTTAATGAGGGAAATATGAAATTATAAAATCATCATTTTGTCCTATCATTTGCATTCTGCCGGATGACTCATTCTCTTCAGTGTGTTTAATATGCTTTTTTTAGTCTAAAAGAACTCAACCTTGTAAAGGATCATTTTAGTTTTTGAATTATATATTTGTGTTTATTGATGAACAGATATGAAGATCTAAGAGATAAAAAGGTTTAGAAAAAAAAAGAACTCATAACCGGTAAATTAAAAAAAAAAAAAAAAACAGACAAAATTGATGAATGTTATGTTTAATCATTTAAAAAGACGACCATGATGACCATGGGCCGACTATAATAGTTCAAAATGAACCTAATGTAGGTCTTTAAATTTCTGATTATTGTGAATGTAGAGGACAGTGCCAGGAGTTCTTTGCTCAGTTAAAACACTTAAAATCTCTCTGTAGCAATCGCGATCAGTACAAAAAATATCAAAATAATCCCAGGTAATTTAGATGGTCTGTATATTAAAATCGCTTTTGAAAAGCCTTTTATAACATTAGACAGCATTTGAAATGAAGAGAGTGACCCAAAGTCAATGCCTGTGCATTAAAGACTATTCATTGTAGCTCCATCATGTGCAGTTTCAGATGCTATTACTGAGACCAAACTGGGAGGGGTGAAAATGAAAAACTCTATTGTGTTAAACTGACCTCAGCAAATATGAGGATACATTATGAGCTTTTACCTTGTGAGAAATCACATTATAAGACCCATCAGGGTTTGATAGAGCTTTCAGCTCTGACACATTGACTGGGGGGAGGGTGTAGGGATGAGTGCAGTGAGATGAGCCACCTTTTACCTGAGGCCTCTTTAAAATAAGGTGAAGAAAGTAATGTCTCCAATGATGGCTTTAGGCCTGGAAGATAATAATAAACTGTATGATAAAAGTTGAGAATTCAATGAAGACATACAATAAAATAACAAATCCTTCAGATATTTAGAGCTGTAATTGTGATGGGTTACACTCACAGCTTTTTATTTTTCTAAATAGTTTCCAATTTGACAATTGTTCACAAGAGCCACAACTCAGTTAAAAATCAAACATTTAATTGTCATTGTATTGACTTAAATATCTTTAGTTTTTTTTCTGTTATATTATTTACTGTATGTCTAGCCTACTGTGCACTGTCAGTTTCAGTAGTAATAACTGGAGGAGCTGATTCACATAGCTGTCACTATATCTGCCTCAGCTGTATTTATTCCTGCCTATCTGGCCTCTCTGACCTTCTTTCCTCAGGCCTCTTCATTGCCATTGTCTATCTGTTCACCAGGTGCCCTCAGAGTTTTCCACCTGTCCCAGCAACTGATTCCCACTTCTAGCCACCCCCTCCTGCCCTGTATTAACCCCTTTCCCACCATCGCCATGACCTGACTTGCCCGCCCACCTGCTCACCCGTTTCCATTTCCCTTAGTCTGGCAGTATATATGCCAGCCCATTTCCACCCACACTTTGCCAGATTGTTTTGCATCCAGTGGTGGATGGAGTATTGTAAGTCTATACTTAAGTGAAAGCACATTTATTCCCATAACAATGACTCATGTAAAAGTGAAAATGTCAATTTAAGAAACCTACTCTATTGTGAAAAAGCACCTGGAAGATAAATGACACAAACGACACGTTACTTTCCTCATTAATATTTTTAGGATGGGCCAGGGTAAAATAATGGGGAAAAAACAGCACTTCATGACAAAACTTTTTTTCATGAATAAATTAATGTCATTATCATATCATATCAGAGATTAACATTATACATGGAAAATATTTATAACAAATAATAGGCAAACTACATTCTCACCTCCAGTATCAGTATCTCACCTCCAATTCCTCAAATACTGCTGTTTTGTCAGCGCACCCTTTGCCGCAGTATGATACATACCTACACACAGGGTGGCATCAGTTTGTCATGCCACCAGCAACAACCATAGTATAAAGAGCAAAAAAGTTTGCATAGGGCGAGCTGGAGAGAAGGTGGATGGGTCTAACAAACACTCGACTTTTACCAGGTAGCCAGCTGTTAGTTTCCAGTGTTAAACCAAAAGTCAGTGGGGTTATTTCAATAACAGCATAGTGTGCAATTATGTATAGCATACTATGCCAGTGATGCATGTCACATGACGTGACATAATGTGAGTAACAACCGTAATTATCTTAAGCCATACAATTGTGGGTTTTTTTCTAAGCTTAACCATATGCTATTGTTGCCTAAGCCTAAGGAATTAAACCTAAAAATTAAGTGTTTTATCTCCGTTGTATGTTTATTTTGAAAAAGACTGTATGCATGTAACAAGCAGAAACTACATTTCCTGTGAAAACGATATGTATTTTAAAAGGACACAATGCATGTGATAGACGTAAATTGACACGCCATCCCTGAATGTCCAAAACTGGCACAGGAAGGTACCTATCGTGTCACATTTTGATGTGTATGTCCATAGACAAAGCGGCGCTATTTGACGAGTTGGGATGAGAACATGTGTCTTTGGGAGGCATAGAAATGACGTTATCATGTAACTGTTGTCTTTTTTAGATTTTGGTACAAAATGTGTGGCCAGATGTGGCAAGGGATTGTCACTGGAGGCTGCCTCTTATTCTGGGTTTTTCTCCATCATCATTGCTTAGTTATCAAAAGACAGTACTTCTTTTCCTTCCAGGTAGCAGGAAACTTGGCACCTGCAGTAGTTGTGCTCCTTGCACACTCTTCCCTGTACAACCAATCCTGACATTAACAACAGTTATTTTGAGGATATAAATAGTAAAATAATAATATTCGTTAAAATATACAGAATAAAAATGCAACTTAATAAAGAGGGGAAAAGTCCTTGTTTCTTAAAAATAAATATATGTTTACTTTATTTTAACTTATGCATTACTTGTATTGTTACTATCCACCCCTGCTTGCATCCATGCTAGCTTTCCAGCCTTTGGTTTGCCTTCATTACAAATGATTTTGTGATTCTCTGCCTGCCCCTTTTGAATAAGTGAGCCTGTTTTGACTGACCGCCACCTGGTTTTGAACTTTGCTTGTTTTCTCATTCAAGTAAAGTTAACTTTTATCTCAACCTGTCTGCCTGTGAGTCATGCTTTTTAGCTCAAGGAGTTATCACAATGGGCCAACATTTTATTAGGGGTTACTGCCCAAATTTCCATTTCTGTCCTTCTTTTGCATCTTGTGCAGTTAATAACACACACACACACACACACACACACACACACACAAAATCTCCTCATATTGGTCTCCATGTAAAATCTTACACATACATTTGAAGTTTTAAGCAGTAATGGCTCCAGTAAGCCATGCTAGTGAGTTAACATACACAATACCAGGGCTCCATAACTTTGTCACCTAAATGGAATAGAGCCATTGTCAATGTTATTGGTTTAACATGTGCTTTATCTCCTTAAATGTGGCTGCCTTTATATTGATTTCCTTATAGTCTGTGTGTGTCCACATACCTGCTGCCTAATGCTAGTAAACTGTTATCAGCATATGCTCAGGGTTTCCATGCGTTTTTAGACATCAAATTCAAGATCTATTCAAGGACTTTCCAGGCACAATCCACCCAAATTCATGAACCTAGCATGTCATAGTTTGAGACACAGATCAAGGTAGGTTACTGTTACATCACTGAAAACTTTTAGAATGAGAAGTTGCAGGCTTTACAGAAGCTCACAGACAACAATTAACAAGGAGAGAGCGGCTTGAATGTGTGAACTGAACACTTTCTCATTGTGCTGTGTTACAGTGACGGCAGAATATGTGGTCTCTTGCCTTCTCTACAAAAAGCCCTTGGGCACTAAGGTGATGGTCAGCCATCAGTCAAAGTTGGGCTGTTGGTGAGCATCTGCCACCCTCATTGGTATGGTGTGTCCCACACCGTGCCCTTGTCAGTGCTAGTTCAGGATATTGAATTGTTGTCAGTGACAGCAAACCTGGTTGGCGAATGAAGTCACTCTGATTGGCAGTTCAGCTCTGCCCACGAGAAGAGAAATGGATGTGAGGAATGTAAACAAATAGCTAATAGGTATGGAGGGGTATGTCCTCTCACGCAGGTGCAGAAAATAACATGCTTGTTGGCCGTCGGTTTGGGGTGTTCATGTGAAACTTTTTGGCCAAGACACAGTAACATAAGGCAACACAGGGGGGCTCTCATCACCACTAGTTCTCTGATGTCAGTTTGGTATGTCTGGACCTTAAGACAACACAGCATAACAATATTTTATAAATTGAGTGATAGCATAAGATTATTTCTATGCTTGCACAAAATATACCAATCAAAGCACTTCCAATGACTATTTGTCTATTTTTAAACAATTTTAAGGCCTTCATTTTCTTTCCTCAAATTCACAAACTTTCAAGGATTTGAAGGATCTGTGAAAACCCTGTTTGTTACTTGTAGGTAATTCAAAAGTGTGTGTAGAATAATGTGTAGAAACACGTTCTGCACCAAACAACCACCTGACGCACACACTGATGAGAAGCGCTTCTGAGTTTCTCACTTCTTTGCCTTTTTTTAACCTTGTGGAGTACACTGGAATATGCTGGCCCAGGTTTTCTGCTACTAACCATCCCTGCTGTGGGCAAGACAGTGATGCAAGCTCTTAAGTAAAAAACCTCTTCAAAGAGTGTCTGCCCAGTGCTACCCTGCTGTGATGGACCTAAGCTGTGTTCATTAAGAAAAGTCACACTCTTCTCAAAGTACTGACGAACTGACAAAAGAAAAGTAATTCTTGGGTGGAGCAACAGTTTTCGTCTTCATTATGAAAGAGTAGAATATCACTTAAAAGAGGTAAGTTGATATTTTTGTGTGATATGATGGCTGAATGTGTGACCCATCCTGAACAGCAAAATAGCTCATCTTCACAAATGCACAGCTGCATTTAAACATTTGGAAACAGTTTCTGTTAAGCAACACATCACCCCCTGAAATGGCATCTGCTTGCACACAATGAAATGAAAATGGGACGCATTGCAGATTAATGTTTTTCCTCATTCCTTGAGTCACACAAACTAATGATGTAATCGCACGTCTGTCCTTCTTTGCATATGCCAGCCTGAGATTACTGTTATGGAGCTCTCAGTCATTAAAGTCTGCTACAAATCATAGTGTTGTTTGCCATAAAAAAAATGTCACAGGAAGCATCAGAGCCATTTAAGCTGTGGGAGCGTGCCAAATAGTTCACTTAAAAGAAAAATAAAACAGACTCACACATGCATTATATTACTGACATTTCTGGCATCGCACTGAAATATTGCACCAATAGACTCCCAGGAATGATAAATGTGCGATGATGGGGGAGAGGATTAGTATGAAAAATGTTTGTACACAACATCTTTGCGTGGATAATTGTCAGTTGAACAAAAAAGCCCAAACAGCAGATGTTTCATTCCCAAGATGGAAAGACTCGTGGCGATGATAATGAAGGTAAACCCAGAAAAAAAAACACATACACACAAACACACACTACATCTATTTTGAAGGGGGTAAGCTTCCTCTAGTTTCTATGGAGGGGTTGTAGATGCCAGATAGTGCTCGCTAAATTACCATAACAACAAGTGAATGGTCCATCAGGAGACAGGTGTTTGCACACTGTCAGGAAGAAGGTTTTCAGTCACTAAACATGAGACTAACATCAGCCATCACAGTCACGCAAATGGCTGCTGCCTGTGTACCACTGATTGCTGTACTTTATTAGTGACCTACCCATGCCCTGCGAAGAAAGTAAAATCTCTGCTTCATGCTTTGCATTGAGTGGAAACTAAAAAAATCAGAGTCTCATTTTAACCACTTAATTCTTGTGAACTGTGACAGTGAGTGATTTTCGGTGCATTTTTAGTGTGCTTGTGTGAGTTAAAATCCAGAGATGTTCTTTTTTCTTTAAATTCAGTGTGTCCCTGCTCGCTAACTTCATACAGTGATAAAATACACATAGAACATTTGTGCATACCTCAGATGTTTAAAGACTGTACACCCTTTGTAGATGAACATTAACCAAGCAAATGTTGTCAATTAGTCTAACATTTTGACACCATAAACTGTAAAATTGTTGAAACAAATGGAGTGGAGGGCTTAAATGAAGGGATCACCCCAAAACCAAAAACTCGTTTCTCTTACCTGTAGTGCTATTTATCTGTCAAGTGTTGGTAATATCAGCCATAGAGATGTCCGCCTTCTCTCCAGTATAAGGGAACGAGATTTCACTCAGTTTGTGATGGTCAAAGCGCCAAAAAAAACCCCATCTAAAACATTCAACAGCAATATCTATTCAGAAATCATGACCTGGTTACTCAAGGTAATCCACAGACCTTGTTGTGAGCAGTTTTATGTGGAAATTATTTTCTTTCTACTGAACTACATATGCTAAGCATATCAATTAGAGGCTGACACGTGTTTCCTGTGGGATTCCCACGGGATGGGAATAGAGTGTGCCAGGGCTGACGTCAAAACCCGGAAGTTTAGCATTGCGCTGGTTACCGGAAGAGAAAGTGAATGTGATTTTTGCATTGACTGTCTTACAGTCCAGATGGAGATGAAAATAACAAAAACTGATTCATTAAACATGCCTAATTTTAGAGTATCATAACTTAGCGAGTATGGAATTATTCTGGAGATGCTCCGGTTTTGCTTTTTGATGGGTGTCAGTTTCTGATCGATTGTGAAGGTGAAAATGTGGCCTGCAAGTTGCAAGGGGCCACAGGGGGGGCTGGACTCCAAGTTACGGGGGCACTGGCCCCTGCTGCGAAATCATCATGATGCCCTGTGGTTAAGGTCTAATTAGGTTTAGGCACAAAAACCATTTGGTTAGGGTTAGGAAAAGATCATGGTGTGGGTTAAAATGAAAAAGAAAAGTGACAAACACATAAGCCGTGAGCCTGCTCCGCCTCAAGCCTTTCCCAGCTGACCCAGAGCCAGTCGCGGCGCACCATCAAGGTAGAAATACGCCCACCAGGAGCCGTTCAGCACCGCGGAGAGCTCCCCACAAAAGCTAGAGTTTTATGTGGAAACTAACAGGAGTTAATAACAGGAGGTTATGGTGTTTGATTCTCTCCTCTCTATGGCACTTGTATCTTGACCAGTAGCCTACTTTTGTTGCGTTGCTGATCCTCTATGGTACACAAATACAGTATAGCCTAGTATAATCACATATCGGAACAACGGGACGTCGGACTAATGAGATGTTGGACCAATGGGCTGTTGGACCAGTGACATGGACCCAACAGAGCTTTGCTGCTACAGCCTCACTAGTTGTGCTGCTGTTACACTGAATTTTAGTATTTACTGTAGGCTAACTGTTGTGGTAACAGTGGAGTCTCAGTTTGAGAATACACACAATAAACTTGAGAGAAATTATGTTGTTTATAATGAAAACCCCACCTGGTACCTTTAAAAGAGCCCCAACTGATCTTGCTATTATTAACCAATATAACCTCCAGCTGCTAGCCTCAAGCAGAGATGAGGCATGGGCTACAGCAATTTGGTAACATCAGGGCTTTCTAACTCCAAAGCCCCAGATTTTTTTATTTCAAATTTATCAGATTTCACACAGCTCCCTCATGAGCCACAAAAGGCTTTATCGACCTTTTCCACATACACAGTAGGACTCCCCTAAGAGCTGTGAACAGACTTTTGTTTGAAAATCGGTGGAGTTCCCCTTTAACTAGTGCAAACCAATAGCAAGAGTTACTTGGAGAAACTCTTGCACCATGAAACAAGTTCATCTTTTATGGAGGCAGCAATTTCTGGACTGTGTCAACAATTTGCTGTCAGAGACTTTAACATCAGGCTTCCATTTTTCCACCTAGTTTGGTGTGTTATCCCTGTTTAGACTGGTCTCCATCTCCAACCCTCTAAGCTAGATAAACCTCAAGCACATCAGCACTCCATCAAGGTTAAACCGAAAAGCCGATGAGTTCTGCTGCAACATTTGGAATATGTGAAGACGCTGAAGTGAAATCTACAGGGTATGTGACAGTGATGAAAACACAGCCAGACAATGGCTCAGAGACAAAAGCTTTAGGTGCCACTGGCAGAAGAAAAAGGACACAATTCTCTCTATCCTTACATAAGCAATCATGGAAGTGTAGTCTTCTTCGATGGCTTTGTGGAAACACTGTAATTCTGCAATGATTTATAGGGGGGGAAACCAACCTGATGAGCAGGGGCTGAAAATGGCGTGTAGCGTAAGACAGTGGGGAGAGTGAAAGAACAGAATGTGTAAAATGAACAGTAATTGATGTTGAATAAGGAAAGCAAGAAGGAAAAGGCCAGTATTCTTCTCTCATCCAGCCAGGCACTAATGGGAATATGATTGCATTCTGTGTTTTTTCTCCTCATGAGGGTTCTTTGTCTAATTCAATCAATACTTCAGGGCATTCAATGTGCTCAGAGTGGATGTTCTGAATGAGCTGAATCAAAGCAAAGCGATTCAGGCAGCGAACGCAACCAGTTTGACCTGTGGTCTAATTCAGTGAAAAGCCGGAAGATGCTGAAATGTTTTATAATCAGAAAGCACTGCAATCCCTTCGAAAAACAGACTGTGCTTCCTGAAAAATCTAATCTGCAGCAGCAAAACTGTAACCCCCTGCTAAGCACAGTAATAAGTTTGAGATTTAGATCTGGATCTTGCATTGTATCAAGCTGTGCCAGAAGTTGACATTTTCTGTGTGTGATGGAAGAGAATTTTATGCGTCATTCCCCAAGAAGGCAGAGGAACACGATCCACCGAGGGCAGCCAATGTCAGCTGCTACAGTGTTTCTCAGCAACCTTTTGAACCTCGCCTGACTCCAATTAACTTGCCAAGCCAAGTAACACGAAATGTTGACAGGGATGAATGACAACTGACCAAAGGTCCAACCAAGACCATCTAAGATTACATCTTTAATATATTATTGAATGGTACAGGTATGTGGAGCAGTGACATTAATATGCATGTATGCACTGACTGAGGGATCAAATGTTTGAATAAAACTATTAAAGGTCCAGTGTGTGGGATTTAGTCAGGGTATATTGGCAGAAATGGAATATAATATAATAACTGTGGGGTTTTTTTTTTGGTGTATAATCACCTGAAAATAAGAATCAGTGTGTTTCGTTAACTTAGAAAGAGGAATTTACAGTATATCTACATAGGGCATTGGCCCTCCCCACAGAGCTTGGCATGTTTCAACAGTAGCGCAGAACGGAAGAAGAAAACGCGGGCTCTAAATAGAGCCATTTGCATTTCTGCTTCAGCTACCATAGTGAGAAGCCCCTCCACGGCAAGAGCATCAGAAAAACACTGATTCTTTGACATGAAACTACTTTATCCGGGATTTATGCGGTTTAAATCACTGGGTCCCGTTTGTGGAGAATTATGCAGTAATTCGGCTCCCAGTAAAAACCACCTGAATGCCTAGATCTTAGAAGAAGTTATCAGAGAAAAAAGGCGAGCACACATTAGTAAGTGCTAGGCTAACTGCCTGTCTCCAACCTGCCAAACAGCATCAGAGAAACATTGATTTGTAATGTGAAACTGCTTTATTTTTTACCACTATAGATCACAAGGTCATAGTAAAAACCTTTAATGTCTAAATCAGAAATAAGGTGAGCGCAGATTAGCAGGCGCTGGGCAAGCGGGCCTTCTGCAACATGCCGAACAGAGTAGGAGAAACACTGATTTGTAATGTAAAACTGCTTTATTCAGTGTATTTATCGGTGTTAATCACCTGGTTTGTTTGTTTTGGAGAGGAAGAGACCTTTGCTGATAATTCAGCTCCTGGTGAAAACCTCCTGATTATGACCACTGAAGGAATTCCAACAGGGAAAGGTTTCAGCTGGTGGCAATCTGCAATCCTCACCACTAGACACCAGTAATTCCTCATAAATCTTCCACACTGGACCTTAAACTTAAGTATTCAAGCCTTTCAACACCATTTGAGCAGGATATAATAGAAACATGAAATTTATTATACTGATATTTTTAAGCAGGTGCAAAAGCCCTTTGTGTGAATTCATGAATTTTCTCTCTACATATCCTTCATTGTATATTTTTGAGGTTTAACCTCATCCTGTAACATGTCTGCACACGTCTACTGTTCTATATGCCATGTATCTCCAACCTTAGGTGCTGTAGCAATTACATATTTTCATTATTTGAGCACACTGAGGTCACTGATCCTTACTGTGAAAAATACAGAATGTCAACTGATGTACAAACACTTTTATTTTACAAGCCTGACATACAGTAAGTCAAATTGCATAATGGCTCGAGAACCATTTAGTATGATTTTGCTTCTAAAGTGGAGCTGACAATTACATATCCGTGTGAAATGCCAGCGACTCACAGTCCCTGCTGTGAAAGAGACGTTCAATATATTTTCTGTTGCTGTAATCAGTCCTGTGTGGTTCAACCTCAACCTCAATGCAGACGGACCAAACATCCTCACTCATGCACATCACTCAGCTGTTCTCCAGCCCTCCTCCCACAGTAATTGTGTTTTTCTTTGCACTTCAGCTATGAAATTGCTTCTGTTGCCTCTCCCCTTCTTTTCTTCTTTCATTTCTTCCAAATGTTTTATCAACTCCAGGTTATTTCTTCTGTGAAAGCCATGTGACTCAAGGGTTTACAAGCTGCAACAGGGCTTTTTAGAGGTACAATACACTCCTAAGAGACATAATAAAAAAAGAATAACTTCAAACCTGTAGTGCTCAGAAAAATCCTCTGTTCAAGGGTAAGGCTAGTAATATTCTACACTTGCTTTTGTCAAGAAATCCCTTTTTCTCAGTAGAAGTACAAAATAAGAGATGGACTTGACTACAATTAGCTTATGCATATGAATAAGTAACGTACGGAGCCCCTCTGGCACCCCATGGTAGAAAAAAAAAAGCCCTCTATGTTTAAATCCATGCGAATGGATTTGTAATAAGATTTCACTTGTACATCAGAATACAAATTTGATGTTGCCCCTGAAGTAGTAACCCATTTTATAAAATACAATCAAAATACTGACAGAGTTAGTATTCTTTATTGTTCTGTCTGTTGATGTAGGATTTATGGCTGTTACTAACCATAGAAGAAGGTTCTAATTAAGATTATGTAAAATCATATTAATAAATATTAGGATTCAAAACACCTTTCTAGCACGTACCTCAATGTTTGTTTTTCGTGTGATAGATAGGCTATTAGGGTGCTGGAAGTATCACAGATAAGTTGTAATAAAGTTTTCTGTTTTATTCATGGAGCTCATAGTAAACACTGAAATCATAGTTTAAGCAAGATAATGGGAAAGGTTCCATTCCAAGAGATCCAGTCACATCTGTGCTCATCTGACAGAAATGGGTTCAAATGAAAGACATGAAGTTTATCTTTCTAATGATACCAAAACATGCATATTTGATGTTTGTAGATCCCCAAACCAATGGATAAAATTGATTTAGATGTTGGTGACTATTATTATAATAATGTTTTTTTTGTTTGTTTTTTTTTCTTTTATAGACAAATGTCCCCAACCCAGTCAGAAGGATATCATGATGCACAGATTGCAAATCTGAGGTTTAAATCACAGTTGCCCTCTGATTATGAATCCAAGGGCATGGTTTACAAATCTGTTCACATGGATTTAGACATTGAATTTATTTATATCATATGACCCTGGAGGGGCAAAAATGTACCCTATATTTTCAGCAATTTGAAATTTAGATGTTTCTGATGGTAGAACTTGATGAAAATTCCACCAGAGCTATTAGGGTTCATGCTCTGTGGACCATGGGTATCTGCACCAAATGTCATTGCAATCCACCCTGTGGTTGTTGAGATATTTCACTAAAGGCCAAAAATGTCGACCTCATGGCGGCATTAAAGAAAAAGTCAGGAGATGACCAGATTCAGTAGGGCTCATCCCCTGGAGACCGCTGATATTTGTACCAAAGTTCATGACAAACCATGTAATAGTTGATACATTTTAGTCCCAAGAAGCGTGCTGCTATATGGCTTAAAAAAGATAACCACCCAGCCCATTTCCCCCAACTATTGCTTGGCACACACATAGGAACTCACATATAGTACACACATATACATATGAAGCCAGTGCTTTAACAGCTGACTGGGTAAACAGATAAAAAAGAGTGACCCCTCAACTTCAGCAAGGAATGACACAGTGCTGTCTCGAAATTCATCAGGAGGCAGCTGGACCTGCTGGGAGGTAATACCAGGAGAGAATGCAGGTCACACACAAGCATGCACACGTTCACACACTGACACGGACAAGAAAAACCTGTCTGTGAATAAGAACCTCCATTGAAATTCCTGGCCATAGTCTGTGCTCTAAATAAGCACAGAGGTGTAAGGAGAGAATCACCATCTCCATTCAAAGGGAGCAAAAACTTCACACCTCCAAACGTCATTATGCTTATCCAAGCCCTTATCGCAGCTCAGGAATAACTCAGTCAGGCTGCAGTCAGATCACAGGAGGCCTCCAGATATACCCTTCCAAGAAAGGAAAAAAATAAAATAAAAATAAGATGGAATAAAATGCCCACTGCTACTGTACAGCCATACTATCAGTGCTAAGCCCCCGCTTTCACTCAGGCATGCCGAGGGTGTTTTGTGCTGATAAATTTACCTAGTTTACATCTGGGTGCTGCAGAGAGAAGGAGTTCAGTGCCAGCCCTAGAGATTTGGAGACCCTATAAAGAGGATTACAAACCACCACGACTACCTCTGTCAGGGCCACAGGCTGTATGATGGCGATATCCATCATTAAGTGCAATGAATGAATGAATGGAGACTACAATAAATTAGAACAGCAACAAAATGAATTTGAGGGCTGCAGGTCTTCTAAATCATCACACCGCCATCATAAAACGAAAAAGCTCAGTCTTTATTGAGGGATTCAGATATTTTCTATCAACTTCATTGATGCAAATCACTCAATGTCAATATACAAATGATTTTATTTATCACTTAAAGATCCAGTGTGTAGGATTTAGGGGGATACATTGGCAGAATAGGATATATTATAATAAGTATGTTTTCTTTTGTGTATAATCACCTGAAAATAGGAATTGTTGTAATTTCATTACCTTAGAATGAGCCACTTAAACCTACTTAGAGAACTGGTCCTCCTCCGCAGAGTCTGCCATATTGCCCCGCCATTTTTTCATGGTAGCCCAGAATGGACACACCAAGCCCTGGCTTGAGATAGAGCAATTCCTGTTTTCGCGTTGGCTACAGTATTGAACAGCCCCTCTGCAATCAGCTGTGTCGAAACTGTGAAACTGCTTCATTCAGTGTATTTACCAGTTGGCTACCATGTCTTTTGCAGAGGAAAAACCTCTGCAGGTAATTCGTCTCCAAGTAAAAATGTCCTGAATGTCTGGATCTGAAATTATCAGAGGAAAAAGGTGAACATGCATTAGCAGATGCTGGACTAGTGGTCTGTCTGCGATGAGCTGAACATTGTCGGAAAAACATAGATTTGTAACATGAAAATGCTTTATTCAGTAATATTGGTTGTTATCACCTGATCCATTTCATCTGGAGAGACCTCTGCTGTTAGTTCAGCTCTCAGTAAAAATCTCTTGAATAAGGTACACTGAAGGAATTCTAACCAGAAGTTGGCACATGGAGGAAGTTTCAGCTGGTTGCAATCTGCAGTCCTCACCATTAGATGCCACTGAAACCTATTCACTGCTCCTTTAATGATCAATATACAAATAACTGGGTTGCATGATGGTTGATGTATTTATCATTAACAACTGACAACTAGCTTTTTACTAAGATCAATCTGGATGTTTAAATCTAAGACCTTGCTGTGAAGCAACAGTACTAACCACTGATTTATAATGATGATAAATAATAATAGGAAAAATGCAATTACTACAATAGTGAGATAAACTACAGTAAACTGAAAAGATACAGTAATGCAGATCAATTCTATTCATACTCTAAAACCTTGCCTGCCAGGTAGGAGCAGTGAGGTGCAGAATACTAATATGGAAAATGCTTTTGAGCTCAGGGGTCACAACCTGAGACATTTTAGCCAAGGCTCCAATCAATTCCAATTTGTCACTGCAACATCCTGGTGTCGCATTTTGCAAGCACAAAATGGGAGCAAATTATTTTATCTGAGTAGGGACAAAGAGGATGTTCCAGGTCAACCCTGACACATTTACATCCCATCAGCAATGGTGCAAGGCACTCTGGGTATTAGTCATAAATCTGTTTTCATTATAAGGAATTTTTTTGGGAGCAGTTCAGTACATATAGCAGTTAATACGATGTGGTGCAGATGATGTATGTGGATGTTTTTTTCCATAAAAACTTGCTGAGATATTTTAACCATAGCTTTGACTTGAAAGCATTTTTAATCACTGAATGAGAATTACATTCTGTGCCATGACCTTCATTTTTATTAAGAACAAAAAACAGCATTCCTTCAGTGAGGTTCAAAATAAGGTTCCAGGTCATGCCTCCACAAAGGAGGAAATAAAGGCTGAAAAGAAAACACACATATTAAATCAGATGAAGTCTTTCTCATACACTGTTCACACAGACAAATTCACACATGTAGATCCCATATACTGTAGACAGTCTATACATAGTGGATGCACTAAAACACCTTTCATCCATGCACACACCCCTGCACAAACAAATAAACCTACCAGCCACAGCACAGCATTGTGCGGATTAAGGGTCTTCTGTGGTTGTTTGCCTTTTTAATGGTGTCCTAATTATCATTTAACCCTAATTAACCTGCATGGATAGGAGCCGGGCCTGATTAATCCTGCACATTGTTGGTCCACTGTGGGGTAGAAATCAACTTCCTCATTCACTCTTTAATCAGCTTTCTGCCAAAGCATTGCACAAATTGTGTGTGTGTCTGTGTATGCTTGTGTGCGCACACACACACACACACACACACACACACACACACACACACACACACACACCATCCATTTAGCAGCATCTTTGTTGCAAACATCACTCCACAAGGACAGACAGGGTGCTATGAGGCTGCATAGTTTCCTTCCCAAAGTTTAGTTATTTGTGTTATGCTGTCATTGTGAGAAAGTCCTTGGTTTCTGTGAACAGAAAGACATAATTCATTGTTATCAGTTTTTCAAATATGATTTCCATCGATATTATGTGAACATTCATGTTGTGCTATTCCGTTCCCAAAGTTTCTCCATTGAATTTTATATTTCAATTTGATGCTTTCATGAGCTGGTGGTTTTATTTTGTAGTTTAAGGCACCAGTGCACCTCACATGTATTAGACTTTCCAGGATTGTTTTTGTGTCAGTTTCTGGATGTGGAGTATTGGGTGTATTGCATTGCCTTCTGGCTGAGGGAAGGAAAAGAAATAAACAATTTCAGAATTGGGCCAACCAAATAATGTCTGCAATGCTCTGCTCCTGTGAGATACTGAACTCCATACAATCCTGCAGGACTGGTCCAAAATGAGTGCAATACCAACAAAAAATATTATATAAAATAGAAACATATCAGTTATATTTGTCCTGCTTGGAAAATTCAAGGTTAATAAACAGAAGAAAAAGTGCAACTCCCCCATGCTTATGGAAAGCAGCATATTAGTGCATGGTTGTGTAAATGATGTGTAGGTGAATTTAAGTCTAATGAGTATGACAAGGTATGAATGGTTCAGGCCCATTTGTATTGTTGATGTTACTGACATAATTAAAGCAATATTGAAACTAAAGACCATGACATGAGCAATACTCACATGAGTAATCTCCCTACATTGCACCTTAATGCTTCCTATAATTTACAGCTCAGTCACCAGAAGAAAACATTGGCAGTGATTTTTTTGCAAAACATGGATAACCATAAGTATCATATCAACAGTTGAGTTTCTCATCAGAAGGAAGAGGGGGTGGTGGATGGACACCATGGCAAGACAGTTGCCAAGCTGCAGACCACTACAGAGCAAGACCAACAAATAATAAACCAGGCACTTTTGACAACATGACATGACATTTCCAGCAGTGTTTGTGGCAGCCATAATGAGGTATATTTTATAGGCAATGTTGTCAGGTTTCCAGCAGTGGTTGTGGTGAGAACAACCAGGTATTTTGAAGGCAATATTGGGTCATTTTCAGCATTGGTTGTAGCAACAACAACCGGGTATTCTTTTAAGACAGTGTTGGCTCATTAACAGCTGTGGTTGTGGCATCCATAACCATGAATTTAAAAGGCAAAGTCAGCACTTTTCCAAAGGTGGTTGTGGTGACAACAACTGAGTATTTTAAGCCAAATCATGTTTGTAGAAACATACAATAAAAAAACATTTATTCTGGCAACTGGGTAGAAAAAGTTATATCAAAATACTACCAGTCTAATTTTTGAATAAGCAGATTTTAGTTCCTTTTAACTATAAAACCCTAGAAACAATGTAGTGAGCAGTTTTGTCTGTACAGTAGCCTTTAGAAGATAGAAGATAGAAAGGTACAGACATCAGTTGGTTAGTTTAGCTTAGTTTAAAACTTGAAACTGGGGCAAACAGCTAGACTGGCTCTGTAGTTAGCAAAATCTTCCCACCAGCACTGAGTGATCTAATGGTTACTAAGTTAAGTGTTATATCCCAACATACCATACAGAAACTTCAGTGTTTCCCCTGTTTTTAAATGCTAAGCTAATAAAAGCTATTCAGCTGCAGACTGCAGCCATTTATTGAACACACAGATATGAGAGTGGTATCGATCTTCTCAACTCTTGGCAAGAAAGCAAAAAAGTATGTTTCTCAAAATGTCGAACTGTTCCGTTAACATTTGCCAAGTTTTAACTTTCACTTGACTTGCCATTCTTCTTCCTGTCTGGCACACTATTCTCAACCTGCAACAAAAATGCACCATTTTACTTTCATTTTCCCAGAGCACACTATAATGCTTCCCACTGTTTTGATGATAATACACCAAAACTGTAGAACTGGGCACAGAATATGCGGAAAAATTACTTGAGCCAGAGTTTGCATCACTGCAACACCACATATTTGTCAAAAAATATGTGTCCAATACTTTTGCATTATTTCAGTGAAGGGAGGTCTTCACACTGACATCTTATCTTCTTCAGAGAAGCAAAACATGATATTCCAGGGAAAAACTGAAATTCATTAGAAAGCAATTACTTTCCAATCACTGGCTGACATTATCAAGTCACTGTGTCCTGTACCTGAGAAGGCAATATTCCTACAATGACACTGTATCTTTCCTCATATACCTTTCCTTTACTTATCTGTATTCCATTTGTTCAACCATTTGTGCCTTGTATGCCCAAATGTGGAGGTAATGAGACATTGTGGTCCAATGCCTTATGGCTGATAAACTCACCCAGAAAGATGGTTGGCATTACTCATATTTTCTATGTAACAGATAGTCCATTTTCCATTCATTTTCCACTGCTTATCTGTGTCATGGTGGCAGCAAGCTAGGCAGAGAAGCCCAGACGTCCTTCTCTCCAGCCACGTCCTCTAGCAGAGACCCTGAGGTGTTCCTGGGCCAGATGGGATATGTATTACCTGCAGTATGTTTTGGGTCTGCCCTAGGATAACCTCACAAGAAGGTGTCCAGGAAGCATTTTGAACAGATGCCAAAACCACCTGAACTGAGTACTTTCAATACGAAAGAGCAGTAGTTGTACTCCAAGGCCCTTCTAAATATCTGAACTCCTCACCATGCAAAGAGTCATGATTATTAAATCATTTCCATTCATATTATATTTGAGTTTTAATTCATTTTCAAACTTTCAACGAGTATACCTTTTAAACTTTAAATATGCTAAAGTACAGTACCATTTCTTTCAAACTTTAATATACTTGTAAAATTATGATCAAATAATTCTGCCTCTGCTGCTCCCTCTCCATCTCTTCCTCTCTGAAATAAGGGGTATCAAGTGCAGCATTAGTCTGGCTCACAGGATGTAGACTGTGGGTATAAAGCCTGCATTGGCCGCCTATCTCAGATGGTAACATGCTTCCTGAACTAGTCTGACAGACCTACCTCCACACTTTGTTATAGCACCATGGGAAAAACAACATCAACTTCCGAGCCAGCAACCAACACAATAAAATGTCTTTTGACATTTTATTGTGTTGGGCATGGCGTTGTCTTTAGCGGGAATTGAATGCTGGCACTTGCCTCTTCACCAAAGTTCCCCCCCAACACTATTTTGCAAGTGCGCCATTTTTTTCCCCTCAGCTCAGAATCATGATGGGTTCAGCAGGACCCTTCTCCAGCGCTGGCACAACATGAGATGGGTCTGGTTAAGTGATACTGGTACATTTTTGTACATTTTTCAAAGTCGTATACTTGCTGCGTGCACTCTGGTGTGACTACAGTGTGTCATCATGACTATTACTCTTCAACTCTGGGTGACCAGACGTCCCGCATTGTGCGGGACTGCACAGCATTTCTGTCTCTTTTCACGTGTCACACAAATAGAGACCATGTCCCGCATGATTGGTTGTCACCCTCACTTGCATTCACCCTCAATGAGAAGAAGCTTCATGCAGAGGCCGGGCCACGTAGACTCTCTGTTTATTGTCATAGTAACACCACATGTGCGTTTAAACGCTAGGGCCTTTCAGTTTGTTTTCAGTCTCCAGTTGTTTTAATTATGATAGATTTATTTATTAAAATGCTTTACAGGTGATCTGTAGTTTATGTTCATGGTTTATCCTCCATTTGATATGAATTCTCCTGTAAATCAGCATCATATCAGTTTGACCTGTCCCCTCAACTACACAGGCTGAATAAACTGTGTTTGACTACAAGATTAATATTTTCAGGAAAAAAATACAAGACAACAGCTTTCATTAAAGATCAGTCAGATACAGTCAGGGCTTCACATCTGTAGGCTACAGATGTTATTGTAAGAATCCTCACATCCCACTGACCACAAGTCTCTGTGTTGCTAAATACTTCAATAATTAAAACCGTCCAGTGTTAATATAGACGAATTTGGCGAGCGATTTGTGTATGCTGCCATCTTGTGGTGGCGCCATTGCTGTGGTGACATGTGTCAGTCATCAATTCATAATGCTGTCAGTGTGAACTTAGTCTCTGGCCTCCGGTAACTGATGAAGGTATCTTAAATGAGTACCGATATTAATATAGAGATTAATCATTTGTTTGAGCAATAAGCAGGAAAGATTAGAGTAATAGGGAGATAATAAACTGTATCATTAAACACTGTGTAATATAACGTTAGCATATGTTACATGTGCTGACGTTAGCAAGCTAGCAGCGTGACATTTAATCATTATGAACAGGCTACATGACCATCACATCATATTGAAGGCAATCGCCTTCAATATGATGTGATGGTCGTCTAAAAGGCGGTGTAAAATTTGCCCGACCCATCCGGGGCTCAGATAATTTTGACCCTCAATCAGAGACCTGTAAGGGAGATCCGGTACGATTGTAGCAGGGGGACAGTTGTAGCACGGGCCCTTATTCGTGTTACATGCATCTCCGGAATGTGAAAGTTGGAACACGCGATCGTCTTCTGGTAGGGTGACCATATTTTGATTTCCAAAAAAGAGGACATTCGGCCGGCCACGACATAGCCTACTTAAATGATAGCCGCAGCTTACTCAAAGATGCCTTATCATTTAATATATTTAAAATTTATATGTATGGATAGAAAATTCAGTTATATTACAAAATAATATCTCTCAAAGACAGAAATTCAGATAGGCCCCAATAGGGGACACATAGCCTACACACACTAGAGTGTGGCGATCCGAGCCCAACGGTACCCGACAGGTCGGACCGGGTTTGGTCAAAAATGTAGCTATAAATTGTATTCGGGCTCGGGTCGGATTCGATCAGCTTTCAGTGAAAATGTAGTGTAAAAATCAATAAAATCCTATTGTCTGTCCTGTTTATTGCTTGGAGACTGTTATTTACGTGACAACACCTGAACATAACACACACAGACACACATTGGCCGTTTGTTTCTACTTCTCTCTTCGCTGGAAGTCTCGGACCTCCAGCCGCCCGCCTCCCCCTTGATTAAACGCTGAAAATAAAATAAAAGAGGGAGACAGGTTTTTCCTATTTTATCTTATTTTGTTTTATTTCTCCCTCTCCTCTCGCTGGAACCGTCGGACCTTGCGCCTCCCGCTCCCGTCTCAAACACGAAGGTCTCCCTCTATGCTGAGCACCCACGGTGCACGCCCGGCCTGTTAAATAGCCTGTAACCGTAACAACTGTGTGACACAAACTCAGTGCTTTGGTCATTAAATAATGTTGGGCTCGGTTCGGGTTCGGACAGAAATATGCGGCCCGTGCCGCACTCCACACACAAACACACGGAAAACCGGACATTATCATCAGTTTATAAAATCCCCCCCGGACGCCCCGGACGGGACGTGAAAAGTGGACATGTCCGGGCAAAAGAGGACGTTTGGTCAGCCTATCTTCTGGTGACCACTTCCGGTACAAAGAATCACTTCATTCCGATTCATTTTCCCGGAGTTATCAGCGAAATACTCATTTTCGAATCCTTAAGTAAAATATCGACACCGAAGGTGTTTTTCCATTTTGTCAAATAGTTTGTTTATACAACACTTCAAACATATGTCATCTGTTACACCCATCCACAGACTTAACATGAGCAATTCATTCATTTAGCAAGCTTGCTTAGTTTTTCTGTTATTCTGCCTAAAATGCAGGGAGACAGGGGAGGGACGGTTGTAGCACAGGGCCTTAACTTGTTGATTATTCATGTTTTTTGACATTATGCTTGTGGGAAATGCCCTGGATCAGAGTGAGGAAGACAGCCAGGGCTCAGATAGACCCAGACCTGTATGATAGAGCCTGGCAGGCTGTGTTGGAGGGTTCTTCTGTTCTTTAATTTTGAAAAGGGACCTTTAAAAACAATACATTAGTCTACAGTTCATTATAAATACAGTGTTAAAATACTTAAGTTAAAAATTTAAATTCATGTTATAAATAGATCTACAGGCTAATTGAGTTTATGGTTAAAAAATTAGTTAAAAAACAATGTTACAGTTCATGATTTACATAAATACAATTCTAAAATGTTAAAATATATAAAATAAGTTAAAATATTAAAAATCATAAGTAGGACTATATAAATATGGTTAATGTGTGGTTAAAAATGTGTGATTAAAAATCATTATGTGCTCTGCATCATCTTCAGGTCCATCACATTTAACAGACGTTTGACAACAGGCGACGAATGTGAACGTACCCGTTTGATGAAAGGCTGCTTTTTACTGATAGTCCCTTTCCCTGATGTTAATGGGCATCCTAGTATAAGTTAAAACAGCAATAAAAGTAAAACTGAGAAGTATATGCCAGAAAAATGTGTTAAATTAATGTTTTTTGCCTTTTTCGACGACCGCTACAAGTGACCCGCTCGAGCGCTAAAATTGTCCCTCGTGTGCGGGGCGAATGTATCACTGCGTACCTTCCACTTTCAGCCTGATCACGCTCAATATATTAATCCACGGAACTTCGTTGTTGTTTGTATTGACGGAGGACACATGTAGGTTGCTTGCACACAAATATTGGCAATCTGAGTTGTAATTTTTTTATGTAGAATGGTGGAAAAACAAAAAGTGCTACAATCGACCCAGATCTCCCCTAATTGCCGTTTTTTTTGGTCATCGGAGGCCAGGCGATCAATAAAATATTCTTGAATACCTAAAACAAAATACAAACACGTGTTGTTGTTGTTTTTAGTCACGTAGCCTGTCCATAATGATTAAATGTCACGCTGCTAGCTTGCTAATGTCAGCACACGTAACGTATGCTAACGTTATATTACACAGTGTTTAATGATACAGTCTATTATCTCCCTATTACTCTAATCTTTCCTGCTTATCGCTCAAACAAATGATTAATTTCTAAATCGGTACTCATTTAAGATACCTTCATCAGGAGGCAACCGTCTAACATCATCAATCCAGCTGTTCATAATACTGTCATTGTAGAGAGTCAGTTCACAATGACAGCATAATGAATTGATGACTGACACATGTCACTGCAGCAATGGCGCCGCTGCAAGATGGCAGCATACACAAATCGCTCACCGAATTCGTCTATACAGTAGACTCTGTATAGTGATGAATGTATTTAGACTCTGATGACTAAACTTCGCGTTGGGGGCAGGTGTCCCATATTATCCCTCACAGACCTACTCCAGTTGTCCCACATTTGGTTTATTGGGACCTGTTCACCCTACCAGCCCAACTGCAAGAACAAGTGTTGGCAATGTAGAAATACGTTACATTTTTACATTACTATGTAGCGAATATGTTGAAACTTAGATTCTTTACATGTCAGCAACACTGGTTTAATGTGAGGTTATGTTTAGGCACAAAATCATTTTGATTAGGGTTAGGAAAAGATCATGTTTTGGCTTAAAACATCCACTTCAGATGGCACAATCGGTGCCGTAAATGCAGCGAAAACTCACTAACAAACACCCACCTTCAGTTGCAAATTGCCACTGGAAATGCAGTGATTGCCAGCTAAAAATCACCTAAGCTCAGTGGGACAAAATGCAGCTGGTAGCACAGCTATGGCTCACTAAAAAACACCCATGCTCAGCAGCACAACCACCACTGGACATAAAGCAATAACTTGCTAGAACACATCCATGTTTGATGGCACAATTGCTGTTGGAAACGCAGAGACAGCTTGCTAAAAAACATCCATGCTCAGTTGTACAAGTGCCACTGGAAATGCAATGACAGGTCGCTAAAAAACACCCACGTTTGGTGGCAAAATCACAGCTGGAAACACACTGGTTGGCTTGCTGAAAAAACTGTCTCAGTGGCATTATCGCAGCTGGAAATTAAACAAGGACTCATTAAAACATTCATGTTTGTAGCACAATGCTACTGGAAACGCAGGAACCACCTGCTAAAATACACCCATGTTCGGTGGCACAAACACTACTGGAAATGCAGCGATGGCTTGCAAAAAAGCAACTGGTGTTGATGTCAGTAGTCTGCAGCTTGGCAGTGCTCTCACTTATGCTGTGTTCCCACCAAACGTGAATTCGCAAATTCGCGTGTCAAGATTACATACAAAGTCAATGCAAAGACGCGATTAGATGCGAAATCGCGCCGGGCGGCGCGATGGACACGTCTAGCGCAACGTCCAGTTGTTGACACAGTAATAAACTGCTACTCACCGGAGACAGATGGACAGGAGCTCCGCAGCTGAAATGCAGCGCCTGTAGTTGGTGTCCTGCCGGGAGATCCTGGTGCCAACCCTCGCCAGCAGGTCCTCAAACTGGGCCCCAGTCAGCCTGAAGTACTGCTGAAAGCGGCTATCATCCAGACGGAGTTCCTGGAGGAGGTGGTGAAACTCGCTGAGCTGGATGCGCTTCTGCAGGATAGGGTAAACTCCAAAACGACAGCGTTTGGCCCTCCGACGCATCTGGGACTTCCAGAGCAGGTACAAAGCAGCGATGGTGGTTATCTCAGCCATGGTCGTCAGTGGCTACCCGGAGCTATATGATACTACGTGTCTACTCTACAGAGACCGCAACAAAAAGGAGCAGGCTTGGGTGAAAGACGCCGATGAGACTGGTCTGCTTGGTAAGTTCTGTAAATATGTGTCTTTAATTAGTTTGCAGAATGGTTGTACTATGAACGTTAGCACTAGCTTAGCTCCAGTTAGCACGGGAACTGCCCTTTAGTTCGACAGCCCATTGGTTCGACATCCCATTGTTCCGACCATATTAAACTCATTGTTCCAAAGTCCGTTCCGAAATCATCATGATGCCCTGTGGTTAAGGTCTGGTTAGGTTTAGGCACAAAAACCACTTGGTTAGGGTCAGGAAAAGATCATGGTGTGGGTTAAAATGAAAAAGAAAGTGACAAATACATAAGCCGTGAGCCTGCTCTGCCTCAAGCCGGTCGCGGCGCACCATACGCCCGCTGCGAGCCGTTCAGCACCGCGGACAGTCGGACTAATGGGATGTCGAACCAATGGGCTGTCGAACCAATGACATGGACCCGTTAGCACAGCCAGCTTCCCTGCTACTCGCGCGAATGATGTTCATCGCGTTTGGTGGGAACACAGCATTAGTTGTCACACTATCATCCCCTCCACCTCCTGATGACAACGTGTGCTTATATACATGTAATCACAACTATGTCACTTTAGAAATGTTGATATGATACATTTAAATTGTACAAATGTAACATATCCTTGGTTTGCAGAAATGTACAATGCCAGCATTTTCTTGTGGTGACTGGGCTGCTCCAACAGTACAATATGTCACTGAGTCTAAGAATAAATAACATTATAAAAACAGTGTTGGTTAGTCCTGCTTCCTTGTTGACAATTAAAAGTAAACCATGCTGTTTTTATAGTTGCAGTGGATGCTGTGAAATCACTTTATTAGCCATCAAATTGAGTCCTGACACAGCTGCATCCCATACACCCTGTGGAATGCTCTAAAACATATTCAACTACTGGTCAGTGGAGTAGAAAGAGAGCTTACTCTGATGTATCTCAGCAGGAGGGTATTCCAGAAACTGGAACCAGCAAATGTGCCCGATCTGATGACTCAGACAGTTTAATTTAGTGTTCAGAACCCAAAACACACATTTTGAAATGTCAGGGTTTTATGTTCGTCTAACTAAGATGATTTTTACCGTTTTCCAGCAATTATATTTTCTACAACTCATTTTGAATCCCTCCTCACTTAATTACAAAATTGTAAGAACTGCCCTTTGTCCACCTCTCATTGCAACGGCTGAACTCCTGGGGAAAGCAACGGGAGGTAGGTCAGTTAAAAAAGTCTAAATTGCACATAACAAATGTGCTGCACAGCTGCACATTTTCTTTTTTTATATTCTCTGGCAATTAATCAGTGAGGCTCATTAAAGAGGAATTTGACTGTATCACAGGTCAGCCAATTATAATCAAGGTGAAGGATTTCAACACTGAGCAAATTTTCTTCATGAAAATCCATCTTATATTTCTACATTTTTAAGTATCTTCAGCTGTGCATGGTACTCAGATTTCCTGTTCCCCCTCCATCAGTCAATGATGGAAAATTAATCAATAGGAAATCTAATCACACCAATAATAAGAATGTAATGGCAGAATATTGTTTCCAGTTTCGAGGTTCATTGCACAATATAATACAGCCCGTTACTCTTATCCCTTGTGGAGATTATCCTTGCTCATTTGAGAGCAAATGTTCTTGGCTCAGTCCTAGTTTGATCACCAAAATCAAGCCAGTGGTTGTGTAATCAGAAAATCTGGATGTGAAGTGTTTAACCCAATCACACCAAAATTCAAGTTTGGGATTATTTCAGATGTTTTCCTGAATGCCTCCCTGATTAAATCAAGTAACTTCACAATGACTTCTAAATAACCAATGTATCCACCAGTGTCTACATTAAACCCATTACTGTCCCTGTGATATATCCTTCTCCCCCACCACTAACCTTTTGCTCGCCCTCTTCATTTTTTCTTCCCGTCCTTGCTTTTCATTCTTGCTCTGTCTCTTCTGTCTCTCTCTACAGGCAATTTTCCCCATTCACTTTTCCCTTCCTCCTCATGACTCAAGTCACGAGTCATTAGAAAAGCCTGACCTTCTGGGAAAGGTCTTGGGTAAGCAGTGATAAAGTAGGGTTGGCCCATTGAAGAAAGCTATGCTGTAGCACCATAATAGGTGCAGCTATAGTCCAGGGAACGGACTAATGGTCCTTAACCTCCATGTGCCATTAGCCTGAAATAAAGACAGGAGGGAGGAATACAGACTAGAGGGAGGACAAAAGTAGTCTCCTTCTGCTCTACCCTGTCTGACATGGAGACGTGGATGATGTGAACAATAAATGCACTTTATGTGGTGCCTCTGTATTGACATTTTTTTTTAATAGTCACTTCGTCCTGAGGAAGCATTAGTCACTGCTAGCTTGAATGGTACACGCAAAACTGTAATGCGAACATACAGTACTTTAGCTTCTATATTTAATGTTTGTTAGTGTTTTATATATCATGTAAAATAATGCTTTGTCAGAGACATAAACTCCAGTATTACTATTTGACTTTGAAAAAAACATTTGATTTACACAGTTTAAGGGGTATTCTAAAATGTTAGTGTAGCACTTCATAAACAAAACTGATGCAGCAGAGGCCAAGAAATCCTGACTTTGATCATTAGTATGCATCAAGCTCCAAAAAACACTTAATCCTACAATTCCCATAATGCAACTCCATAGACTTTCACTGGACGACTCTTGCCTAGTAACCACCTACATCAAACTGCATGCCCCCAATTCATAATGCAGGCTTTCGGAAGAAAATTTAAAAGGGTAACTTTGGTATTTTCAACCTGGCCCCTATTCCCATGTTTTAAATGACTAATGAGGAGAATTTAAAGGAGAAAAAATGGTCCAGTAGTGAGTGACAGGGTTACAGGCTGCACTGTAACCATTTGGGCAATTATGCACCATCGATTTCCTTCCACTGAAATGGCGTATTTTTTGTCACTGACAGGCTCAATTTGGTGTTATAAGTGTCTGACAATATTTTGGAGAGTCCTGCAGAGGTCGACTTTTTGTTTAAATGTAACAAACCTTTTTTTTTAGATCTCGAAGCAGTTATAAAATTGCTATTGCCAAACTCCCCAGTCTCCTTTTAAATAATCAGTCATTTTAGCCTGTATAGAGCCAGCATATTTTCACACCTAATTGGGTGAATTATTGGTTTATTTCAACCAAACCAGAGTTGTTGATTGTTAGATCAGTGGAAAGACTAACCAACGCAACTTTGTAAGTTTAATTTTGTTTCTGTTGACTTTGAATTAAGTATTTTTACAAAGATAAAATTGTTATTTATTTATATGGAGTCTGGTGAGTTTAGCAGTATCTAATTTGGGGCTGTTTCTACTTAAACAAAGGGATCTTACTCTGTCAGTGGTAAAAACAAGCACTTTGATGGTGCATAATTGTCCTGAGTGGTTACATTAAAGCCTGTCTTGCCACTGCCTGCTGCCTCCCTGTCACTCAATACCAGACCAGTTCTAAAAATTGTTGTGCCCATTAGTCATTTTTATCTTTTACTAATACTATTACTACTATTATTATTTAATATTACATACGGGTTAGGGTAAGGGTTAGGGTTAAGCACATATCTTTATCTTAATTTTTTATTGTTATCTAGGTTGTTTATTTTCATTTTGGTGAAAAAGTGCCGTATTTTGACTGTTGAGCTGCAGGGCCACCACTGATGATGAGTAAACTGATCTTCATGTGAAGAACTTCCTTAAATCTGCATTCAAAATAATGTACTTGGTTTGTGACAACCCTCTGGCCTGTTTTGTTTGTGTCTTATTTGCTCTTCTCATACAGGTTCATTATGGGCAAGGTTGTCCACTAGGGCTGACTGGGAGCAGCTGGGCCCAGTGCTCCCACATACTACATAAGCTGCCACCTTAGTCCTCTCAGAAGGACTCTCTCCATCCGCTATGTTTGGTTCTGTTATATTTTTTTCCACATACACCTGCACACAGTGCTTAATTTGTAAAATTAGAAGTAGGGGAACACTTTGGGCCTCTGAGGGAGCAGTGTTCCCCCACTCCCAAAAGTGGGGGAACACTTTTTAAGCGGCACCCAAGCTGCCTCACTGCGCAACTCCGAATGGGATGGTTGGAATCTAGGGCCCTATTTAGATGGTCTAAAATGCAAAGCGCCAGGCGTGCGGCGCATGGGTGTGTCCCAGTCACTTGTTAGTTAGACAGCGCGTTTTCAGGCTGTGTGCCATGGCGGAGAGTCTAAAAGGGTTGGACTTACTCTGTGAATTAGTCATGGGTGTGTTTTGGGCGTATCATTCAGTAAGCCAATCAGAGTGTTACCTCTCATTCCCTTTAAAAGTGCCATGATTGGAGCGCATGGAGGAGAGCTAGTTAGATGGCGGACCTACCAACTGGAAAGAGTGAGTGTTTTACAGCTGAGGAGACGATAAATGTATCTCTATATCGACTGTCCCGTCACATCTGATGTCAGATCAAAGGGGATTGGCACCGTTTGGCACCGTTTGGCACGTTTGGCACGTGTAATGGAAACCCAACCTGATTTGATTAACACAGCTGCAATCTAATAAGTTCACATCCCTCTCAGCCAACCACAAACAGCCACAGCATCAGAGAGCATATATTCAGCGTCTGTCATCTTAGAAAAGTCAAAAGAAAAGCAACAGAGTGAGACTGCGAGAGAGAAAGAGAGCGCGCGCGCGCATGGGAGAAACACTGTCAACAAATTGTAAGTTATTCAATTTTATTTTAACCCGGGAGGTTAGAGAGCCCAGCTCCCTCTCCAGCATCCTGAACCCCCCTGCCTGAAGGTGCAGGAAGCGCTGGTCCCGTGGCTGCACCCGGGCCGTCTGGTCTGGCTGCACGTGGGTTGTGGAGTTTCCTCCGGGTGTCCCCGCCTGTGTGGCGGGCTGTGCGGCCGCTGTGCATCCTCCTCTTCCTCCTCCTCCTCCTCCTCCTCCTCCAAGATGATCTTCAGTTTTACGTTCTAAAAGCTTTTTTTTTTTTAAATATACATATGTATTTGTAGGGCTATAAGTTTACGTTTTTAGTTCACAGAAGCTGGTTATTGTTGTGTTTATGTCAAAATAAAGTAAATAACGTTTTCACATCTTTGATTTTGTGATTTACATGCCAAAATGATCACAACTCATTTGGGAAAGACAAGTTCATTTTACAGGCTATGCATCATCAGCCCGTGGAGGTCTGCTCATAGTTCCGTATATTCGGACACTGCGAGCTTGGACCTCCTGGATTATGATGATCATTATTACTGCGATTAGATCATTCTGATTAATGACTGACCATTAAGACGTGTTTCTGCTAAATATTTTAATGTGCACAATAATAACCTTTCACATTGTAATCATATTTTTATTTGTTTTCTATTGCATATGTGTGTCTGAGCAGAGTGCACACGCGTTGTGCACCCACCTAGAGATGCATATTACTAACTTGTTTAACAGCGAAATACTGCGGCGTTGACTTTAGACCAGGTTTTTGTTGGTCACTGGCACATTTGCTTTTTATATCATCTAACTAGCAACGCGCCATGACTGCGCCTGACCACTCCTCATTTTAGACCAACACACCCAGAGAAGCGCAAGTTCATTTGCTAGTTAGACGACGAGGGCGCAGGGCGTGAAAATGACAACTGCGCCTGCATCTAAATAGCAGTGACACTGGCGACATGGATTATGCGCCCTCCGCCGTCCGCTTTAGACCATCTAAATAGGGCCCCTAGTGTTATCACGGTACCAAAATTGGGACCCACGTATGTTACCAGTGAAAGTATCACGGTTCTGAGTAGTATCACGATACCACAGCAAAAATGAGGCAGATGTGCCTTTTGTCATTTATAAAAAGATAAATCACTTTTCTATAATACATCAATGATATTTCAATGGAATAAATTACTTATTGACTTATTCATACTTCAAAAACAGCATCAATAAGTGATTAACACAGGGGGGATTGAAATAAAGTAAATAAAATAAAAATCAAGCAGCCACCCTCCTCCCCTGACAAGTAAAGAACAGTCCCTTCATAAGTAAAAAACAGTCCCTAAAGTGCGGTGACGTTTGTGGGCTGTTACCTGCCACAAAGAGAGAAATGTGAACGGCTTGTTTCTCCTGTGACATACCTGTGTGCCGCCACGGCTCAGTTGTCCAGGTACTGCTGGGCAGTCATGACACCAACGAAAGAGGAAATTAGGCTACTGGACCTGGAGTTGGACTTCTCTGTCGCTGGTAAGCCATTATCTTGTAGGCTATTTGACCACCGTATTCCTGTCTGTGACCCCCATTCAACCCACAACCGGCAGGATTCGCCTTCTGCTTTTGGTTGAAATCTGTAATCGCACAGCATGCTGAATGATTTATTTTGCTTGCACAAAACTATTTTTAGTTGCAAATGCAAGTAAAATGCTGGCACATAGAGCTCTGTGGAAAACAAATCACTGCTGACAAGTAAAAAGAAATAAATAATAACTGTCACCGCTCAAAGATACTCACATGTCTGGAAAACAAACCACTACAGCAGCATATTGAGTGCCAGGTGGCCAGCACGCACCGTTATTGGACGGCGCATGGACACTCACCCTCTTGCGATTGGACTTTGACCTTATCCCACAGTAGTGGTATGTGAGGCACCGTAGTACTACGGTACTCCACCCTGCAACACTAGTGACATCAGTCAATACTGTATGTAGTTTTTAGATGTGAAATGTTCTAGACCCATGCAAATTAGTTCCGGAACACACCAGGGCCTTTTCTGAAAAGATCCTGGTGTGCGTTCCAGTACGTTCCAGCTCAAATTAAGCACTGCTTGCACACCATACTTGCCACACATCCATTCACTAATAAGTCAGTTAATTTAACTGCAGTTTTTGGTGTCTCTTCCTTAATTTTCCAGGGCCTTCTGAGCCAGTCATGACAATTTGCATGTGGATAGTGTGATGAGATTTTTTGCTAACATAATATGCATTCATGTTCAGAGCAGTATTGCAAATGTGGGCCTTTCACACAGCCAATTGCATTTGGAAACCCTGAAATAATAAAGGGTGTTTCATTGTTCACACAGCTTAGTAATGATATAATGTCAGCAGAAAAACAACAAACCTGTGACTCTGTAGAAATGGTAGTCCACACCATGCAAAGCAGACTTGAATCTTATAATCCCAGCAGAGTATTTGCAGCAGAATTTAGTATAGCAGCTGAAATGTGGACCAATCAGTGAGCTATGGGGGAGTGGTTGAGGTGATGTCATATTTCACATTTCTTAACTTCTGAACCTCATCAACTATTTTTTTGTCCTAAACAGTGATAATTACAGCTGCTGACCAACTGCTTCCTGCTATTGTTCTTTACTGAGTCATTGTACTTAAGTACAGCCATGATGAATCATGACAGAGCATTCTCAACAATAATCCTCCGTCAAAGACCAAAAGGGCCAAACACAGGTACTTATGAAGAAGACTATCTGCAGTTAGCATATACAGAACACTATACTTAGAATATGCTTTGCTATAATGTTCTTTGGACAGTGTGACTGAAATTGGAAAATGTTGATAACAGTATGGACAAAAACAAAAAACAACAGTGTGGGTAGATCTTTGTGCATTCAGGGATCTGATTCAAAAGATGGATTTCATGTTGCCTGGAACTAATTTATCTTGGTGTCACAATCTGCCCATCTACCCAAGGTCAAAAGTGACATAACCAACAGGTTAACCACACGTGTGCTGCAAGGCCACACGTTAAGTGCACAATTAATCACATGACTTTGTTATTCAGTAGAAGGCAGCGCATTAGAGAGCAGTGAACAAGACGGTCGGAATTCGAGGCCTTCCGACTCGAGGGCCTGCTCACGCTGTGGTGATTAAAGCCTTAAACACGGAACATGCCAATATGTGTTGCCTTTGTTGTTGATGAAATAGGAGCCACTGAATGTGGGTAATTAATTTACATATGCTATTTTCAGTGTATATTAAAAGACTCGTTGGAGATGAACTGCGTCTCGCCTGGAATGTAGATGAGATTAGGCGGCAGCAGCAGGGGGTGGTGACAAAAACGCTGCAGTCGAGTCAGAGAGTTACCAACAGAGAGACTCTATTTCCAGCAACCTTCAAGTCACAGAAATATATACATCCTATTAGATCCAACGTAACGCTGCCTGTAGTTTGCAGACAACTCATTATTATAATTATCAACCACACAGGATATGTTTGTTAACAGGTTAAACCTTCATTGCATAACATCAAACTAACAGTCTAAAATCTAGCGTCAGAAATTACAAAACTAAGAGCCAATCAGCTCTTTGATTAGGCAACAGTCAGGCATTTCCCATCATACCCTGGGTCTTGCAGTGGGTAAGGGGCAACTGCAGGACCTGGCTCTAAAATGTCAGAATTGCCCAGTGTCAGTTTGGATAGGCTCCAGCCCCCCGCTGAAGTCCTTTCAAGTCATCTGTCTCAAGTCTACTACCAGTCAAAGTCAAGTCGAGTGAGTCAAGTCATCTCACTTGAGTCCCCCACTTCTGACAAATGGTAGTGAGTATAAGCAAACTTCAAATCCTTTGTCTTGCAAACAAAATCATTAACATAATTTTGTGAGTTCAGTGTTTTGAGGTTAAGATTAAAACATTTATCCTGATTAAGGCCACCAGTTATGAGATTATTTGAAGAGATTTACTGCCGAAATGCCTACACTGATGGAAAGCTACATGCTGATGGCGGCACTTGAATTTAGTCAATTCCCTTTCTAAACCACATTCACGGCGCAGGCAGTCTGTTTAGCATATCGCGACTAATCAATTAACTGTGTGTTGATTAATTGAAGTCTGAGTGAAACCTAGCAGACCAGAAGTGGATGTTAGAGACCTGCCTCCATGACACTATTGATTGTATGAGGGTCAGCTGCCATATTGCGGGAGCATAATGTGTCACTGTGCCGCTCACAGTTGGAGAAAGCACCTTCTGGCGCAGGCCTGCATGCTTTTACTCTGAGGTGGATTATTGAATATCTGTCCATCATAACAGTGCTGGAGTAGAAATATCCTGCACAGAGCACTGACACAGGCAGGGAGCAGATGGTGCCATTTTTTATTAATGACCAACATCAACATTATGCTGTGTACACATCAAAACAAGATGCGCATATCACATATCACACCAGTGGGTGGACACATGCAGCAGAGCCCCAAAGCATAAACTATACATATATCACCTATGTGTATTACATAGAACTTGAATCATATGCTGTAAAATACAAGATTAGTCCTACTATTCCAATGTTCACAGCTTCTTGTATAAAGCAGTGACTCTAAGGTTACAGACTACTGATTATAGTCTGTGTTAGACAGTATGAGCCACTTAACTTTGTCAGAATCTTTAATCAAGGTGTGTGTGTGTGTGTGTGTGTGTGTGTGTGTGTGTGTGTGTGTGTGTGTGTGTGTGCATGTTAAATAAAATCTGAGGAGAAGAAGAAGAAGAAGAAGAAGAAGAAGAAGACAGTAAGCATTTTTGAGTTTCATGAGTTTCATTTTCCTTTCCTGGTGCAAAACAATATGCAGTCTGGTCAATCCACTTCTCTTTTAGCACTGACTTGGCAAATCCCATCACATATTTAGAGAATAGCAATTCATTGGCTAGTAGTTGAGACGACTGTCTATTAATAAACATGGTCACTGGGGCTTGGCTCTGCAAGGGTTTGTTACTGATAGAATTGGTAAATAGAAAAATCCCCAGAGTCTCACGCTAAGCTTTGACTCAGAAAAGTAACGTAGGCTGCTCCATGTGATAATAATAAGTCAAAGTCTAATCAGAATGGTCACAGATTCTAGTTTATTTTGAACTGTGAGAGGGGAGAACTGCAATGATTTTGTTTGCTTCCTTCTTCCTCCCACAGAAGTACTTATGAATTTCATGGCAGATTACTGTCTGTGTCGCCTTGTATTACTGATATGTTTTTCAGGTACTGAGTGTAGCAATACAATTAATTTTTGTACCAACAATATATCTACAATTATCAGTGGCAATTATGTCTCAGCCATATCGTAATTGTAATATGTAAATGTAGAATCGTATTTAAAAACTTTAAATTGAATTTCTTTAACCAATAACAAAGACAATATGGAAAGAAATTGTTTGCCAAAAAGAGAAGCAATATCTCAAATACCAAAGCTAAAAAAACAATACAACACAAACATACAACATAAAGGCAAAAGTTTTCAGAGTCTAATCTTACAACCACACTTCCAAAAATGTTGGGACACTGTGTAAAACTTAAATAAAAACAGAAAGCAGTGATTTGCAAATCCTTTTTGATCTATAATCAGTTGAATACAGTCCAAAGACAAGATATTTAATGTTCAAACAGACGTACCTTAATTATTTATTTTTGTGCAATATACACTCATTCTGAATCTGATGCCTGTATCAAGTGTTTGGGAACCAAGGACTTTCAAACTGTTTTGAAAGTGAAATTCTTCCCATTCTTGCATGATGTGCGACCAGTTGCTCAACAGTCCAGGGTCTCTGTGGCTGTATTTGTGCTTCATTATACGCCACACATTTTCAGTGGGAGACAGGTCTGGACTGCAGGCAGGTCAGTCTAGTGCCTGCACTATTTTACTATAAAGCCACACTGTTGTAACACAGGCTTGCCATTGTCATGCTGGAATAAGCAGAGATATCCCTGAAAAAGACATTGTTTTGATGGTAGCATATGTTGCTCCAAAACTTGAAAGCACCTTTCGGCATTCATGGTGCCTTCACAGATGTTACCCATGATGCCATGAACTCTAACACTCACCCATACCATCACAGATGCTGGCTTTTGCACTTTGAGCTGGAAAAAATCTGGATGGTCCTATTCCTCTTTAGCCTAGAGGACATTTCCCAAAGCAACTTGAAATATGGACTTGTCAGACCACAGCACACTTTCCCCTTTGTGTCAGTCCATCTCAGATGACATCAGACATAGAGAAGTTTCTGGATGTTGTTGATTTATGGCTTTCACTTTGCTAGTAGAGTCTTGACTTGCATTTGTAGATGCAGCGATGAACTGTGTTTACTGACAGTGGTTTTCCAAAGGGTTCCTGAGCCCATGTGGTCATATCCTTTATACAGTCATGTTGGTTTTAATGCAGTCCCATGTGATGGTCAAAGGTGGCTAGCATTCAATTTTGGTTTTCAGCCTTGCCTCGTATGTCCAGAGATTTCTTTGGATTCTCCGAATCTTTTGATGGTATTATGGATTGTGGATGCTAAAATCGCTAAATTCTTTACAACTGGGCATTGAGACATGTTGTTCTCAAACTGTCGGACTGTTTGTCTACGCAGTTTCCCACAAAGTGGTGAACTTTGCTTGTGAACAACCAAATCTTTTGAGGATGCTGCTTTCATACCCAGTCATGGCACTAAAATAAGTTACAAATTAACAGGTTTACCTGTGGAATGTTGCAGGTTTTATTTGTGCATTCTAAAACTTTCTCAGTCTTTTGTTGCCCCTCTCCAGACTTTTTTTGGGACGTGTTGCAGGCATCACATTAGGAGTGTGTGTATATTTAGAAAAAAACAAGTACATAAATTTGAACATTAAATATGTTGTCTTTGTACTGTATTGAATTGAACATGAGTTGAAAACAATTTGCAAATCATTGCATTCTGTTTTTAGTTACATTTTTACACAGCGTCCAAACTATTTGGGAATGAAGCTTGTATATAATATCTTCTTCTTACGAAAACATTTTGGGATTATAAAGAAAAAGACACACATGCCAGACTGACGTGATTTCATGTGGTAAGCAGGCCTATTCAGTGAACAACTGCTTCTTCAAAAATAAGAGAATCACAGGTCAAATGTAGAAAATCCCAGCTGACAAAGTCACAGCAAATCTCTGAAAAGTTATGAGCATTTGCAATACATTGAAAAACATGAACCTGAAAAATACTCAGACAGAAGTCCATAACGTAATACGATACAAACACTCAATCCCCAACACAGGTGAAGTTTTGCAGCAATAGCAAGCACCAACACATTTGTTAAATACTGTTTTGTTGGTTAGATAAAAAAGCTGCCATTTGCAGTTTGCATCGAAAGTGCAAGTGCCTGAGAGACAGACTACAAAGAAATCCATCAATAATATCAAGGCAGTTCAAAGATATATCAGATTCTCATAGCTGAATATTTCAACAGACAAATGTCGACATGACCTTAGGCTAGAGTGTAGGGTTATGGAAATGTAGGAATTCAGCTCTACTCTGCCAACAATGTTTTGCTCTTACACTCCCAGTGGTGACCCTCATTTATGTTGCTGATTTCTCACCAGCCAGGACGGTGACTCATGCAAAAAGATGATTAAATGAATAGTACATCTCCTGTTTATAACAATAAACACAAAACTAAAGGAAGACATTAGCCAAAAGGGATAGAATTAAGACATGCCATATTTTATGGAGGCCTTACAATAGATGAAGGGGAGATCAAGTCTATGTCCTATGATTTATTATGTAAATTAACTTACATTTTAGTGAAACCCAGACTCAAGACCACACACAAATATCATGTCAGCCCATTCCCAATCCCAGGTTGTCGAATAACAACACTTTGTCACACCCCTCCGCATGTGATATTGATCCCAAAGGTACCCTTCAGCATCTTTATAAGACGCACAAGTCTTTCAGCTAACTGTAATGTAAACCTTTTTGCAGCAATACTTGTAACTGACAGCAAATGAGATAGTATAAAGAGGGAGAAAGTCCAAGTAGGAGGAGTGGTGGTAGATGGGTCAAACAAACCGGACTTTAACCTAGGAGACTACTGTTTATGTCCCATATGAAATCAAAAGTCATTGTTGTTTTGACGTAACATTATGTAACTTACATACCTACTTCCCATGTGAAACCAAAAGTTACATTTTTTTATATAATTTATGTGCAGTCATGCAGTGATGGCACTAATGTGACATATGTACATCCCTTATTTTAACCAAAAAGTGATCTTTTGTCAAAACCTAAGCAAATACTTTTCTTACCTAAACCTAACCATTGCCATTCCACAACAATAACTAATATGTTACAATGTGTTTCAGCTGTTGGTCAGAAGCTAAAAGGTGCCCTGTGACATTTGATGACCTGGGAATGAGAAAAGATTGATTATGTTCACCATTTTCACTGTCAAATGTTAGGCTATGTGTTGAGATGCTAACATATGCTTAATACTTAACACAGAGTAAAGCTGAGCTGATGGCAATGTGATTAGTTTTGCAGGTATTTGGTCATAAGTGTTGGATAAGTTAAGATTTGACCTGATGATGGCACTAGATGATGAAAAGTTAAGGGTTACCTGAATTATTCTGTGAGGATCATGAATGTCTGTACAAAATTTCATTGCAATCCATCCAGCAGTTAAGAAGATATTTCAGTGTGGACAAATATGGTGCAACCCCATGGTTGGTGGCGCTTGAGAAAAAGTCAGGGGATCACTCCAGCTGATAGATTTAACCCCTGGGAACCATGAATCTCTAAAAATATAATAGATATATAAATAGACATATATTTTCAATATATATATATCTGAGCCAAAGTGGTGGTCCAACCAACCAACCAACTGACATCACCATACCAAGAGTCATGCCACGAACATAGCCTGGCCTGGTGTTAACATTCTCACTGCTGACTCCTATTGAAGCTGCGATCTTTATTTTTATGTGCATCCTAACATCCATCCATCGGTAATTAAAATGGTTGACCATGTAACTAAGTTTACATATTATTCACTCAAGTAAAGATTTTTAACAGAAATAGAACATCAAAGATACTGATTTCCCTCAGCAATCCCTAATGACACATTTCTTTACAAATGTGAAGCATTGATTCTTAAATACATGTACAAAACAATACTTATTAGCCTGTTGTCCTTGAATCTGGTTGACAAATGCATCACCTTATCTTACCTTACACTGTGGTTGATGTGCAAAATATGCGGTGACAAAGAAAATCGTTAATCATTTCATGCAAAATGAGACGGCACAAACAGGCTAATAACAGAGAGTGTGGCCTTGGCCTGGCTCTCTACACCACAGGCTGTCAATAGTTGTCTTATGGAGGCTGAGAAAGTACGAACATATGAGGTCTTAATGAAAATTACTGATCAAAGACTGGAGGTAGGTTAATTAGAGCGCACATCAAAAGACTCTGGATTCTCAGGAGTGAAGCCTCACATTAACACATGTTTGACACACGGTGGTTCTCCAAGCGTATCACATACATTACCCATATCCCAGCTACTTTTAACCTGACCCCCCCTCCAATATGCACTCTAGCATCCTGGCGAGCAGAAGGTTTTCATAAAGGCATCAATGTTCATCACAGTGGAATAGCAATACATCAAACTGTGCTCTTTTGTTTTGATATGATGGATTTCCTAAAATGTCACCAGCAGTTTTGCATTGACACTACAGGTGGACATAGTGAATGACTTTTGCCAACATACAGCACAATACACAGATTTTATAAACACAAATACTCTGGGTGCTTTCTGCATCAGTGATCAATCTAATGAAAACAAGGTACCTCTTCTCCCCACATGGTTGCCACAAGACTTTATGTAAACTCCATTAAAACAGCAGCAAAAATATAATTAGTGTTAGGCATCGCTAAGCATCAGCTCAGCAGTAATTCACTCCTTTTTCTCTTGCTTTCTTTCCCTCCTTTTACCCTCCCAACAATTCAGAATAGGAAGGGATGAAATTTCCCAAGGATCCAGGAAATACTTACAGAGGATTACACAGGAAACACACAGCTACTTGCACTCTAGCATTAAGTGAGGCTTAGGTTTCAATACAGTATGCATATATACTCCTCCCCCGTGTTTTGAAGACCAGCATTAAAGAAATAATATATGCAGCCCCCTTATGCTACGGCCATTTATTATATCGAAGCTCTCTCACTGCTTATGAACAATTTCATTAATGTATATAATATTCAGCCAGCAGCCATCAATATAAAAAGCCTGAATTAATCTTGCTGTCTTTCACATTGACTGATTGCCTTGTCTTCTATACACTAAGTGAATTAATTACGTAGTCTCATGTCAGCTTAAGCACCTGAGAGGAGAAAAGGAATTAAGAAAACTGATAAAGATGCACTGTGCAGTCCATTAGAGACAAATCAGTTCCCATGATTTAAATTCTATGATTAATATGCACGCTGATGAACACAGGAATATTAAAGAATATGAGATTCAATTTTAGGACCTCTGGTGTGCACTGCATGAATATCAACTATTGATGATCAAACGTTTAGTTGGCAGGGCCGAGCTGGTGTAGGTTTTTTGGCTTATGCGTTCATGCATCCCTGCACTCTTTGAAATTCATGACTGTGTTAAGGCCCCTGGATTTAATTAAACCAATTCAGGCGCGGTGGCAAACTGGATTGGTTAATGCAGTGCTGTGGAACAAGGAGAGGCAAACTGGGAGGTCACAGCGGCAGGGAAACCTGGGCTGCTGAAGCACTGATAAAAGCGTTGTTGATGGAGTTGTGGCACAATGAGAAGATGAGAGGAAAAGGCACTGAATGTTGCCATGGAAGGTAAATTGCTAAGGAGCAATGTTTGCATATGAAAGTAACTTGGTTATTATTTTGATTGATATACTATGTCACTGTCATTACTGCTTGTGTCTGACTCTTTCATGGTGCTGAAATGTTCAAATGAAAGAGTGGTCCTCATATATGTACAGTATTTGCATCTAATCAAGTGCAAGTTTGAGTGATGCACTTCCACCAGTTGCCAGCAATGCGAGATAAGTGAAAGTGTGATTTTCACAACACACAGGGAATTACTTGGTAAATGAGGTCATCTTGTCACTCACACAAATACATGGTTTTCAGTCGCTCAAGCTCAGATAGTGAATTTACTGATTCATAAGTACAAATAAACAAGACTAAATATACAGCCCTAAATTTGACCTGCTAAGCCCTGCCCCCATAATTACTGCTGTGCATGTCAAGCTTTCCTTTCTCACATGGAAAATATCCAGTTTATAATGTTGGCAGATTTACCACTTGAACACTTTGTTAAATAATACGATGGGTTTTTGATTTCAGACAAAGGTATAAAAAGCAAGCTTCTCAACTCTGACAACAGTCCAGTTGCCAGATGAAAATGGTGGCATTGTAAATTACTTCAAACAATTAGAAATGTTACTTTTTTACATTAGTGAGACGTCAACAGCATTTTCAGTCATGATGCTGCTGCAGAAACAGGTTGGTTTTTAGTTAGACATCCACAAAATTTCCAGATGTGATTGTGCCATCAAAAACAAGTGTTTTATTAAACAAGACATTGGTGGCATTTCAAGACATGCTGATGCCACTAAAACAGCATATTTTTTAGTGAGATATTTATCTTTTACAGCAGTGATTGTGCTTCAAAACTGGGTGTTTTTAGTGAGACAATGGTGGCATTTTCAGCCATGATTGTGTCATCAAAACAGAGTGTTTTCACTGAGACATCAGTGGCAGTTTTAGCTGTGATATTGTGTCTCTAACCGAGTGTTTTTTAGCGTGACATCTGCAGTATTTCCAGCCATGATTGTGTCCCTGAAAACTGGTGTTTTTCAGCAAGACATTGGCGGCATTTCCAGCTGTAATTGTGCCGCCAGGCCCAAGTGTTTTTCAGTAAGACACCTGCGCTATTTCTAGCCATGATTGTACACCAAATTCAAGTGGTTTTTAGGGTGACATCAGCTGTGTTTCAAGCTGCGATTGTGCCACCAAACAGAATGTTTTTTATTTGAATATCAGCTTCACTTTCAGCCATTACTGTGCTGCCAAAACCCAAATGTTTTTAGTGAGACATCTGTGGATTTCCTGCTGAGATTGTGCTACCAAAAACAGTTGTATATTAGCAAGACATTGCCAGTATTTACAGCCATGATTGTGCCACCAAAAACAGGTGTTTTTTTTTAACAGCCGTGGCATTACCAGGCTTGATTATATTGTCAAACCAGAGTGTTTTTAGCAAGACATTGACAATAAAATAAAACTGATACCAAACCCAAGTGTTTTTTAGCAAAACATGGGTGGAATTTTCAGACATGATTGTGCCACCAAAAACAGGTGTTTTAGGTCAAAATATGATCTTTTCCTAACCATAGCCAAGTGTTTTTGTGCTAAACATAGCCACACATTAACCACAGCACTGTTTAAATGTTAAGAGATGTAAAGTTTAAACATATCAACTACATAATGATGTACAAATGTGGATTGCAAAAACATATAATGCCAACATGTATTCTGGTGACTTGGTTGCAAAAGACTTAATGCTCAGTTACTACTGTGTTTAGTAAGCTAGTTAGCCAGACATGCTTACAATTGTAGTTTATGTTCGAGGAGATAAACAATCCATAATCCATTTAATCCTTTCCTTACGCTCTTGCTTTTTGTTTTAGCTTTTAGAAAAGCTAGAAAAAAAACACCACCATTCATGTTCTGTACAATGCATTTGTATTATACAACCCCATGCACACCGACACCACTTGATGGAATCCAAAGCTTGACAGGCCTGCTGTGCCCAGTTATGATTGCTAGACTTCAGTAATGGCTTTGGTTTAGCAAACAGGCAATTACAATCAATTATCAAACATGATGTGGGTGAGTTATGAACTGAACCAACTGTGACAATGCCAGCAGCTGTACCTGTATAATAACAATGAGATGATGGAAACGCTTGAGTTGTATCTGCTCATTTTTAATGATCACATCAGTTTTGAAGCACATAAGAAACTCGACAGAGATAAGTATTATAGCTATATTTTTAGAAAACTAACTACTGCCCAGAAGCCAGCAGCATCGCACAGTGAATGTTAAGTCAGGTAATAGTCTGTTAATGCTGAAAGACTTCTGCTGCCTGAAATTCTGTGGCATCACCCATCAGCAGCCAATAATGTTGTGTCTGTGTTTACTGCCTTTACCATTAACAGTCACAGGCACTACAAGTACTGAAGCCATGAACTAGTTTATATCAGTCGTTGCACAGAGTACACTGATGCAATTTACAGTAATTGCCAGTGACTTGATCTGACACAAAGTATAGCTCCAAACCATCTCAACAGATGCTTAACTGGAGAACACTTTGGTCCTTTGAGCTCTGCATTCCTCACTTCCCAATGAAACCTGCCAAGTGTGTCTGATGACAGAGGGAGATGGCAGGGAGCACAGGGGTGATAAGAGAAGGTACAGACAGTGCGCCAAGGACTGTTTTGGGGATAGAATCAAAGTCTTTAGAACTTGTAACTGTCCCCATTGGCATGCAGCCATAAATGCACTAACTGTTGCATGATATTGTCACAAAATACAGATCTGTTCCCTGCCCAGAAAGTTGCAATTGATCCAAAGTCAAAGTAAAGGAATGCAGGAAAAACGTAACCATTAATGCAATCCTTTTTTACTGGTTTAGGAGCCAGGTTTTCAGGCTGCTGAGACCTCTGGCACTACTCGTTTCAAAAACAGCTTCTTTCCTACAGCAGTCAGAGCACTTGACTCCCCTTGCTATCCCCCCACAAGTTCCTATATATTGACCTGCATTGCTCTAAAGGCACTGGATTGAACTTGAGCTGAACTGTTTGCACTGGTACATCAATGATGGTAGTTTTTGCATGTTGGGCTACTTGATATGCCAGGAAACTAAACTGAATTATACATTTCATACATTTTTTACTGTACATATCTTTACATTCATGTGTTTCCTTTTTGTGTGTGCTATTGTAATGGTTTATGGTGTCTGTTGATTGGTTTTGTTTGTTTGTTGTTGTTCATTTTCCCTCTTTAATTTGCATAAGCTACCATGCTCTACCAAAACAGTTACCACCAACTGTGGATCTAAATAGTAACCAATCTTCTAAGCTTACAGTTAGAATAGGGGTTTAGACCATGAACCCCAATGTCCCTGGATTGTTTATAATATATATTAGGGGTGTCCGCAACTAAGAATTTTCATAGTCGAATCTGATTTGACAGATTTTTCCTTTAGCTGACTAATCATCGAATCATGTTGTTTTCCCCCACATTGATTAATAAGCTCATCTGCATCAGTTGCCACTCCAGAAAAAAGAGCTGAAACACCCAAATAAACAAATTTAATTCTTCAGTTGGCATAATAAGATAATAATAATAAAAGTAAAAGGGTTATCATTTTATCTTTATCTTTATTCCTTTCACTTTATCAAGGTATGAGGCTCTAGATGAGCACAGATGCGCTGCCCAGCCAGGGACAGCCTTCCATTCCGAAACACCGCCATTCCAACCCCCCCCCCAACTCCGAAATCCCCCCACTCCGAAACTGATTTTCAAGTCCATGTTGAGTTTCCTGCCGCCCGCTCTCCGGCCACACTCTCACAATTCTGAAATTCGTTGTACTACAACAGCTTGAAATGAACGTTCAGCTCATTGTTTTTTTATTGAAAATATGTCACTGTCTTCATTTATTATGTAGAATTTCGCTAGCAGCAAACACATTTAAAACGCTTGTCAAGTCTTTTTACGCGCGCTGTCCGTGGTGCTGAAATCCACACTCCCGACCGCACTGGTCAGACAGACTAGTGATAATAAAGACATAAAAAATCAGTCTATCAAGAAAACAATCAGCCGTGAAATTTGTTTCAAGACACTTCAGGTAAATGAATAATCCTTCAAAAAAGTTTGATTTGAGAGCACATACCTCTTCCAAAGTGTTTGTTTATGTGCTCCGCCACCGTAAATCACCATAATCAGGCCCCGATGCTGCTCTGATGGTCCTGCAGCGCACTCACTCACCTCAGCTTATTTGGATCAAGCAACTGGGTGATTTATTCATGCGTAGTAATGATTATGCCTACTGCTTAAACACACGCGTCATTTTCAATTTTTTATTAACAGAAATTAGGCTGATGTTTGTATCAAAATAGGCTATATATCATGAATTATTAGAAAACAAATACATTCTATGTCAAATCAAGATGTTCAGCAGCAGTGAGCATCCCCATATAGTCAGAAAGGTACGGTCTTGTTTCATAACCACATTTTGTGACGATTTGACCGCAAGACTGGCAGTCGAATCAGACTTCTCCGAATCATCAACTATTCAGGGTCACCCCTAATATATATATATACATATATATATATATATATATATATATATATATATATGTATATTGGAGTGGTTAACAACTGACTTCACCAATGAAGCCTATTGGTTCACTTCCTAACTGACAGCATTTCCAACTAGAGGGGCACTTGGAGAGTCCTCGGCCAAGGGCAAATGGCCTGTTTCACAATGCTGAAGGTGTGATATACAATGTTCAGAACATTAATTTAGCAGCAAACTACTATTATCCATGCTCCCAATAGCTAGCTAATCGCCACTTTGCACTGTGCAGTGTTGGGGAAGTTACTTTTAAAAAGTAGTGTTGCTTGTTACTCGTTACTTCTTAAAAAAAAGTAATCCCTTACTTTACTTAGTTACCCTCTGTGAAAAGTAACTTTTTACGTTACTCATTACTTTTATGGTGCTTGACTTTGGGTAGAACCCCATCTCATTTCCTAAATGTGAAAAAATCCGAGTTTCCCACTGGTATTTACCACTTTGGTGATAAAATAAAGATTTAAGAGTGAGAGTTAATTTGTGTTAACTAGGCTACATGAATTTGTTACATGACAGATTACTACTACTAATAGCCTATTTGCCAGACCTGCTGCATCACTGAATGAGGAAAATATTAATATTCACAGACACTATCTTTGAACAAATAGTGTCATATTCATGAATAAATCATTTTCTGTTCTGTTATTACGTGTGTAACTGTGAGACTGTGTTTGTGTAACAGACTCATACTTTGCAGTAAGCTACAAACCTGCACGAATAAATTAATTCATTTTCTCTTCTGGTATGGTATGGTAGGTACTTTATTAATCCCTCGGGGGGAAATTTCAATGTCACAGAAGAAATTTAAAATACACAAAATAGGAGCTGCTGCAACAGGCTGCTGTTCACACAGCGCCAGGAAGGTAGGCAGGTTATGATTGTTCTGTTTCTGTTAACACAATGCTGCATTTTATTGATGTTTTGGGGGTCGTTTTGATTTCCTTTGAGGTTCCGGGGTCATATGTTGCCCATGTCTGAGGTCTGACTAGCGAGATTAACGTTACATTAAACAACACTTACCCAGCCATACAAGTGCAGTTCGCTGTCAGTATATAGTTGGTCGACTTGTTCAGAATCGCCCAGGTCTTGTACATTAGTTAACGTTACTGTTTTGTGTCCTTGTCGCTGGCTCGGCAGTACTTCGGTCTGTAGAGCACAAAAACCATCAGATAAATCCCAGTATTCAATATCTTGGACATGACCGCAAAGTACAAAATTATACACATCAAGGGATATATATGCCTTGAGTTTTTCATGCGTATAAATGCTGGGTTTCTCCACAAGATATAAAAAAATGTCCGGCCACTGTAGCTTAGGCCATTTCGTTGGGTCGGTGACCCACTGACCCGACATTAAGTACAGGTCAGGAAACCTCACTCCGTTGCTAATTGTTAGCTTATTACAATAAGCTAACCTGTCTTCAGTTGACAAACCATTAAAATAATCCGAGGAGGCGTGTTTATCTTCCATATTCCTCATACGATTCTTCATTTTGGCGCTCCTGTCTGTACTGTTGACATGGCAACTGTCACAGTTCCTGCCTAGTGCACAGCTGAGGCAGACAGGCAGTGTCACCGTCAAATCTGTCCCTGGGAAAAGTAACGTTGTGCCCAACTGACAAAGTAACTACGTTCTGTTACCATATTTTCAGTAGTAACACATTACACTACTTTTTACCCAATAAAGTAGTTACGTTACTGTAACATGTTACTTTGTAACACGTTACACACAACACTGGCACTGTGCATTACTTGGGCTGCGTGTCGGTTAGAGTTAGTTACCTCTGTCAGCACTGTTGCCATTGTTAGCACTGTTAAGCTGTTAGCACCGTCGATAATGCCATCCCGACCCACGGTGGCGGGACAGCCTTGTCACATGAGCATAATACCCACTGACTGTGAGCTGACCCCCATTAACGCTGTTAGGTCTGTCAGCACTGTTGCCATTGTTAGCACCGTTCTGACCAACAGTGGTGGAACAGCCTTGTCATGGAAGCGCCCATCCTCTAGCAGAGGTGGGAGTCACAATTGTGAAAGTCACAAGCAAGTCTCAAGTCAAGTCTTAAGCAAGACCCTAGTTAATGTTGTTCAAATCAAGCAAGTCAGTTAGAGTCCCCTCTATAAGTCAACCAAGACAAGTCAAGTCATAGAAAACTCTGTGTGTAAAGTAGTTCTGAATTATGAATACCAAGTCAAATCAAGTCCTTTATTAATTTTAGTCTCAACTCCTCCAATTTGAAGCTTAAGACTGACTCAAGTGAAATCATCTGACTTGAGTCCCCCACCTCTGGCCTTTAGTTTGCCCCCCACGTCTCCCCGGTGACTGTGAGCTAACATCCCTGTTAGCCCTGTCAACACTGTTGATGTTGTTAGCACTGCACTGCTAGCCACCACCACCTTAGTTCAAACACCTCCATGTTTGTTTGTGGCAAGGTAAGAGCTGTACAGTCCCGGCCCGGCCTATGTGTCATATATGCAAAGTGAAAAAATAGTAGTGTATCCACCCCTGATTCTGATCCTCCCCCAAATTTAATGGGTTCTTCCTTGGCCCATGCTACAGCCTTCCACCAAGTTTCATGAAAATCAGGCCAAGACCACTGGCTGATAAACACACAAATGCACAAATTGAGCTGAATACATGAGTCCCTTGGCAAAGGTGATCTTTGAGGGGACAGGGTCATCTTCATCCAGACAGAATACAAATTTGGATGAAGCTGTCACAAACTAAAATCATCAAAATGTAATGATGTTGCTTTAACCAAGCTATTGTTGTGATTCATGTGGTATTACACTGCCTCTTCTCCATGTGTGATCAATTAATAATGACTTCCACTTACTATACATCAGTACCTCTCTCCCCTTTAAAGGCAGTGATCTACCTGCTGTGATGCACTGACAGATTGCCAGTGGAGTAGCAACTTCAGGTTGTCATCATGCACAAAAAAACAAATACTGTTGCCCAGCGTGTGTAAAGTTGCAATGTCATACAGCAGCCACAGGGACACAATATCTCTTTTTATTTCAGTTTTTAAGACATTGTACAGTTAGCCTGGTCATCAAGCTCTTCATGCATATGGATGCACTTTTTTCCCACAACAACAAATATTTCCTGACACACAACAACAGTATCAAATTTAACCAAAGAAATCACAGTCAGAACTTAAAGCAGTCACGGTCAGAATTCCACTCTGCCACACAAGTTGTTTATCACAGCCAGGAATGCTTTATGCATCGACAAAATGGTGCACAGAGCTGTTCTGTGCACCAGCCTGATGTTAAGCTACACCTTCTACTAGGCCTGCAGAAAAATATGGATTTCAGCGTAACTGTGAATATCATGTTTTCACACACATATATATATCACCCTGCAATCTGCTGTATCTCTGCAATATTCATAGTTAGTATTTACCAGCTGTCAATGGATGTTACTGTTTTTACTGAAGGACGCAAGCGTGAGTAAACTGCTAATTGCTGCTGATATGGGCATGCTGTCACTGTGACAGTTGTTGAAATAGCTTATATCAACTATTGACTGTATATCTAATAAGAAATGTGTGCTCCATTACTTTACCAAGGCTTGTTTGATGGTTTTGATCCACCTTTTCTGTTTAAAGTATTTTATTTTAATTCTATCTACACCAATAGCATGTCTAAAAAATAATGAACACAGCTACATGTTAACTGTGTTGTATATCTTAGATATAGTCATACATTACAATATTAGGTTAACAGTTTTATGTGTCTGTGAGATGTATTGATTTTTCATGCTGGTCTCAAAGGCATGGGAAGGTATCCTCTGCAACCTTGGCTTGTAATTTCATTAAACGGCAGCTCACGGTTAAAGCCTTTCCCAGAGCAGGTGAGAGGCGCTGTTGAGCATGCAATTCTGCATCCTCAAAATTAAATCCTGTTGGCTCAGTCACACAAAGGGCTGGACTTTCTACATACCATAAAGGTGTGCAACACTGTGGTAGCATGCTGCATTCTTCAGAACAATGCCGTTAGTCATAGGATGCCAGGATGACTAATGCTCACAGGCCTGATCTGACTCAACCAGTTTGGCACTCTGAAGTCTGATGAAAGAGGGGATGTGTGATTGGATGATTTTTTTTTATAGGTTTCAATAAACATGTTCTCTTTTTCAGTACATATGGTGTAACAAATGTTAGATTTGCCTTATTTTAAAGTGACTGCTGTGCTTTTCATATAATGATATATTTTGGTATTTAAAAAGATAATTTGGATCTTTTAGGTTTGAGTTTGGGTACTAATCCATGGTCGGTGTTTCACTGGAATGTACTGCTGTGGATGGGGACAGCAACAAAACATTTTAACCATCTAAAAGAATCAGTGCCAGCTTATATGTACACTATATTGAGAAAAATTTCAACCTTGCTGTCAGTGGCTTCTGACAGGTATCTGTCTCTTTTAAGCCAGACTCACTGAGAAAAACAATAATTTAACATTGCTGAAAACAGGGGCTGCTGGTCTACCACTGTCTCATTCATAGACTGTATAAAATACTGGACATAGCTACCGTGACATCACCCATTTGTTTGTGGACTCCCATTTTGAATGATATTTCGGCCCTACTCTGTTTTGGAGCCAGCCTCAAGTGGCCATTAGGGGAACTGCAGCTTTTGGCAGTTGGCTTTATTTTTCAGTCTCAAAGGCCGTTTAATGTGTGTTGTACAAAAGGGTTAGTACAGATTCACCAAAGTCATATAACAATAACAAAAAATGAACCAACTGAATGAGGCAGTGGTAGACCAGCAGCTCCTGTGTTCAACAAGCTAAAATTGTTAACAACAGTTTTTGTCAGTTGAGTCTGGTGGCTATGACGAAAGCACAGAACTGGAATGGAAGCCGTTAATGGTTTTCCTGTTGGAAAGGGTTGTCAGCAGCAAGGTAAAGCAATGAATATTTTCTCATTATAAACTGATTTTTTAGGTGGCTAAAATACATTTTGCTGCTGCCCCTGGGCACAGCAGTACATTGCTTAGCTACCGTGGGGATACTCGTGCCTGCTTCTCCAATCTGGGGGTGTGCAGACCGACTTCTACTGTATGCAGTACACTGACTATGGATAAGTACCCCATACAGCACTACTTCAAAAGATCCAAACCAAATTGCACCTCCCACCATACATTCACCCACCATCTTAAGGACTGGCTTTTAAGCAATCAAAAATGTGAACACCTTTGATAGTATATAATCTGAGTGCATGTTTGTCTGTTGCTATGTATTGTTGTAGCTTCCCTGTCTAACCCATGGTGGTTTGTATGAATGGTTGTATGGTGACATGTTTTAATGGAGCCAGTCTATTGGTATCATCTTATACTGTTGTTATCTGTTGCTGTGTGCATTTTTAATATGTTTTTATTTTTTAGCCATCCTGTGCCTAGCTTAACATCTTGCCAAAGGACTACAGTTGAAAATTAGCCTGCTGGCTAACACTGGCACATTTACAGAAATGTTGATTAATGTGCACTGTCCTTTAAATAAATAAATGAAATGAAATGAAATTTGCATAATTTCTTGTTGACATGTTAATATGTATAGGAAAAAAACATGTATTTATTTTTCATATTCCTTTGATTAAAAAGTTCATAGAGAATCATGTCCAGGGTGTCTCATCTGGTGGCAGCGTTGGTTTCCAGTGTCACATGTCAGTTGAGAGTGAGCACCAAGTCAATTTTTCCACTGCAGCTGCTGCCCATGAGAGACTGATGAGAGTTAGATATGCAGAGGCAATAGGCGGTGGTCTCATTGCTGACTGATCCTTATCCTTCCTTCAAAGCCGGGGCTCGAGTTCTCTGGCTCAGCTCACACACTCCTACTGGTAACAGCTGTTTTATCGCCAGTCTTGGATTCAGCTTCTTTTCTAATAGCCACCCGCTCTGCATACTAGTGAACAGCGAAAAGGTCACATACTTTATCTGCTGCAGGCGGGCAAGTGATGAGAAATAAATGTACTATGTGAAGAAAATGGAGGAAGGTATAGGATGCCGTACTTTATTTCAGATTTCATTACTTTTTCTCACCTATTCTTGCACATACAGATAATTCTGAATGTAAATAGTTGATGCTTACATTTGACCTTTAGTTGCAAGATTGAAGTGGAGGTTTTAAAGGTGAGGCTTTACAGTTAGTAGTTATAATACCTGATTAGCATCTGACCTGACAGTATCTCACACGGTAGAGCAGGTGGTCTGCTATTCACAGGAGTGTTGGCCCCTTTCCCAGCTCCTCCTTACAGCATGTCCAAACATTCATGATTAGAAAAGGTAATCTTTATCCAGTGCATACTTTATGGATGGAGCTCCTCGCCATCACAGGCCATTCTTTTCCCCAATGTTAAGATGTTGCAGTCTTGTCTACAGTGCAGCAAACATTTGGATTCATTACCAAACTTTAATCAATCATGCTGTACAGCACTGTGCCTTCCTTCCATGTGTGAAAATATTATGCAGTTCATTTGTTTGGGAAGAAAATAATACTGTTAACACTTTTTCATGGTCTATTGATAGTGAAACTTCACAGTCCTCTAAAGCTTTACAGGACTGACAAAAACAGTCATGAAAACCACTGCACTTACATTTTAAAGCAAATGGATTGCACTGATTTTTAATATTAAAATTGTCTTGGTTACATGAAGTGTTTTGTAGTTAAAGAAGTTGTCATGTGCATGCTATTGTGAAATTCTGTCAAGAAATTTAATGATAATGGAGGAACAGTGCATTCTTTTTATTATTTTTACTAGTTGGACTTTAGGTAACTGAGATGCTAAGCTATCACAAGACACAATAAAGTTTTACTTGAGGTCCTCTTAATTGTTTAATGTACTTTTTGAAGTTACTCTCACCAAGTTCAGTATACCTTAATGTGACAAAGTTCAACCAGACCAAAACATTAACATCCCAACTTGCCAGACATCACCATTTGGTCAGTGGACTAAATGCGCTAGATATCCTCCTGCATCTGATGTTAACATTCTGGGACAGTGTGTCAATTTATGCCCGTTACATGTATTGTGTCTTCTCAAATGACACTTCTGTTTTTGCAGTTTCCACTTGTTAGATGCATTCAGTCTTTCAAAAAAAAGACGTACAATGTCGGTAAAACACCTCGTATTTACCTTTATGTCCTTATAGAACAAAAGTACGTGGTTAGGTTTAGAAGAAAACATCATGGTTTGGGCTCCTCATTCACATGGAGAGCAAACAGTAGCCTCCCAGGTGAAAGTCCACGGTTTGTTGGACTTACCAGCACCATTTTAAACAGTTGCTATCCAGTGGCATTATAAACTGATGCACTTTGACAGCGGTATGAAACACTGCTGGGTGCCATCATAACTGGCACGAAAGGTGGCTTTTTGCACTGATGTCTGACGCCAGCATCACTGACAAAGTGGCGGGATGAGTTCAGAATGAGAATGGGCTAGCCAGACACCACTAACACTGGCTAATTGAGGAACCCATTTATTCTACATTGTGCTTTGTTGTATTGAGGAATTTTGGACAGGAGGCCTGTTTCTATTCTACAGTGCTTACTACATATGACTAATTTATGGCGCCATGGCCAACCCGATACAATAGCTTGCCCCTGTGGCAAAAGTAATTGGAGATTTACATCACTGTCTTTAAAAAGCTGTCGTGTGCTCATATTTTAAGCTAGTGCAAAGGTTGCAAAGGGGGCTAAATGGCGCTCCAAAAAAAATGGCAAAATCTAAGCGAGGGAAACATCCGCCCCTTTAACTCTTAGCTCAAGATACTGGAATAAAGATGGGTTCTATGGGTACCCACAAGTCTCCTGTAAACTTGAGAAGGCTTTTTCCCAAGAAATGTTTTGTTGCTTACAATCAGTGTACTTATTCAACTAGCCTAAATACTTCACCGACATAATTGAATTCCTGAAATTTAGTTATGGCTTTTGGTTTTGATGTACCACTCCTAGAATTCCTGTGGCCCCATCTGGCCACCACTATGACAAAATTTCTAGTACCGCCACTTTTGGCCACAATTTAATAAAGCGTGGGAATTCAATAATATTGCAAGGCTTAAATTATTAGTCATCTTCATGAAAATGACTGCTGTTCATTGATTTACTGGCAGGTGTATCATTAGTAGCTTTAGCTGCTTGAAAATGTGGACAAGTTCTATGAGGACATGTTGTCCATGAACTTTTAGATTTCATCATGCACCAGCGAAAAGAACCTGGAAGACAAAATGGCTACAAGTGGATGTTTAACAATTGCGTGAAAATAGCATTCATGCAAAACCAGGAGATGATGGTTTGATTTTTGTAGCTCTGGACCCTTACTAATGAACCACATGTCATTTCACGTGACTGAACAGTATTTTGCACTGGGACACTGACTATATTTGGCATGTAGATTCTTACAACAAGTTAAAACCATATAAAATCTGCACCAGTGGTTGCATAGATTGCTTTTTCGGAAAAATCCTATGATTGAAAGCTGCACACACAAGCCGTGACCCGCCCGTCATAGATGTAACATGTTAACTTTAACCTCAAAATCTTTTTTTCTTTTGCAAACTTTTGGTGTCACTCATATGTTTGTGTTGTGGGGATTTGGATAATCTCTAATGATGTGACCAGAACTCTGTTTATAGTATACCAGCAAGTATAATTACCTTTATTCCCTGCATAATAAACAGCATCACTCCAAAACTGTCAACCATCCCACCACATCTGGGACTTAAATTATCTTGTTCCCACACATTAAGAAAACTGGGCCATGCATCTTTTTTTTTTCCACAAATGTCACCAGGTGGGCTCTGTACTGTTGGTACAATTTGCACACTTCTCTTTTTATATATTCTTCTTTATTTTTGATCGGCTGCTCAGCATACGACTGACTCACTCACATGTGCATCCATTTGTTTCTCACTTTCAGAGTGTGCATACCTGTCATCCATTTCTTTCATCTCTTTCCATCTCTGTGTCAAAGATTTTTTTGTAATTATTGCAACTGTTTACACTTTTGGAAAACTTTCAGCATTTCATACAGAAACTGAAACAGTTTTATTTGTCGAAGAAAGGGGAAAAAAAGCTGCTGCTAATGAGGAGTTACTTGGTTACTTTATTTTTAAGTGCTTATTAGTGCTGTCACTTGCCAGTTTGAAGGGCTGTCTCATCTAACGTATCATTAGAAGATGCTGAAGGCTTTGCTTAAGAGATGACAGCAAAGAAAAGTAAATATTTTCTAAATGTTTATTGCTAAAGTTGCTCTCTCCAAAAAAAACTAACAGGATCTAGCAGTGGTCATGTGCTCTCTGTCAACAAGTCAATAAAATGTGACGAGTGATTGGAATTCTGCTTTGAACAGATAAACACAAATATACTCTCTTTTTCTCTCCTTTCCTTTTCTTTACTCTGGAGCATATGGAAGACACAGGAGCAGGCCCCATTTTTAAGGTGGAATGCCAGTCGATGTGCGCAAATCCATCAGTGTTTGTCTCCTGCTGAGATACTGAGATGATGGATGGATCTAATGGATTGATTTAAGCCTCGGCTCCACTTACTGACTGACTGAATAACTGAGTGAATGCTAGAGCAAATAACTTCAGCTGGTGGGGGGATGCATTTATACTGTGCACTTCCTCTGCTGTCAAGTTCATCCATCACTCCTGCTGATTGTTATGTTAGGCTCTCTCAAGGTTATGTGTCTGCTTTATTATTTCTTAATAAGGTGGTGATTTGACACTCATATTATCATATCACTTTGTTCATGTTTACTTCAATTTTGTAAATCATTTTTCAGTGGGCTCTTGTTACAGTGACTGATTATGAAGCCATACATGAAGAATGTGTTTTGTAGAGGGAGATAACTTGTATTTTAAGTTATGATAGTGTCTGTAAGGCAGGAACAGATAAATACCCAACCCAGTCACAAAATAAATGTTGGCATTGTACGTTTCTGCAAGACACAGTTATGTAACATTTGTATGTAGCATATGTTTGCTGAAAACGTACCTTTCTTTACATTTCAACGCTGCTGTGGTTAACATGTGATTATGGTTTGGCACAAAAATTGGCTGGGGTTTTGAAAAGATCATGTTTTGGCCTAAAAATATCCAGGTTTGTTGCCATAACCATTCCTGGAAATGCCTTGAAGTCTTGCCTAAAAACACCTGATTTTGATGTAAAAATCTAGAAATGTTTGTCAGTAGTCTGCAGTGGTCTGCTACTTGGCAGCTGTCTTCCTATGTGTCATGACATCCACCTTCTTCATCACCTTCCAATGACGAATCCGCTCATACACTTGTAATTTGAACTATATCACCTTAGAAATGCTGACACTGTATGGAATGTACAAATAGTAATTATCTGTGGCTTGCAGGAACGTACAATGTCAACATTTATCGCGGTAACCCATATTTCAGTATTATGGTACCTATTAGACAGTATCATCCACAAAAGTTATGTTGTTCTGACAATAGTGGCATCAAATCAGAAAATGTTTCTATGTGTCTGTCCAGAGAGCATGGATATATTTTTCATTTAATATATAGGACTGACTGGAAAAGTTTGTACATTTACACAGTGGTCAGACCTAACAGTTCAACTTGGTAAAAACAAGGTAATATGATAATTATCTACTGGAAACAACAGATAATACTGGTTTAATTCCATAGTAATTACACAAGTAATAACCAAGCAGCAATCTCTGCAGCTGAAAAATGAAGCCGACGTGGTCGTGCAAAAAACTCTAGTTCCCCTAATGGTCACCTGAGGCTGGCTCCAGAGGGCAGTAACTCCTGTTAGACCCCCATATTAAAATTACCAACTGTACAGCAGAAACAAACATGTTTACAGCCTGGTGCAAAAAAACATTTTTGGATTGTTGTCATGAAGTGAGCTGATTCTCTCTTCATGACAACTGTACAGGGTTGCTTTTTAAATAACTCACCCGTTTACATTTTATGAAGGCGTAAAGTTATGCATAAGTAAAGGCGAGCCACTTTGAGTGACAGGCTGTCTGCAAGTCATCTCTACAGTCTGTGAGTCAGATTCACCCTTCACTCCTCCACAGTTTCACCCTGTCGCCAAAATATGGTCACTTCTGTCTCAAAAAAAAAAAAAAAAAGATGGTGATGGTCAAAATGCCAAATTGGAGGCTTTAGAACAGGAGTCCACAAACTAATGGGTGACATCACGGTGGCTACAACCATTATTTTATTTTTATACAGTCTCTGGTACTAACTTGATGTTACCAATATACTGGTAATATCAGTGCTTTAATATCAGAGTTTCTTGAATATGGTGATAGCATGGCATAAATATCAGAGTATTACTGGGAAGCACATCCCGAGCTTGATTCGTTTGCAAGTCAGTTGCAGTCCACTCAGAAAGGACCACCAGTTGGGAATCACTGCTATGAATTATTCTTTTATTGCCTTATTATCAAGCTGTAATGAAATGTACCCTATTTGTGAAACAGTAATTTAGGAAAAAAGGCAAACGATTGGCAATATTTGGAGATGGGAAGCCGGTGAGGGATTACACTTTTGTTGTAGCACTAGCAACCAGCAAGATATTTTTTTTGGCCATTTTGCCTTTATTAGACAGGACAGGTAAGTGTGGGGGGGAGAGAGAGAGAGAGGGGGGATGACATGCAGCAAAGGGCCACAGGCTGAATTCGAACCGGGGCCGCTGCGGCAACAGCCTTATGCATGGGGCACCTGCTCTACCACTAAGCCACCGACGCCCCAGCACTAGCAACTTCTACTGGTTATTCTATTTGGAGTAAGATGGGAGCTGGGAATGGTTTGGAAGTGCCTCTACACTGAACAAATATGCATGCCTCTTGTAGGCCAAAGTCAATCATTCAAAGTAATAACCCTCCTCAGTTGTCTGATGATGATGTGACAATCACAGCTCCAAAGCATGGGAATCTGAGTAGCCATTTCAGATTGGGTAGATTGATTTGTTTTGAAGATTGCCTCATGTGACTTGGTTTGCACATTTTTGGTAACTGTCAATAGCATGCAACGTATGTGTTTCAGTTTTATGCAATCTTTAGAAAAATTGACCACTTGCTGAGACATTCATAAATAATACAGCAAGAGATCCCATACAATACAACATAAGAAACAGTAACAGCTTTATGGTGAAACATTAATTACCTGTTGGATGTATTACTTTGTAGTTAGTAGGTTAATATTATTTGTTTAATAATATGTGAGCACTTCTGTGACAGAGAGCAGGAGAGTGGGGCTTAATCATTAATATTTTTTTTTTTATCTCAAGTCCTTTTATTCAACTATGTTTTTGAGAAAGGACTCAAGCTGTGGAGTTTTCCCTTTTAAAATTTGCTGTGAATTTCTACTATCACCCTTCCGCTTTATCTTTCTTTCTATTAGAGGCAAAATGGCATGGTAAAATCAGAAACAATGTGTCACCTGCATCATTCAGTCGCTAATTTGCAGGTCTGACGCTTCAGACTTTCACAAAGCTGTCATATTTGGAGCCTTTTGTTCTGCATGTTTCCAGTCTGCTGAGGAAATGTGGCACCACTGTCTTTGTATAACCAGCTGTAGTCAAAAAAAAAAAAAAGACTTTTGCGTGATCCACAAGCCTCCATGAATTAAACATACAGGTGCTCAGCTGGAAGCATGTGGATCAAAAATGTGCAGAAATTTATGTTGATTACATTTTTAAAAAACGGGATAATTCGGAGAAGATAAAAGAACTTCAAGCATTATCACAGCAGCTTGTGTCAAGCAATAAAAAAGAAAGACAAGAGACTTCTTAATATCATTCAGTTTCCTTCTTAATTCCTCTTATTGTGCTATTTTTAACAAGGACACACAGAAGAACCCTGAGCATCTCATTATCATTGCAGAGGAGGCATGTGAATAATTTTGATTTGGTGTCATCTGTACAATGAACCATGCCTCCTCGTGGCCACTGGGGGTCAGATAGGCTAACTGTCACCAGGAAAATCAACAGATGAGCAAACAAAAAAAACAAGCAAGTGAGCCCTGGATCCACGAGGTGTGTTGCATATAAACACTTCAGCTATTTTCCTCAAAATATAGACCCATTAGCACTGAACTAGAATTATCTAAGGACCTCACGTGATTTAACCCCACATCTGTTCTGTGTGTTGCATTCTGTTCTGTGTTCTGTGTGGACCATATCTCTGGAGAGTAGTGAAATGTAGCTAGATTGGCATCTTGAATGTGTGCCCAAAATGCTACTGAAGCTCTCATCAGTGACTTCCATGGCAGTCTTAATATTTCTTTTTAAAATACATCTTTCGCACACTGTCATTGGATGTGTTTCCATCTACTTCTTCTTATGCACATTTCAATTTGCGTATTAAAAAACCTGAATAAAAGTGTCAAAGAATGGAAAAATCTCAAAATACTAAAAGTTTTTACACTTAGAGGAGGTGGAAAAGTTGGTATATCAATAAAAGATGAATGCGGTTATAGCAGGATTTACACTCAGACGCGTTCTACTCCATAGCCTGATGTGCACCACCTCAGAACTGTAACTACATATTGCAGCAACACAGACCCCCTGTTTATTTTTGTTTGCTGAAAACCATTTCTCTCAATAAGACTAGGCTTTTATTTACTTTTAACTCACAGATAAGCAGCAATAAATTGCAAATACAAGAAAGTCCCCACACAAAAAGCATTTTAAGTCTTGTGTGTGATTTATCCTGGCTTCAAATGAGTAGAGGAAAGTCTGCTAGCTGCTAGGCTAATTTGTGCCAAGGGAAATGTCATAGGCTTATGCTAATAACATTTGCATGTTGTAGACTGTATGTGGGGAAAATGTGTTAATGACAATTGTTTGTCAGTGAACCTTGTGATTTATAATGGAGACAGATTTTGTAACATTACCTTCATTAAATGTTGCTGTTGGTCCTGGCATCATGTGAGTAGAGGAAAACTCTGCTAGCCAATAGGCTAATTATTGCACTTTTGTCATACATGTAGGCCTGTTAGCATGTTGTATTTGCAAGGATTGTTTTTTCTGTGAACTTTGTGAGTTATAATGAAACCAAGTTTTGTACTTTTGTTTAATGCATGTTTTAGGTGTGTTAGTTGAATCAATCAAACTTAACTGCACTTCACAGAAACTTAACACAATGGCAGAAACCCCACCACCAACTAGCATTTGACTGGTGTGATTGAAAAAGCGACACAGACACACCACTGCACATGTATAAATACTAAAAACGATGTTGGCTGGTTCACTTGCATAGGCTACGGCGTAGGCTCTGTGTCACTGTTGCCACCATTTTTTTAAAAAAAAAATGAAAGTAACAAGCTCTGGCTCAAAAAGTAACTAAAAGCCACCAAATGATATCATACATTCATTTGCATCTTGATGATGTCCTCGCACATTCATAGGATAGTGGAGGCATTAAAACTTTGCTGAATTAGATTCAATGGAAAAATGCTCAACAAACGTTTAAATGGCATGAGAGTTATGGCACTTAAACTATAGTGCAATACTTTTTTGAGCTTCCAGTCCTGACAGTGAGAGTGTCAACATAACCATAGGAATTCATTACAAGTGGACCCCACCCCCTTCAGCGGCAAGTGGCTTCTCTTTTCCTGCCTGTCGTACACCCAGTGCATGACACAAGAGTAAAGACAGGGGAAGAGACCCTGCTCTGATGGCAGAAGAGCTGTTCACTGCGATTACAATCAGCAGTATGCATGAGAATAAACATAAGTCTATAATTCAGCCTTAAGTGCAATGGAAACACATTCAGTAAATAAATGATTACGCACAATCATGACATACAGGACACTGCAACCTCTCTTTGTTGTCTCTGCTTGGCTCATAACAGGCTCATGTATGCACACAGGGCTGTTAGCAGAATCTCCCAAGAGCACATAACCTTAATATTAGTTGATCAAAACTCTTTATTTCTGTTGTCCAGTGTGCTCTCTGTTATTACACATCCATTGTTTTCCTTCATTTGTGGTTTGACTGGCGCTCTTGTAATTATGTCATCTTGTACCGCCCTCATCCTCTGCAGCGCCTGACAAACTTTCTCAATATGATTGTCATTGTCATTGAAAATTGACAATTATGTAAAAAAAAATTGCATTACTTTTGGATAGGAACCTGACTGCTGATAACAAACACAGCCATTACTTCATATCTCAACATGTGCTCACATACAAATGTCTTTGTATTTATCGCTCTAGGAATGTTTCACTATTCAAGTTTGAGCTGGAGCCAATCCCAATCCCTCCTCTGGTTTTCCCTGCTCAAGGTCAACGGAGGAAGGAGGGTAAAGGGTGTCATTCCGTCTCCCACAGGTACAAATCAAAGTGGCAGACAAGCAAAACACCTGAACTGTCAAGCACTGATTTAAGACCTTGCAGTGTACTTGCCTTACTTTTTCACGACTTTTATTCAGGAGTAATTGTTACATACTGCTGATGTGTAGGCCTTTTTGTACCCTTTGTACATGACAAGATCACTTATGATCTCATCTTGTGTTTGGCATCAAAAGCAAAGAAGACGGAGCAGAGAGAAGAAATAGACATGTGTCATCTATTACTGAGCAGACAGTGTTGCTCTTTGCAAAAATAATAAGGACTTCTTTCATCATAACTATTGTCTGATAGATATTTCTCTCATACAGAAATAAATGTTGAAAGCAGAAATGCTTTCACAATAAAGGCAGTTTTTTTTGTATATTTACTGTCAACATTTCTTAAATATTGCATTTCCAACCACAGAAAGTTCTTCGTTGCCTCACATAAAAATCCAGCCATCCCTTCACACAATTTATCGTGTTTAGTTTTGAAACAAGAGGAAATTGAGAGTTGCGCAGTTAAGAAGGAAAAACAGATAATTGGTCTCAGAGGATGTGATGCATCATGTGAACTTTGTTCTGAGATATCTTTATGCTGCTTTAAGATGTACACTGCCAGTGGCGCAGTTGGCAGTGAGCCCAGCTTGATTTTTTTTCTACACACTGCTTACTTTCATAACACTTCCACTAACAAACTCACAACTACCCAAATATGTCAAGACTGAAGTACTTTATAAAAATATTTCTTAGATATGTAGTCCTTCCTTCCAGAAATGAAGCAAAACAAGGGAGCTGTCCTCCTTAGTACCACTCTCTTCTGTTAGCATCTGTGCCACATATACGTGTTTGTACTAATGCACAACATTAAGAGCTTAATTCTTGGTATTATATACATTCAAAGAATTTAAAATGTTTTAGATTATTTGAGTACAGGGCATTGAGGAATACAGGCTATCTTAATCTGAATTATCTTCTCATTTTCTTTGCCACAAGCAAGGAAGGATAAGATAAGATAAGATAAGATAAGATAAGATAAGATAAGATAAGATAAGATAAGGTATTTAAATACATATATACTGCATAATGAATGTATGAATATCATAAGACAAACTGAAGACAATGAAATATGAAATGGCTTAGATTTGACACATGATCCATGTGTTCATTCTTAATCTGGATTTAGCCTCATGCATATTTTTCTTCCTCTGGATCCTGAGAACATAGCACACTCAACAAAGAAAATCTGGATCAGAATCCCAGCTACATTGCAAGACCACTGATTGGCAGTTGCTCTAACCTCTAGGGCAATATTGCACCAATCACCAAAGACAGTTTGTCTTCACCTTTGCATGAATGTCAGAAGCTTCAGGGCAAGATTACTGGAGAGGCTTTGGGGGGAACCCAGTTAGTCAATTTTGACATTTGATTTCCATAAAACACAAGGAGTGGTATATCTCTGCAGACTGACTGGAGTGGAAATGTGTCCAGTGAGATTCTGGTGTTGTAACATTATTGCACAGATGGTATGTTTTTTTCTCTGGCCATGGCAGTGTAATCTCTTAGCTGGGTGAAAAGGCCTTAGATAACATATGTACAGTGTTTTGTTTTTGCTCATTTTCCTTTGTAAGTGAAACAAGAAAACACACAATTAGGCTGTGTATTGGGTAGAAAAAATAATACTGGTTTACCAATCTCATGGGAATGATATAAATTTGTATCAGCTCCTGCAGTAATGTGGGCAATAATTACAAATCTGTGATTAGGACTGCTGTATGGTAAGTTTGGACTGTAATATGATGATAATGTATCACAGTATATTTCAATATGGGAATATATGACCGCACATACCCAGGCCTGCCCACAGAAATGGCTGACCTACTGTACTGAAAAGGTTTAGAGTGGTTTTGTTTGTTTGTTTGTTTGTTTTTTGCAACAATTATGTACAAAACAAAAAACATAACAATTTCAAAATACGCAACTTTCTCATCCCAATGTTCTCATACTGCCACTTTGTGACACATCAAGATCTAATGGCAACCTCTGAGGCTTACAAATACAGCCAACACATAAGTGCCAAAAACTGCAGTTCCTTGAATGGCCACTTGAAGCTTGTTTGTTTGTTTGTTTGTTTGTTTGTTTGTTTGTTTTTTGCAACAGTTATGTACAAAAAAAACATTCATCTTCTTCTAACCGCTTCATCCTCTTGAGGGTTGCGGGGGGGCTGGAGCCTATCCCAGCTGACATCAGGTGAGAGGCAGGGTACACCCTGGACAGGTCGCCAGACTATCACAGGGCTGACACATAGAGACAGACAACCATTCACACTCACATTCACACCTACGGACAATTTAGAGTTATCAATTAACCTAGTCCCCAATCTGCATGTCTTTGGACTGTGGGAGGAAGCCGGAGTGCCCGGAGAGAACCCACACTGACATGGGGAGAACATGCAAACTCCGCACAGAAGGGCTCCCACGCCCGGGATCGAACCGGCAACCCTCTTGCTGTGAGGCAAGAGTGCTAACCACCACACCACCGTGCCGCCCCAAAAAAAAAAAAAAAAAAAGTCTTTTTCAAAAAAGGAAATGAGTTGAAGCCACTCCTCACTCCTCCACAGCTCCAGCCTCTCATTCAATGGCCAACATGCAGAACTCGAGGCTTGAAAATAACAGTTCACAAACAATGGGTGATGTCACGATAGCTATGCCCATTATTTATACACTCCGCAATCAAAATAAGACACACTAGGTACCCTTCTGCACCAGTTTTCGGCATTCATGAATGGTATCTCAATTTGTGCTTGTTAAATGCATTGTGTCTTTTCAAAATATATTTGCATCTTCACAGGAAATGTGAAACATGCATACAGTCTTTTTCCAGTAAACCTACATCATCAAAATCATAGACATATATATGTAGACGCCGCATCGAGTGGGTTTGCCCGCTGCTGCGATACGTCAACGTCGCCGCCATATTGGATGTGGCAAGGCTGCGCTGTAAACTAATAGAAGTGAATGGACTTAACTTCATAAAGCGCCTTTCTACAAAGAAATTTACATTAATGCCTCTCGTTTATTCATTCACACACACACTAATATACTTGGGAAACAGTTAGGCACCAAAAACAATGTATTTGATCTTCTCAGATGGCTAAGATAAGAACTTTATTGATCCCACACAGGAGTAATTCACGTTACATCAGCTATAGAAAACAACTACACAGTATATACTGTGTATTATATATATATATATATATATATAAATATATATACAGGCCTACTGTAGCGTCCGCGACGTGTGGAAAGGATGACGCAGTTATTCGGCAAACCATCGTTTATTACTTATTACAGGTTACTGTTGGCCGTAACCATGCCAAAACAACCAACAAACAAGAACTTAGCTGTAACTCCAACTGTGCACTCCTGCTCTCTCCTCCAGCTCGCTCCTACACACACCAGCACCCTCACACATTGCCCTCATTCCCGTCACACTCGCCCCCCACCCCCCTATCTATACTCATTCAATCCCAAACATACCATTAACTCACAGAACACTGACAATATAACAGAACATTTACTGCAGGGTCGCTACAATACACACACATACAGTACAGGCCAAAAGTTTGGACACACCTTCTCATTCAGTGCGTTTTCTTTATTTTCATGACTATTTACATTGTAGATTCTCACTGAAGGCATCAAAACTATGAATGAACACATGTGGAGTTATGTACTTAACAAAAAAAGGTGAAATAACTGAAAACATGTTTTATATTCTAGTTTCTTCAAAATAGCCACCCTTTGCTCTGATTACTGCTTTGCACACTCTTGGCATTCTCTCCATGAGCTTCAAGAGGTAGTCACCTGAAATGGTTTTCCAACAGTCTTGAAGGAGTTCCCAGAGGTATTTAGCACTTGTTGGCCCCTTTGCCTTCACTCTGCGGTCCAGCTCACCCCAAACCATCTCGATTGGGTTCAGGTCCGGTGACTGTGGAGGCCAGGTCATCCAAATAGCCCTTACACAGCCTGGAGGTGTGTTTGGGGTCATTGTCCTGTTGAAAAATAAATGATCGTCCAACTAAGCAAAACCGGATGGGATGGCATGTCGCTGCAGGATGCTGTGGTAGCCATGCTGGTTCAGTGTGCCTTCAATTTTGAATAAATCCCCAACAGTGTCACCAGCAAAACACCCCCACACCATCACACCTCCTCCTCCATGCTTCACAGTGGGAACCAGGCATGTGGAATCCATCCGTTCACCTTTTCTGCGTCTCACAAAGACACGGCGGTTGGAACCAAAGATCTCAAATTTGGACTCATCAGACCAAAGCACAGATTTCCACTGGTCTAATGTCCATTCCTTGTGTTTCTTGGCCCAAACAAATCTCTTCTGCTTGTTGCCTCTCCTTAGCAGTGGTTTCCTAGCAGCTATTTGACCATGAAGGCCTGATTCGTCTCCTCTTAACAGTTGTTCTAGAGATGGGTCTGCTGCTAGAACTCTGTGTGGCATTCATCTGGTCTCTGATCTGAGCTGCTGTTAACTTGCGATTTCTGAGGCTGGTGACTCGGATGAACTTATCCTCAGAAGCAGAGGTGACTCTTGGTCTTCCTTTCCTGGGTCGGTCCTCATGTGTGCCAGTTTCGTTGTAGCGCTTGATGGTTTTTGCGACTCCACTTGGGGACACATGTAAAGTTTTTGCAATTTTCCGGACTGACTGACCTTTTAACAGTTGTCCAATAGGGCTGTCGGCTGTGTATTAACCTGACTTCTGCACAACACAACTGATGGTCCCAACCCCATTGATAAAGCAAGAAATTCCACTAATTAACCCTGATAAGGCACACCTGTGAAGTGGAAACCATTTCAGGTGACTACCTCTTGAAGCTCATGGAGAGAATGCCAAGAGTGTGCAAAGCAGTAATCAGAGCAAAGGGTGGCTATTTTGAAGAAACTAGAATATAAAACATGTTTTCAGTTATTTCACCTTTGTTAAGTACATAACTCCACATGTGTTCATTCATAGTTTTGATGCCTTCAGTGAGAATCTACAATGTAAATAGTCATGAAAATAAAGAAAACGCATTGAATGAGAAGGTGTGTCCAAACTTTTGGCCTGTACTGTATATATATATGTATATATATATATACATATATATATATATATATGTATATATATATATATAGCCGACAGCCCTATTGGACAACTGTTAAAATTCATATTATGGCAAGAACCAATCAGCTAACTAAAGAAAAACGAGTGGCCATCATTACTTTAAGAAATGAAGGTCAGTCAGTCCGGAAAATTGCAAAAACTTTACATGTGTCCCCAAGTGGAGTCGCAAAAACCATCAAGCGCTACAACAAAACTGGCACACATGAGGACCGACCCAGGAAAGGAAGACCAAGAGTCACCTCTGCTTCTGAGGATAAGTTCATCCGAGTCACCAGCCTCAGAAATCGCAAGTTAACAGCAGCTCAGATCAGAGACCAGATGAATGCCACACAGAGTTCTAGCAGCAGACCCATCTCTAGAACAACTGTTAAGAGGAGACTGCGCGAATCAGGCCTTCATGGTCAAATAGCTGCTAGAAACCACTGCTAAGGAGAGGCAACAAGCAGAAGAGATTTGTTTGGGCCAAGAAACACAAGGAATGGACATTAGACCAGTGGAAATCTGTGCTTTGGTCTGATGAGTCCAAATTTGAGATCTTTGGTTCCAACCGCCGTGTCTTTGTGAGACGCAGAAAAGGTGAATGGATGGATTCCACATGCCTGGTTCCCACTGTGAAGCATGGAGGAGGAAGTGTGATGGTGTGGGGGTGTTTTGCTGGTGACACTGTTGGGGATTTATTCAAAATTGAAGGCACACTGAACCAGCATGGCTACCACAGCATAATGCAGCGACATGCCATGCCATCCGGTTTGCGTTTAGTTGGACGATCATTTATTTTTCAACAGGACAATGACCCCAAACACACCTCCAGGCTGTGTAAGGGCTATTTGACCAAGAAGGAGAGTGATGGAGTGCTGCGGCAGATGACCTGGCCTCCACAGTCACCGGACCTGAACCCAATCGAGATGGTTTGGGGTGAGCTGGACCGCAGAGTGAAGGCAAAGGGGCCAACAAGTGCTAAACACCTCTGGGAACTCCTTCAAGACTGTTGGAAAACCATTTCAGGTGACTACCTCTTGAAGCTCATGGAGAGAATGCCAAGAGTGTGCAAAGCAGTAATCAGAGCAAAGGGTGGCTATTTTGAAGACACTAGAATATAAAACATGTTTTCAGTTATTTCACCTTTTTTTGTTAAGTACATAACTCCACATGTGTTCATTCATAGTTTTGATGCCTTCAGTGAGAATCTACAATGTAAATAGTCATGAAAATAAAGAAAACGCATTGAATGAGAAGGTGTGTCCAAACTTTTGGCCTGTACTGTATATATATATATATATATATATATATATGTGTGTATGTATACATATACATGTGTGTATATATATTATATATATACATATGTATATACATACATACATATACATACATATATATATATATATATATATATATGTGTGTGTGTGTGTATGTATACATATACATGTGTGTATATATATTATATATATACATATGTATATACATACATATACATACATATACATACATATATATATATATATATATATATATATATATATATGATGTGTTTATATACTGTGTATTGTTTTTCGGCACTACCTTGTTCTCTATAGCTGATGTAAGGTGAATTGCTCCTGTGTGGGATCAATAAAGTTCTTATCTTAGCCATCTGAGAAGATCAAATACATTGTTTTTGGTGCCTAACTGTTTCCCAAGTATATTAGTGTGTGTGTGAATGAATAAACGAGAGGCATTAACGTAAATTTCTTTGTAGAAAGGTGCTTTATGAAATTAAGTCAATTTACTTGTATTAGTTTACAACGCAGCCTTGCCACATCCAATATGACGGCGACATTGACGTACGGCTCAGCGCTCGATGCGGCGTCTATGTATATATGTTTATGATCAAAACACCTTGGTTTAGGTTTACTTCCTGAAGTTTACACAACAAAAGCCATGGTTAGGTTTAGAAAAAAACAGCATGCTTTGGCTTAAATTAGTATGGCTGTTATTAACATATCTTGTGAAATACATCACAAGTGTGGTATGCTACACATACTAGCACACTACATTCTTATTTATGTTACACAATTGGCTTTTGGTTTCACACAGGGATCAAACAGCAGGCTCCCGGGTGAAAGTTCGTAGTTTGTTTGACCCATCCGCCTCCCCTCACACATCACCTTGAAGGATACCTCTGTGCCTCGGTGTCTGACGCCAACATCCACTAACTAAGCGGTGATATTTGATGAATATTTGATGAGTTAAGTTCATGCCCCATGTGTCAGCAATATCCCCTGCCCGGTACATATCACACCCCCATGAAGGGTGCCTCTGTGCATTGCTATCTCATGAGATAGAGATTACTGACAAAGTGCCGATATTTGACAAGTTGGTTGTAAGAAGGGGCTGGAAGAGAGGGTTTTAATCATGAAACAGGTTACATTTTGGTTAAGTAATTAAACAATGTTTATTTTGTTGTTTTAATAGCTAATGGCAATTATTATTTTTGCTAACCTCCATGTTTTAAAATCCAAAATGTTGTCATATCGGTGCAGTTTTAGTCTTTTTGCCATGTCTCCTCACGTCACCCGAAAACACACAAACTTTTTTACTAACAAACAAAGCATGCTGCCTCTCCCATCTCTTAAAATGTGACACTAGTGGCCCCATTAATCAGTTTGTTGGTGAAGATTCTCAGTCATCCAGGTCATGGTAATTGTAAGTGCTAATATCGTAGGCAACTGGACTTGCTTGTGTTTCTTGAAGACGTTTTGCCTCTCATCCAAGGAGCTTCTTCAGTTCTAAATGACTGGTACGGAGTTGCAGGCTATAAACCCTGTGTGGGTGGGAACCCTTGCAGAGTCGTAGGGGTCATCTGAGCACTTAGTTTCAGAGTCGTTAAGGTCACAATGTGAGTCATTGACCCACCTGGCCACCATGTGAGTCGTTAGGGTCAGGTGGGACCAGGGGTGAATGGGTGTGAAGTCGTCTGGGAAGGGATCCCAAGACAGCATTGTAGGTGGGGGATAAGTAGTGTCGTAAGCCACCCCCTCTGTTTAATGATGGTTGTTCCAGCTTGCCGTAGATGGCTTCTTTTACTCCTCTTTCAAACCATCTTTCCTCCCCGGCCAAGATGTGCACATTGCTGTCCTCAAAGGAGTGTCCCTTCTCCTGTAGATGTAAGTGGACAGGCAAGTCTTGACCTGAGGAGCTGGCTCTGGTTTGCATAACATCAAACCAGTTAAGCTTGTACACCAGACTGGAAATCAACCCAACGCTAGAAGATTTTATACCATATTACCCGTCCTGACGTTAGATGGGAAATGATGAATGGGTGAATGAATATGCCTGGAAATTACCAAGTGGATCTATGAGTTGCTCAGATTCTAAACCTGCCACGTTTCCTTGTTGCTCTAATATGAATTCCCCAGACATGAAATTAATTTATTCAAAGCATCCCATGTAATAAGTGTGTAAGTATGATGTGCCATTTATGACAGAACACACTGACAAATGACTTTACAGAGGTTGATGAGTGATGACATATCTGGTGAAATGAGATTGCAGTGCCTATCCCTTAAATCATTATCAATACTTCTGAGTATAACATTGCTGTAATTATATGATTACATATCGGATGATTACCCAACTATTAAGATGTCACTTAAAAACATGTGTTTCCCTATCTGCTATTAATTGTGTATTTAAAAATCAGACATCCATAACCTTAAGAGATATAGAATGTAAAGCCATATTCTGGTGCTCTGGCAATAGCGCTATTTATTAGCATATATACCATAATGATATACCGCTTCACCAAGCACTCAAAGATAGGTGATGAGCAAGGGAGACAAAGACCTTCAGATCAATTACATCCCTCTGTGTCTCCACGCATCAACAACAGAAACTGCTGCCTGAGAGCCTGTCCCACGGGGCTGGTTCTTTGGTTTTGAATAGTGATGATGTTGTTACATGACTGTCCAGTTTCTAAACAGCACAGCATTCTAATTCTTTCTGGATGCTTTTATTTTATTAGAGTGATATTTCCTTTCATTAGAATACAGCACTATGGATGTTTAAGTGATAAATTCAACTGGTCGGTTAAAATCATCCACTTTCATGTGCACTTTTCAGCATTTTATACATTACATCATGCATGCATCACATACTGGGAGAGAGAGATTTGAGAGTATTTGCAATTATGAGAAAGCTGTCAACTTTGTGTCCTCACACATCCCTGCACATGAATTCCTGCAGTCAGCAGCACCCAGCCAAAGGTGGACGATGAGCAGGGGGAGAGAAAGACCTTCACACTGACTTTATCCCTCTTTGTCTTTATGTGTAGAGAATCCCCAAGTATCAACAACAAAAACTGTTGCCTGAGAGCATGTCCCAGGGGTCTGATTAGCTCCGTGGACCCCCAGCCCTGTCACCAGGATGGCTCTCTATGGCTGGAGCCCATTGCTCGAGGGCAGTGGCTCCTTGTGTTGTACCCAGTGTGTTCTGGTTCCATTACCACACACACTCATGCACATAAAATACATGTCTCTGGCTCTTGTGCACCTGCCTCTCGGACCTTGAAACTGACGCCTGCCTCAATACTCGTTTATACTTAAAGAGGGAGAGGGTACGTGATCTCCTCAAGGTCTGAGAAGACAGATTTGAGAGGCAAACACAGTGCAAGAATGCACACAATGTTTTTATTTTATTCCATTTATCCAAGGGGAGGTTAACAAAAGGTGAGGTGCTTCTGGCAGTCTTCAGATTTGAACAGACATATAAAGCAGTATGTTAACGTTGTTCTCATTATTATATTGGTTGATCATTTAACAAAACTGCATACTACCAGATATTATAAGGGAGAATGGTGATGTAAAGCTTATAAATAAATACAATATTTTTTGTCTTTGAAATAAGGAACAAAAACCAGCCAAATACACCTGCTATTTCGAGTGCCCTTAGTTCAAGAAGTAAATGTCCCATTCCCATACACTAACACTAACTAACTATTAACCAGCCCGGTCTCGTATAAATATGTGAAATACACACAAACTCCTAACAAGACATTACATGGTGGTTGGCAAGAAATGTGTTAAAATTACAGGCTGGCAACACAACAACAACTCCAATGCAAAGTCAGTGGAGATCTTCTGTTGTGGTGGACATATGAAGTAAGTATAAAGTGCAAGAAAGGCCATATGTGGGTCAAATAAACATGGACTTTCAACCAGGAGACTGCTGTTGTCAACGGGACTTTACATAGGTACTTTATGTAACTACTCAAAGTATGTACATTTACCTCACTAATGTGCCATATGTAGTTATTTTAATTAAAAAAAAAGTTTAAAAAAAAAAAAAAAAAGTAGTTTTTTTGTTCTCTTAACCTAACCAAACTGCATTGCATTTGCACTGGTTTTGTGTTGGTAGCACATTACTTTTTGATACATTTTGTGTCCACTACCATGCATTGTTAAGAGGTTGTGTCTATTCAATGTATTTCTGTGAGACTGCGTTGGTGTTAACATGACTCATAGTTGGAGAACTTGGACAGACTGAAACTCTTCTGCATAAGTTACAAGCAGAAAAGTGCATTTGATTCAAAAATTTCTGATTCTTTGAGTCAAAGTAAAAGGCTTTTTCAATACAAGTTATCTCTCAAAGTACAATTCAGCAAGAAACATGTGCACAACTAACAAGGATTGAAAGTTTGCGATGTCGAGAAAACTCAACAACAAAGTGCTTTGAATTTGCTACTGCTCTGCTTTGTACCCTGACTGGCTTCCATTTCGAAACAACAGTGACAGATTCATGGGTACTGTAGTACTGGTGGACAAAACATGATATTAAAGAAACCTTGCTGAAATTATTAAAGCTGATGATGATAACATAAACATACATGGTTGTTATATTATCCAGCAGAGTCCTGCATTTCTTTGTTAAGTGACACTGAGGATAGTGATGTATACGATGCAGAATTTTCCTAATAAGCAATGTACAGACTCAAACAGAAGTAATCCTTTGTAATCATCACTTATGACCCACTATAAGCGTATAACTGTGTATTTATCTGCAGACTCTGCAGAAAACCAGTCAGTATCTGGTGTGACCACCATTTGCCTCACGCAGTGCAACGCATCTCCTTCGCATAGAGTTGATCAGGTTGTTGATTGTGGCCTGTGGAATGTTGGTCCACTCCTCTTCAATGGCTGTGCGAAGTTGCTGGATATTGGCAGGAACTGGAACATGCTGTCGTATACGCCGATCCAGAGCATCCCAAACATGCTCAATGGGTGACATGTCCGGTGAGTATGCTGGCCATGCAAGAACTGGGATGTTTTCAGCTTCCAGGAATTGTGTACAGATCCTTGCAACATGGGGCCGTGCATTATCATGCTGCAACATGAGGTGATGGTCGTGGATGAATGGCACAACAATGGGCCTCAGGATCTCGTCACGATATCTCTGTGCATTCAAAATGCCATCAATAAAATGCACCTGTGTTCGTTGTCCATAACATACGCCTGCCCATACCATAACCCCACCGCCACCATGGGCCACTCGATCCACAGCGTTGACATCAGCAAACCGCTCACCCACACAACACCACACACGCTGTCTGCCATCTGCCCTGAACAGTGAAAACTGGGATTCATCCATGAAGAGAACACCTCTCCAACGTGCCAGACGCCATCGAATGTGAGCATTTGCCCACTCAAGTTGGTTACGACAACGAACTGCAGTCAGGTCGAGACCCAGATGAGGACGACGAGCATGCAGATGAGCTTCCCTGAGACGGTTTCTGACAGTTTGTGCAGAAATTCTTTGGTTATGCAAACCGATTGTTGCAGCAGCTGTCCAGGTGGCTGGTCTCAGACGATCTTGGAGGTGAACATGCTGGATGTGGAGGTCCTGGGCTGGTGTGGTTACATGCGGTCTGTGGTTGTGAGGCCGGTTGGATGTACTGCCAAAATGTCTGAAACGCCTTTGGAGATGGCTTATGGTAGAGAAATGAACATTCAATTCACAGGCAACAGCTCTGGTGGACATTCCTGCAATCAGCATGCCAATTGCACGCTCCCTCAAAACTTGCGACATCTGTGGCATTGTGCGGTGTGATAAAACTGCACATTTCAGAGTGGCCTTTTATTGTAGCCAGCCTAAGGCACACCTGTGCAATATTCATGCTGTCTAATCAGCATCTTGATATGCCACACCTGTGAGGTGGGATGGATTATCTCGGCAAAGGAGAAGTGCTCACTAACACAGATTTAGACAGATTTGTGAACAATATTTGTGAGGAAATGGTCTTTAGTGTGGATAGAAAATGTTTTAGATCTTTGAGTTCAGCTCATGAAAAATGGGAGCAAAAACAAAAGTGGTGTGTTTATATTTTTGTTCAGTGTACATCTGAAACCAGTGATGCATTGCACTTTGCGCCTTGATAACATCACCAGAACATAGAACAAAATAAAAAATTTAGATTTTTGGTGAATGGCAATTTTGCTGGTAGGTTTTCCTGTCTTTCAGTTTGTATGAAAACCTCAACACCTGTGTTCTACCTTTATTTTGATGTAGGCACAGATGTTTCCAGTCACCTTTCTGTCAGCTGTTGGGATTCACAGGACCACAGAGATCATTTGGTAAAATCTAAACTGGAGATTTAAAGGCTTCCTTCTCTGCATGCTCTTTGTTCTCCAAACAAAGACAGCTATTTGACACCCATCTCCAGGAGGTCTCACCTCACACTTCAGTGAGACACAAGTCTCACAACTTGATTGGACAGGACTTTTACAGTGACATGTGACTCTGTGATGTCACAGGCCTGTAGAAGGTCTGCTCTCTTCCAACAGATCTCTCTCTTACTCGGGAACTGCGGAGCAGCCCACACCTCTTTCCGGCTGGGCCTGGAACTTTGTCTTTCTCTTTTCTCTCTCTCTCTCTCTCTTTCTCTCTCTCTCTCTCACACACACACACACACACACACACACATACACATGCATACACACCAAGCATGTATATAGTTAGTTAGAATTTGTGTGTTTTGGTTTACTTTGCTCGTTGTGAATAAAAATAATTCTTTGGAATCATACCTGCTGTCTGTTTAATGTTGCACAAGAGTGAATGAATAGTCAACCTCTGCTGCGTCAAGAACTCTGAAATCCTTCAGACGTTGTTAATTTTGGTTGTTGTCATTAATTTAATTATTAATCAAAACTCCAAATTAATAGTTTAGCGTATTTTATGAGACTGATATCTTTAACTGGTTATCATTTTTCCCTTTACGGGAATGATGCCCCACGAGGTGATTTATTGTTAATTAAGTCACATTATTTAACATAATTATTTATTATTAATAATAATTAATAATTATTTCCGATAGCCAATTAAATCCCTACATATTTGGTGCCCCTTGGTGAGACCTAATATATTGATCCCAACATATTTGGCGCCGCCATGTGAGACCTAAAATTATGTTCCCAAAATATATATGTTGATCCCAACACATTTGGTGCCCCTTGGTGAGGCCTAATATGTTGATCCCAACATATTTGGTGCCTTCGTGTGAAGCCCAAATTTAAATCCCTACACAGCTCTGCTAAATTTGTGTGAGGTCTGTGCTACATTTGTGCTCTTATGTCTATTCTGCAAGTGTTGGTTGTGCTTACTGTGGTTGTTGGTGGTTGGTGGTGTCATGTGGCTGCGAGTCACTTATCAGGAGGAGGAAATCAACTTAACAGTCTGCAAAATCTCCTCCTACTGACTTCTGCTAGCTGGCTAAGAAATTATGGGCCAGGCTGTTCTCATGCATTGTTTGTAGGAAAAATAATCCACATAAATCTGCTCTCCTCCGAGCTAAGTAGTCTCATATGCTGGAGTGAGGTGGAGGGACCATGAGATGCAATATGGTCCATCTTTGCAGAATATGAGTGAAGTAGCTTGAAAAATAGCAATATGGAGCACTGCATTTAATGAATTTACGCATTATTATGGATTCCACTACTTCGCCAAGTCTCGCTCTACGAAATCCCCCACAGAAACAGACAGACTCCACATCCAGGGATATTTAGACAATTTTGGGAAGCTGACAGGGGGTCGTGGGCATGAACCCCACCACTCTCCCTCTAGTTCTCTGGTGGTGGAGCAGAGCACAGCCTGGGTCAGAGGGGCTCGCTGAAGGTGAGATGAGAGCCAGGGCCCACAGAGTATGTTGGAGAACCAGAGAGAGTGCAAAAGTCCTCACACTCCTGGATGTGCTCATGCTCTGCAGGCCTTGGCTCTCCTCTCACCCACTATGACTGTACCTCCAGCCTTGGTAGACCCTCCAGCACGCTCTGTGGGCCCTGGCATGACTTTCAGCTGCCTGGCTCTATCCCACAGCCTATAAGTTGACTCAGGCTGTACTCTGCTCTTCCACCAGAGACCCAAGAAGTCAATTTGCAATTGCATCCTTGCGTTTTTTTATGCAGCCAATGATTTATTATTATACTACAAATATACCGGTGTAGTATGTTCTCAAGGCTGCAGTGTTTATAATTTACTACTTCTTAAAGTACCGACATCCACTTTAAGGCGGTGCCGTTGAGTAAGTCAAATGTGCTCAACATGGGTGGAGTTAAATGTTTGACTCCACCCATGTTGAACGCCACCCTGACCTGCACATTGTGGTGAGGAGTACCTGGATCCAACAGAGCAGAGGACTCTAGCAGAGAAGGGGTGTATGTGCTTCGTAGTGAATAAGGACTGCTGTGACAGAGGTCAGAGGTGGCTGCAGAGCAGAGTCGCTGCCCACATTCAGGAGGAGTGGCCATGCAGCCATCTTGATGAATCAAGATATGTAAACAAACTACAACACATGTCCCCAGTGATATGAGACATGGAGCAAATCAGAGTCTGGAGCACATTCCAGGACACCACCGTCAATGTCACATCATCAGTGACATCAGTGAATTCAATGAGTCTGTGGTGGATTTCATATGTATAACAACAGAAGCAACTGTACCTACAGCTACAGTTAAATCATTTCACACTGAGAAGCCATGGATTACCCTGTCAACAATAAACACACACACTGCAGTCAGTCTGGAGACATGGACAATTAAAAAGCAGCAGCCTACAATGTAAGAAGAGGCTAAAATAACTGAATTACAGTGTACAAGTTGAAGAAGTCAATGGTCTTGCCTTTTACTGGAGATAGGCCTTCTATGATTTCATGTTACAAATACTGTAAATGATTGATTTAGTTTGTAGAAATAGTAAATAAGTCAATCTTTTATTCAGGCATGGATGTTGTTTAAACTCCATTAGTGTTACAAGACTGAGCCAGTTTGCTATCAGAACTTATTTACCACAAACACACACAAAGAAACCCTGAAACCGCTTTACAATGAAATATCTCCCACACAATGCCTCTGTGTAATTTTCTGTCTTATTATTTTGTTCAACCGCTTTTGCCCGAAGGCCGACAGAGCACCACAGAGAGAAGCAAGGACATGTTGGTTAAATGTTTCTATCACACCTTCAGCATAATCGCCTTGTGTTTATAAGGACACAGCGGTCACAGATAACCTGCTGCGCTCTATGTGTGTTTGCTGCCTCATCGAAATTGGACCGGTCTCCCTCCCTACTGTACTCACCCCTTAGCATAAACAGAAATGTCAGAGCTGTTTTATTGGTACAGAACGTTTACACTGGCTGTAGTAATACCTGTTTGAAAAAAGTAGTACCAGTCATCTTTTATCTGTCAGTTAAAGTGGTGTTTCGTTTAAGGCTATCAAATTTAATAGCTTAAAGGATTTAGCACTGTTTACTATTTGCTTCATCCTTTCAGGGTTTTGTGCCTAACAGGATTGCAAAGAGATCCTTTCCAATTCTGACCAAGCCAGTGCCAGTTTTGGTTAAATAGACTGGGTCTCTTCACCTTGTAAATATGTCATGGAAGGTGAATCTATGGCAAACATGAGATCAGAATTTTACTGTCCTTGATATTGTTGCAAGTTTAGCTGGAATGGTTGCTGACAGACAGCTGCAGTATTTGATTTTAGAAGTACACCTCCTAGTGCAATGTATCCACAACAAGCAGTGTGCCACAGCATTTGACAAACATGCCACAGCTTGATTGTTATTTAATAGAAAGTCTCCACAATGCCTGCCTCCAAGTAAACAAACATGTGGCAAGGCCAAACAGAGAACAGCAATTGTGATCTTAAAAGGCAGTAAGCAGTTCTTTGGCAGTGACAGTAGTATGACATGATGGCCTTGCTACACTATGTACGGTGCAGTATTGTGGAGATAGATGGAAAAGTAAATATTTTAAAAGTTGGTATGTACATACAAGTTCCCAGCCGCACATGTAAACATCATTAGAACTGAGGCCGCCACAATGGTTGCCTGAGGAGGTTACGTAGCCTTGTCTAGCCAACAACATCACAACCTTGGAATAATACAGAAAAAACAAAAGTAAGAACTTCATCACTGAAATAAAGCAGAAACTGGCACAAAATTGTGACTTACCTTTGGCGAGGCTCAACATGTTGCCAAGTAGAGGGAATGATGGAGGAGCTCATTGTGGCTTTGGTGTCCAGGATGGAATGAGGAGGATTTCACACTAGTGAGTATGTGTCGCAGTCTCAGAAACCCAAAAAATCCCTTGCCCAGAGTACTTCACTAGAAACTATATTATTATTGCTGCATGTAAACACATATGCCGTGTGGGAGTGCATCATCAGTTACATAGAAGGAAGCAATACACAATGATAATGATGTAATCGTGATCAACACACTGAAAAAAAGAGTCTATCTTCGGTGATGCAGCAGATAACTGTATCGTCACTCTTTTTGTCATTACTACCAAACTCTGCTCATCAGTGGTGCAACCGGTCCAGCGGACCGGGGCTCAGAAGCTGTCAGGGGCCCATAAAGAAAAGTGTTTCTTTGCCGCTTGGAGAAATCAGGCTGAGGTGGTTTGAGTTCAGAGTTTGCAAAGTGGCTGTTTTGATGTGCACCACTCTGCAATGGTGTATTTTGGCCTCACTTTGCAGGGAGGAGAGCAGGCAGCAGCTCAGCCATGGCTGTACCAACTCGCATTCAGCCAATGCAAACGCCAGGGGGGTGTTTACTGCCCTGACTCCTTGCTAGATCAGCAAACATTCTGTTGCTGCCGTTACCCAGGTTAGACCCAGAGCTGTTGCTTGCTACCAGCTTGCTAGAAAAAAATTGAAAAATTTCAATTGGAATTGATATTTTATCTAGCCTTTCTGTGCAGGGGCACCAAAGTAGAGTCTATGTGCTGGGGCTTAGCCCCCAACAGCCCGAACCCCAGCAGGGTGAGTGCCAAAGAGACAATATTTGCACTTGGCTCCAATCACAAATATGTTACACTGCTGGTGCATATCCCCAACTATTCAACTAACTCACATCAGATGCAGAGTCACTTGAATAGCCAGCAGACTAAAACACTGCAGATAATGTAATGTGATGAGAAAAGCTGCTTAAATGCCCATCAAGCTAGCTGGCTTGCTAAGCTAGCTCGCTTAATCACCTGGACACGCAAAGACTTACCTACTCTCTGTTCCCTCCTTGTTGGTTGATGGTGGGAATTCAGAAATTGACACAAAATTGCAATGAAATTTTTAGTGTTTGTTTTTTAAGCTGACACGTACACATTCGTCACACACACGCCTGTGTGACGAACCTCATGCGGAGTTCAAACCAGCATCAAACCCGGTCAGTGTTCTTCACCACTGAACCATCTCCAGTACCAGTCAACACAAAGAGCCAGAGAGAGAAGGAAGATTAAACTGAAGCTGCAGAAACTTCACCTTCATTGACGTGCAGACAAAGTTTACACACTGAAACGGATCCACACTAACAAAAGTCTAATTCTTCTCTGTGTGAGACTCAGTTCACCTCACAGATTCCTGATAGCTTAGTTGGTAGAGATGATGCTTTACAATCTGAAGGTTGTGAATTCAAATCTCTTGTAGCCTATTTAAAAATTCCTTCTGTCAACACTCAGAGGACTGTTTCAAAAAACCCTTATTATGCCGATAATCCATTAAAATACCCTCAATAGGAAAGATAGATTTGGCTCAAATTAAAAGCAAGAAAAAGTTTTTGAGGTTTTTTTTTTTAAATGAAACGGAGAAGATAACCAATTAATCCATCAGTGATAAAGTGTACAGTATATAAAAGCCACAAGTCTTTCAAGAGCCTTCACTGAAGTCCTTCAGTTATTCAAGTTTCTCATTGAAGAAGTAATTATATTATTTCAGGCATGTAAAGAGGATTATACAGAGAGCTGTCAGTATGTATGTCAGCGTGTAAATGTATTAATCAGATTATGACCTCATGCAGAGTATTGGCAATTGAGGCCTTTTGTATGGCTGTACTGTATAAAAAGCCAAATGAACTTGAATGCACCTTTATTCAGTTAGCCAAAGTACATGAGACAGATGAGTCAGATGTATCATTCCATGCCGTTACGGTGTGGATTAGTCATTTCAGTCAGAACGTGAATGCAGCCTCAACAGAAACACAATGGGCCCTGGCAACATATTTGGGGTGTTGTATATCCATACTGGGGGCATATATTCACATTTATGGTGTCGTATATTTATATATGGGGTTGCTGTGCACCTCCTACACAAGAACATGATTTGCCTCTCAGGAGAAGCTGGTGTTGACTCTCCTTTCCATTACACGACCATTGTTACGCCGTGGTGGGAGGTGCACTGCTTTTATAAGAGATGAAAAGACCTTTTTTTATTGACCAGCTCCCTACTACATCTACTGCTAATGCATACCTCCTCATGCAGCTCCCTTTTATGAATACACTGGAGGTGGTCAGCCCTTTTTCTCTGATCATGAAATTACCTCCGCTTGTTCACGCCCAAATGAGCTTGTACTGTGAGCACACACCACTGCCTGTGTGTGTGTGCCACGATACAAGGAGATCAGGACCTTATCTTATCTTGAATCGATTGTTGCATGTGTGCGCCTCTAATATAGTAAGATTTTTAACAAACACCTAGAGGAAATCATGATGTAAATCTTACTTTTTAGCTTTGCTGTCTTGACTTTCCCTTGATTTCCATTTTCATGATAACTTCAGAGTTGTACGTATGAACAGTATTTGTTCTATGATATTAGCATTTTAGATGCAACTGTTTCCTCTGGCTTTAAATATATGAAATGCTTAATAATTAAAAATGCGTCTTGTTTTCAACAAAAAAGTTCAATAGGTCATGGTGTAGGAGTTATTTAGCACAGATTTGAAGACCCTTAAGGGAACCATGCTATGTTTTTATCTAAGCTCTTCCATTATTGATTGCAGTGACTGATATATGAATAGTGAGCTCTATACTATTGAATTAGATAGAAAAATACACACAATACATTGATCTTCTTTCTTGTTTTTTGAAGTATAATTGCACGTTTTGGCTATTCTCTTAAAAACCAAAGAACAATGGAGAATTGAAAAGTGAAGCCCATCATTTTTGTCCCAGAACACACACACACACACACACACACACACACACACATATTGAATATGCATTGCAATATTGCTGAGCCCCGGGAATGTTGGACATGTGGGCCAACAACTGGAAGGGGGAGTTGTTGGTTCAAAGCTCCAAGTTAGTCGGCATTGAGGGTGGATGAGTAACTGTCTATCATTTCTGAACTACATTTCTAGTGATGCACTCAGGGGTACCTTGAGGAGTTTTCATTATACAGTACATTTGTATTCAACATTACTCGTCAACACACTATGTATCCTTAAGCCCTAAAAAACATGTGGAATGCATTTTCTACCTCATAAAAGCTTTTCAAAGCAGCTGCCTTTTTCTCTCCCTCTTATACTGACACTTACCTTTTATAGCATGTAACCATCAACAGGTACCACTCTCTTTACTCTGCAAAAAATGTGAATTACCCAGACACAATATATTATGTGTCCATTCCAGTTCTATGCCAAACAAGAACATACAGTATATACTGTATATTGGACAAGTTAGTAAAACCCAAGGATACAAATCTGCAACATTTTGTTAACATTCACATAACAGAGAAGTGTTTTGGAAAATACACTTATGAATGAGAGTTAGATTGATACCACTCTTATATCTGTACACTGAATATAAAGCTGCTGTCTGGCACATAACCCCACATAAAATGGCAAATTCTCATTCTTACACTTCATACTTTGTATTCTTTAAAATACAGAAGTATACCATATTATTTAGTGCGCTTAAGATGGGCTGGTTGATGGATTTTTTCTTTGGACAGAGCCAGGTTAGCTGCTTCTCCCTGTTTACAGTCTTTATGCTAGGCTAAGTTAGCAGGCTGCCGGCAGGAGCTTCATATAAAAGACATGTTAATGAATAAGCAAATTCCCCAAAATGCCAAACTTTCTCTTTGTGATATTGTGGATTATGGAAAGATCATGGTTATGGTTGAGAAAATTCTTATTAGTAATTGCATATTTGTGGCAGGATGGGAACTCAAGTATCTCTTGCATGAAAGCATTTACCAAAGTGTTTTACACAGAAACTGAAAACAACAGATTATTTAAAATGCAAGAAAGTACCTAAATAGTATTCAAACATTGCTCTTCAGTGCTTGCCTGGGTCCAGACCTTTGAATACAGCCGGTCCACTACATTTGAGTTGACTGACTCGCCTGGCATCATGACATGAAACAGCGGTTTCTCGGTTAAACTAAAAAACAACCAGTGAGCCCAGCAGTGGGACTCAATTAGCCAATCAATGCCACAGGCAAGGCTTACACTGTTGTCAAGTGTTGTCAAGTGGTGGGCCAGAACCAATGAGGAGTAATAACAACAATGGCGAGCACTATACTCAAGACAGACACTGATATTAAGGCAGTTCTAAATCAACATGTCTTTTCAATATCATCCAGCATCAGAGTTTGTTTTTGCCTGGCTCTGCTCCACTATTAAAAGCCCCGCGAAACAGATAGCTGCAGATGTTAGCATGCTTAGCATCAATGTGGACTTAAAATGACATTGCCTGTGCTTCGCTTAATATGTTACGGGGAGGGCTGGGAAAACTGCGTAAATGGTGTGTGATCTGTCAGCCAGTGGCAACAACCACATAATTGTCAGCTGACTAAGCAAACAACAATGTTGACCTACAGGGCCAAAGTCATAGCAGCTTCACTAGTTGACAAATAGCTGCCTCCATGGACAGTGATGTTCACAATGTGATTTTATTTAAGCCTGAATGACATTCATCAGTTCTCTGTCTTATCAGTCTCCCTTGACTTGTTTGTGTTTGTACAGGCCATGTGTTTGTAATGACGTACAAGCTGCTGGTGACGCTGAAATTTAGCATTGAATCCAGCTATCTGCCCGCTATCATAACTTTCAAATGGTCTGCAGACTCCACCCATTTGGCACACCACCAGTGTATGCCAGCATGCTAATGGTGCAGACCCTTTAGGCGGGTACAGACCATTGTCTCTAGTGATGGATTAGGGAAAATCAAATCCCCCTCCCTAACAGAAATCGGTTAGAGTAGACCTAATGTCCGAATGAAGATGGAAACAGAGTAAAACAAGTTAACAATTCTGTCTGATATCAGGCAATTGCACTGACACTGCTGGCTAAACACTCAACAAGGTACCTTTAACCTTCACTTGCTACAGCGTTGTTTTTCTGCAAAAGAAAGAATAAAACAGGCACCACTGAAAACTGCTTTTGTGTATCTCTATGATTGTGAATCACAAGGGTGATGCTGCAAAAGACATGCAAACTCAGCAACACTGCATGGATTAAAAAACAATATCATTCTCACAGGCAGAGCTTTCTGGAAGACAGATTTGGTTGGCTGAGTAAATGAGTGACATTCACTGTTCCTCAGTGGAGGCCCTGCAAAGTTGTGGGAAGACTGTAAATGCTCTGACAAACACACACACACTGGCAATACACAGTGAGGAAAATTGAAGGAGTTCCATGATACACACCGAATTCAATATACATGAGACAATGAAGTGGATTATTTGTGCTTGTCACTCACTGCTGTTGTGGGCCCATGCTGCTACAGCTTGGTGACGATGAAGTTTTAGCCTTGTTCTTTTAAATGCTTTATGTGGTAAAAGCAAGGAAGTGCTTGCTCTGCATATTTCCATCAGAGAATATCCATGCAAGCACCTGCACTCTGAGTATCCCTCCATCACAGAGATAAAGCAAGAAAATCTAGGCAGCAATAAATACTGCAATGCCTCTTGCGTTACAGAATTTTAAACATTAACATGGAAGCATGTCTGTTCATTTACACTGACGTATATTTGGAGGATATTTTCCTGCATCTAATTTATTCAATATAGAATGTAAACCATGTTTACGGTCTCATTTTTGTCAAATAAAAATAGCTTTTTTTCTGCACAAAAAATAACAAGTTTTCAATTGTTATTTTTGTGGGGTTTTTTTATTAAATTTGAATAACTGTACAGATGTGTAAGATTTTCACAAGAGTTCAAATTTTATAATTAAGACCAAGATACCCCCCACTCTTGCATTAAATTGTGACTAGATAAACCAAGGCTACTGTTTTACAAAATTAAAAAGCCTTGATTTAAAAATAACAAAAACCCACCACAGTGAAGCATGACTGTTTGGACCTGCCTGCTTTGTACGCTGAATGGAACAAATAAATCTTGAAAAGCTGAAAACATGCTTTTATCTTGTCTCCATGGAAATAAAAGTATTTATTTATTTATTACTTATTTATTTATTTTTGTGATTCTTAACCTTTTTATTGTTTCAGATTGTAGTCACACATATACCTGACCTATACAGGACTTGCCTCTCTCCATATTTTTGGTCTTGTGGGATGATTAGTTGTGACAAAAGCTACTGTTTAGTAGTTTTAATAATACCCACAACATTATTTTCCACAATGGAGCACTGGAACACCTCCTTTAGCATTTTAGGGACAATATAGCACAGTGTGAGACACTATTCAGCAGCTGAAGGGCATTTAGTTAGTGTTAATGCATTGTCAATCAACAGCCCACACTTTTTTACCACATACATGCACATTAAATACAAGTTGAAGATATGAAGGGGTTAAAGTTTGCAGTGTACTAGCATTCCAGGGCCTCATTCTGTGACTCATGATGTAAAACAGTCTGATAATAAAACAGATGTATTCATCCAACAAAAAAAGAAAATTTTCTGTGTTTTTCTATTGTTCACGGTCTGACAGGTATAGCTCAATAGCCTTAAGGCCTACCCACATATTTAATGCACAGTTTATGGCTCCCTTTAGAAATGTTACCAAGTAGTTAACCTTGCCTGACAGGATGACCCCTGGCAAGAACGCTGGGAAATGAACCACTGAATTCCTGGTCAAAGGGGTAATTATGTCAGAGAAGGTCAAACTGCAGTGATTTGCATAAAAAACAAATGGACACACATGTTGGATGGTACGGTATATTTTAACATTAACTGCTGATAAGCAAGTGTGACAGTGGTTCTGTGGAAGTGGATCCTTATACATTCTTATTCTTTCTCAGCATTATCAGGAGGCTATATTATCTCAATACATTTCAACAGCAGTTGATAACAGAGAGAACAGTAAGTGAGAACAGCAGCTCATAGTGGTGGAATTTACTCAAGTGCAGACAATTCAAGGTACTTCACTAGAGTATTTACATTTGATGTTACTTTATAATTCCACTCCACTACAGTTGAGGGAAATATTGCACTTTTTACTCCACATTCATCTGACAGCTACTTTTTACCTTTCAAATAAAAGAATTCTTTCAAAACAAATGATCAGTTTTAAAAAATATCATGCATTGTGATTGATTAAACTATGCAACCACAGCCTATATACAGTGGTAGAAAGTAACTAAATACATACACTCTCATTACAAGGGCACTGCATCCACCTTTAGTAATGTCTGAAGTCATATTAACTTTTGTTTTGCCTGTTTTTGTATTTATGTGAGGCAAATTTAAGAAAATATTCTGATAATGAAGGGATACCACACAAAATCAATCAACTATTGACATGGTTTATGTGAATTCTTTTTCATAATTTTAACTTTGCAGAGGGAAATCCTGTACTTTTTGCACCACTGCATTTATTTGACAGCTGTAGTGACTTTACAAATTCAGATTTTAAAACCTATAGTCACAAGCCCCTGCATTTCTGACACCTTGCATTTATTGCCATTCTCCACCTGCCCACCAGATGGCCTCAGACTTTTCCACCTGTCCCAATCACCTGACTCCCACCTGCTCACCTGTGTCTCATTTCCCAACCAGCCATTCTCTCCAGTCAATGCCAGATTGTTAGTGTTTATAAGTTGTGCGCAGCCATCTAACCACCTGTTCCTTTTTACCTGTTTGTGGCCTGCCCACCTGTTGCGCCCCTGCTGAGTTTGTTTCACTGTTAAGGCTTCCATTCCTTTCATCAACCTGCTTGCTTTGTGAGCATTTGTCTGCATTTCAGTCCTTCGCCCTCTGTTGCCTGAATTTACCAACTGTCACACCCATGATGATTATAATTAAACACAATGCCTTTATAATACAGCACATTTAGTAACTCAGTAGTGTATACAATGAGCTAGAATCAGCTTCACCTCAGCCAGCTACCACATTTGAATGCTAACTGATTGTCCAAAAATATAATATATAACAATACAGTGTAAGCACTTTTATTCTTAATGTAACTTTTGTCATGTTTCATTTATTCATTAATTTACCAAAGAACATTTTTAGATTCAAGACGTCTACTTGTAATGGAGATTTTTTACTGAGTGGTAGGTTGTTGTTTGTACCTTAGTAAAGGGTCAAGACTTAGGCCTACAAGCACCCTGTTGTTTACTCAGGCGCTAAGCAGTGAACAGGCTGTTTATGTACTTCAGGAATAATATTTTAAAATGTAATATATATACAATGATGAATACTTGATAAAGGAACTATGTCCCACATGTCAGTCCTCTAAGATTGTCCAAAAAATAATAGTAAAAATGAACAGCTCCCTCCCAAATCCAACTCAAACTTGTGATGTAATAGGTTTTGAAGTCTGGGCCTTCTCCATAGACAGAGAATTGGGAAAGATGTTCTAGATGACACATGGGGCACTGATCAAAGTATATTAGTTCATTTTTTGTTTCAGAACTGAGAACACTGCAATAGAAAAAAAAGCTCATGGGGATATGTAAAAGAAAACAAACATTCTGCCTACGGAGCAGCTCCAGACTTTAAACCCTATAATACCACAAGTTTGAGACTTCTCTGGTTTCTGGTTTTGAGAGAGAGGGGCACTCATGTTCACATCCATTGATCAAACTTTCTTAGGCCATTTTAATAACATACTGGAATTCCTAATTTAGGTGGTGAATGAATACCTCTTTAAAATTACTTGTAATTTTAGGTGTGTTGTTACTTAAAGAATCTGAATATACCCTCTGCTGCTGCTTATATAGTCCTTAAGGTTGATCACTAAAATATAAACACTAAGAAACTGAATTTAATCATTTTAAAAGGGGACATTTGGGGGGCGTGATTGAACTGAGCTATTCCCTGCTGAATTGGCAAATGGACATCAATCACTGGCCATGTGTTCATACACTGAAGATAAAGATGGGCATTCATTACTAAACATGTAATTTTCCACACAACGCCATTGGCAAGAGCTCCAATGCAATGGTGTCGATTTAAATGACCACACTGCTGTCCAGAAAACAAGCTTGGGTGGAGCTGAACTGTTAAAAAACAGAAAGAAAAGAAAAGGAGAGGGATAATTTAAATATGTTGTTTTCGAACGAACGAGGCGCGTGCGCACATGCACGCACGCACCTTTGTAATTTCTCAACAGGTCCACAGGGGTTTGGACAAGACCCATCTCACACCCGCGTTTCCTCTCTCTCCTTCTCCGTGTTTCTCTCTCTCTCCGTCCGAAAAGCCGAAAGCTGTTGGCTCGCGCGCTCTGTCTAATTATTCCACTCCCGCGCAGCACCGAGCGGACTGCTCCACGCTCCGCACCACTTTCCATCTCTTCCCCTCCGCACTGCGATACCGCGAGGTGACGGCTCTCCTGGCGGACACTAACTAACCCAAACACCTGGACAGAGCTTCCGTCGGGGGGGACGGTAACGTGTTTAGAGGTGCCTCGAGCAGACGACAAATGCTGGAGACCCGCGGCCAGTGCCCCCAGACCCGACGGGGAGGGAGACACACAGAGCAGTGATGGGACAGTTTTCGGGAGGATGCTACCTGAGTTTCGGCATCCTCGTGCTTCTCGGTTTGCACGCCCCGGCCACGTTAGCAAGAGGTAAGCACGACACTGACACACTCTTTGATGAGCCCAATGTTTTTCCCATGGGAGGGAGTCTCAGTCCTTGAAAAATAAACTCGAGAAAGGAAAGACGTGTGTACCTCGACAGACAGTGCTTGTAGCCGTGGTTGTAGTGTGTTTGGGTTGTGAAAAGTGATTTACCGACCGGTGTGAACAGTTTGTGTGTGCGTGTGACTGTCAGAAAAGTAAGACATTTTTTCAGCTCGCATTTGAAATGTGGCAAGTTTCTATTTGTAATGCGCCACGAGCTGGCTGAGCCGTGTTTGAGTAGCTGATGTGGCACCTTTTTAGATTATTGGTGTGTTTAAAGGTGAAAACTGAGTCGCGTTTCGTTTAACGCACTGTAATTAAGCTAATTTGAAATTTTAAAATCTGTTTGGCGACCAGTTGTGCTCAGATAAATGCTGCGATAATATCCGCTCTGTTGCCCTTTGCCACGTTTTAACTAATGGAAAGGGAGATTATATCATTTCATATCTTAATCGTAGCCCACTGTTCAAGTAATGCTTGACAATTAATTTTTGTGATAAGTCTTTTTATTTTAGCTGCTAAAGCCAACACATGTTATCAATTGCTAGAGGGTCTCATTAGCCACATGAATTGGTTCATTGAGAAGTTGTCATGTTTACGAAATAGCAGTAGAATTGGAGAGGATGGTGGCGTGCCTGTGTCCTATTATCTTCACTTCTGTAGCTTAAGCTATTGTTTAACGCAAAATATGGAAATTATTGCTTTAGGGCTGTGCTCTTTTCTGCAGCATCTAGTTGATACTGGTTGCATGAAATGTTTTGGATGCTATTTATACTAATTTTCCAGGTTTGTTTAAAAAGTCCTAGCTGATCAAGTGTATACAAGTTGTAGGATACTCAACTACTCAACAACTAGTTTTGTCTAAATGTAACTGTGCTGTAAATATTCTTAGTGGTGATGCCAAAATTGGTGATTTATTTAGGCCTGTGGGAAGACTGAGATGTTATGCATTGTCCAAAAATGTTTCCTTTTGGTCCGTGACTGGATCATCATTACATCTTCTCCTATTCTTTGGGTGAATCTGTCCTGACCTATTGACATCCATTTAGCTCACATGGCAGTGAGACAAAGATGCATTTGCAAGTCAATTAGTTAACTAGCCCCAAGGTTTTCATTTTTGCATCCCAAGTTCTGAAATTAGCTTCAACTTTGAAATTTGCATAGCATAAATATTAGATTATGCATACAGTATGTATCTTCAGGGCAACTTTGCATGGAGAGATCAGGAGGGTTTTTGTCATTTTTTTGTTCATTTTTTTGTTCATTTTGTTAGTCTGAAAGACGTTGAGTTTAACCTTTAAGAACTGGCTGTACATTTTATTTACATGGCCAGCATTTCCACAGTGGCTACGTTGTTACGCACAGCGTTGCATGATTTTGGAAAGGCATGACCTATGTATGGGGAAAAAACAATAATATTGTGAGTGCATGGAAGTGAAATGTGCCCGTGTGTACAAAATGTAGTTTTCCTAAGCTGCGTAGGTATATGCTGTTAAACATTATCCAGGTTTTAAAGTGGCGTCTCCGGTGGCTATCTGACAGGCTGTGAAATAAATATTAATGTTGTGCAATAATATGGATGTCAACAGTCAAATACTTTATGTAGAAATGAAATGAGATGAAATGGAAAAGCAGACTCCACAAAAATCTGACTAAATAATGTCAAACATACAGGCTGAGTTATGGAGCATGGTTGCAATAAGAATTAAGTCATCCAGCCGCACATATAAACTCCCCATACAGTTGTAAATGTATTTCTCAATTAGAACCCAGATTTTAATTTTAGTACTACAACTTTATTCTTTATGTCTGGGGACTCAGTCATACACCTGCGAGCATACAACTTAAAGCTTAGCACACTGAAAGAACACAAAGTGACGAGAACAAACTTACCCCAAAGGAGGAACCTGGAATCAGTGCCCACCAGTGGATTCAGGGAAGAGACGGGGCTGATGAAATGTTGAGCAGCAGCAAAGAACATAACAGAGGCGTTTGCAGTGTGATCAGTGAAGCAGCAGTGTTAGCAGTGAAAGGGTGAGCAAGTGCATCACAGCTTGGATATGTTTATATGTTTGTCGAGTGTGCCGCATGTGAGTGCAGCTACACAATTTGAGTCATCTGTGTGAAGGACTGTGGCTTCGTAAGCGTTCTCTCCATGAGTTCCTTGTGACTGTAAATGAATTTCTTTGTAGATGGTTCACGTTAAAAAAGAGCTTTTCATGATTGCAGAAAATGCTCAGTTGTCACATTTCAGCAGAAGCCAACCTCAAAACAGTTTGACATTTCACATGTGGATTTTAGTTCAATGGAAAAATAAGGAGTTTGCAGAAAAAAATGTCACAAAAACATAATGCATGGTACTAATGTTTAGTAGATTATGGCTGCAACAATTATTTTCATTATCAATAGACCAAATCACCATGATGTCGTGCAAACACTTTCAGGTAGACAACTGGAAACTGTTTTGAATTGCGTAAATATGTGATGTAGGCCTTTTTATATCTGTTATCATTCTCTGTTGTAACTGTAAGAGATATAGTTGGTCTGACCTATCTGACATTTCTGCAGTGTAGGGTTGGGCCGGTGTAAAAACTTTCAAACTGGTTTGATCTTAAGCCCACAACAGACCAACGGTGTCAGACCAGGATACCGAATTTTACCAAGTATTCCACTTGACTCAGCAGCCACTCGTGAGTGGAACATAATGACACTGTGTCCCAACAGCGAACGAGCATCTAACTATTGCAGTACAATGTGTAACATCAGAGCTCTCTGTCTACGCTGAATCCATTAAATATGTACTTCTGTTACGTCACGTAAACAAACCACGTAACTATCAGCTGTGGGCTCGAGGTCAACCTAAAAGATGGCTGAGTAGCCTAATTGCGATCTCCCGATGTTTTTTTAATGTTATTTTTTAAACAGAAAACACAAGTTTTATGTTGTGATATTTACTGAAAATGACAGTGTATCCAACAGCAAGAAGCCTAGCCTTTTAGTAGCGATGGTCATTTAGCTTACAAGAAACTTTCAACTACTGTGATGTGTCCCTCCAGCCAGCTGTGACCAAAAGGCTATTTTGTTTTTTGTAGGGGAAATAAAAAGGAATCATAAAGATCATTCCTCATTTCATCTCCACTTACAGCCGTTCCCCGTCCATTACAGCTTTCAAAAGTGAGCAACAGGGATAAATAGAAACAGGGCATTTGGCGTCTGACAAAATACACTGCTGTGGACAGGGGCTGCAGCAAAATGTATTTTAGCGGCCTATAAAGACCCAGCCAAAGAAACCCATATCAGTTGAAGTGTACAATAGATTTAGAATATTTTCAGTACTTTATCTTACTCATTAACTTGTCGAGACAGCGGTAGACCAGCAACTCCAGTGTTGTAAAATGATTGCTTTTGTCAATTGAGTTTGGTGGCTTTTCTCAAGCTTTTCTACTCGTAAGTTATTGTAAACAAACATTGTGATTTGGTCTATAGATAATTTTCACAGTTAATTGTGTGGTCCATTAAATATCAAAAGAATTACCTAAACCTAGTATTATGTTATCAAAAAGCTTGTTATGCCGAACCAATACCCTAAAACTAAAAGATAATCAGTTAAAACTAATACTACTAATCCCCAGCCTCATCCTTTAAAATGGGATGCTTGAGTGGTGTAAACTAATTGGACAAACTGCTTGATTGAAGACATCAGTTTAGTCCTAATGGTCTATATAAGGTTATCAGGGTGAAATCAATAAATGTACCCGTGTGCTGTGACTCGGGCATGAAAATACTGTTAAGTCATGTAACTGGTCAGCCTGGAGCAAGCCTCAACTCTCTATCCACACGCAAAGCAGAAAACACATGCCTGATTGACCTTAGATCATGGTAGAGTAGGTTATAGGAGAACCGCCACTCCAACCTCCCAGCATCACAGGATGTAACACTGGGGGAAAACATGAAAGTTTGAACAACATATCACTTCTATGAAATGGTAGCACAACGCACAATTTCATTTAAATTTAGAAAGATATATTTTCTTATAATTTGATCAAATGTGACAAGCCCATAGTGGCCGAGCCTTGGAGCTGAAGCCATTGTGCCTCCTGCTGCTAAAAAACGCATCCAGGCCTGAGCATGGCGCAAGTGAAAATACTCAAGATAGAAACAGAGAGAGAGAGAGAGAGTGAGAAAGAGGAATAAAGGCCAATGGAGTCATCTCTGCCATGTTTTATTTATCCCAAAAAATGACTGCCAGACTCTTTCTCAAGCTCCAGCTTTGATTTGACTGACATTTCACATGAGATGAAATCACGAGCACAGATGGGCTGGTATCCACAGTTGTTTCTATTCTGTAGGAGATCGCATGGTGGTCATATTGCCCAGTTTCACTATTGCATTATTCAGAGGGAAACCATTTCTCTATCCAACTCACCAACCCCCTCTCCCGTCATTTTTTTCTTCACGTTCAGAGGGATCTAAGCTCACCAGCAGCCAAACAAGGGTAGGGGATATTGTCTACAGTGAAGGCAGAGATGCTACAAAATCAAATACGATGAAAATCATTCTGAATGTTATGCAGAAAAAACTAATTTTGCTTGGAAGTAAACATACACATTATGCTGATAAAGTGTGATTAGAGTCTGTGTTGGACAAAGCTACCGTAGTAATCAAATAGCTATTGTCTTTGTCTATGGGATATTGAGACTTTGGAATCTGGTCAATAGACACACTTTTGTACATGGTATTCCCATGAGAGGTGGGATTGATTGGAACAGAATCCCTTTGTTTGCTCCAATAAAAAAAAAACAATGCTTTCATTATGAATCAGTTGATGTAACGTCATATTTCTGCTCAGTTCCATTGTGGATACGTATAGATTACTGCAGGTCCTATTTTGCTTTGTAATCAAGTTTTGTCTTTGTTGAAAACATCAGAATGTTGAGTTCAGTTAAGACATGTGTGCTATTACTTTCATCATTAATATTTTTCATACTTTCAAAAATATTCATTTGTGGGGGGATTTTTTCTCCATTCAAATGATCCGATGGAATGTTTTAATTTGTTTTTTATGCATTCCTTAAACCTTAACTGCTCATTCATACATTCTTGTAGAAACTCTATTCAACCTTTACAATCTTCCACATCTCTCAAAACCTGACATGCCAGATGGTTTGTTACACAGAACCAGTCCGTCACTGGAAACTGATTGGAATAAACACACTTTTAAAAAACTACTTGGCAGGAGATCGGATGAATCAATTAACTATTACCATCCATTGTGGCCAGTCCGGAGATGAGTAAAAATATCTTTCATCGCAAATATGAAATACTCAAATGAAATACTCTCCAGTTCTTATTAGGGTTGGGTACCGTTCATAATTGAACCGATACGGTACCGGTACCGGTAAATGGAATTCAGTACCGGTACCAAACGGTACCTTATTTCGGTACTTTTTAACCCTATGGGCCCAAGGCCTTTTTGGGGTATTTTTACTGTCTTTACTTTTAAGCTCATATCACAGTCATTATAAAGGCTACATACACATGCTATATCTTGTTTGTTTTTTTCAGGACAATCTGGGCTAACCTGATTTGCCATCATTTCATGTCCTTCTATGTGCCTGTATTTTATATTAATTTTATATCAATGAAAAAAACAAATCTGTGTACCTAAATTCTTACATTTTTACATTACATTGTATCTCAGCATAGCAAGTTGGAAGAAGACATATGCTGCCATATATGAAGAGGGGAGACTCTCTGGAATCTGGCAGTATAAGAACCATGATGCTGGGACATTCTGTCACTGCTCAGCTGTCCAAAACATGTGGTTTGTGCCAGGCGGACATGTTTGCCAGTATTTTTTCATTATTGCAAGAAATTCCATTGACTCATTCACAAGTCAAAAATGTGTTTTATCTGAAAGAAACATGCAATATTTACATCTAAGATCATAGAAAAATAGTCAACCAAGTGCAATGATGTCCTCCAAGATAATATTTGTGTTTCAGTTTCAGTTATATATTGGGGGGACATTTTGGGCATTGGTGGAGGAGCACGTGTCCCCCTCAATGTATATGGTGACTACGGCCCTGTCAGCATGCATTAGGCTGCAGTTGTCTGGGTGCGCAAAGGTGAAGTGGCTGGTCTTGTCATACAAAGTTTGATGGAGTATCAACTGGACAATATGGAGATATTTGCATCTTGAAAGCCGGACTACAAATGTGGATAGACAGGGAGAAACACACACAAGCCTAAGACGTGGTAAGATACGATATTCCTCACTATATGAAGTGACTGACAACAAGATCTGTATAATGGATTGTAAAGAAATTCGTCAGGTTTTTATTTTGTAGACAATTGATCTGTATTTAGAGCGTGATGGGATGACAACACAATGATGTGTGTGGTCCTGTGCTTTCGTGTGATATGCGTGGCATTTCTGTGCGAGCCTGCGTTTGTGAGTAATCCATCCAAGAGTAATGTGTGTGCAAAGCTGTATTAAAGCTCTGTTATACATCATTTTATTGTAATTTTTCGCTGTGAAAACATTGGATTACTGACAAGTGCTTGGCCTTGTCGGAAAGCTACAATGCTGCTGTTTCCGCTGATATGTGTGGCTTCTCGCTATGACGCACGGTTACGGAGAAAATCCATAGAGAAGAATGGGTGTGAATTTGGACGCACTATGCGTCGTTCGGGCCCATAGTCTAAACTTCTCAGTTTCAACATTTTATTGAGAACATTTAGGAACAGTGCTGCATGTTAACTTTTGTCTGCACATTGTTTTTGTCGCCATTGTTGCTGAATCTGAGGTGCGAGTCATGCATACAGTATGAAAACCAGCAGTCCAGTTTGGATTCAATTTTTCATCCAGCATTCACACTGCAGTTTCTTTAGAAACTGCCTTTGCTAGCTGCATTGTAGAATTTTTTCTCTGCCATTAGATGCAGTGTTGTCTGGCATTGCATTGTTTAGATTTATTATTTATTAGGAATTTCTTTGGCCCTGATCCTGATCCAGTTGTTTTGATATTGGGTATCTGCTGACTGAGTCTTGACACAAATGCAACATCCACAAATGTGTAATGTTGATCAAACAGCCATAGTCTACAAAATAAGGCACATGTTACTTTTTGTGAGCTACTTTATCTTGCTGGAGTTCCTAGTTCAGAGTTATGATGTTGAGAATGTAACTCCTGGAACGGATGTGATCAGCTACATTGTTTTGCTAGAGAAGATGCATCACTCTGTTAAAGTTGTTGGAACTACAAAAACATGCAATCCATTTACAGTTGTACAGTAGTGTTTCAGAGTGGAAGCTCTTCCCTAAAAAAATCATCTTTTGCAGACCTGCTGCCAGTGACATGTCATTTTACCCAGCGATAGATAAAAAAAATTAAATAGAAAAAGTGTACGCTTAGCAACTCAATGTATTTTAAAATATGGTTGTCAGAACGGAGAGTCACTCACATTAATGTGCACAAATATTTTTTCACCTAGGCATATTCTAATTTTCACTGGCATATAAAATGCTTACACTGTAGAGCAGCTTTGCAGCACCAGCAGGCCATGATGGACAGAGTAGTAATGAAAGGATTGGTATTTATTGGGTTCATTTGATGGCAGCGATGGATTAAAACATGCAAAGATTGACCGTGATACCAATTCTTAGGATCAGCTCTAGGCATCTCTAGCCTTTATTAATAGTTTACGTACTACATAGTGATTATACTTTCATCACTCAGCATCATCTATACATGTTGCATTCATACTGAATCTTTGCGTGCATGCACCGTAACGTTTTACAATAGCCTCTTTATGCACAAATGCCGAAAGAATGACAGGGTGTCAGATGTTGCCATTTCAGTTGCCTCCTGCAGATTTGCCTCTTAGCCTTGTCTGCACAGCCTTGAAGCTCTCTGTTCAATAAGAGCTAGCATTGCTGTCATGTGTTTTCTAATAACTGAAAGGGAAGCCTTGGAGATAACTGCCCATCCACAATGCACCATTCAATGCCTCACTGGCTAACTCAAGGGCATTACCGCAAAGGCAAGATTCACACCATACACCGTTCACCTCAATGCCAAACATTCTCCTCCCTCCACCTCGCTCTCCCCATCTCCCAGTTTGTACCTGTGGGTAGCACTTTTGTTTCCTCTGTAGCGCTTTTATTTCATAAATACCCCATCCCCTCATCCTTTCTTGTTGTCCACTCCTCCCTTGCAATTCCTTTCGATGTAATTTAGTTTCAGTGGATAGTTGCTGTGACAAATGTTTTGGTTCTGGTATCATTTCTCACTTCACCTGACTGAAGGAGAAAGGAGAGCTGAGCTTGGAGAGGCAGAACGGGGGAGTAGGAAACGTTAGAAGGAAAAAGCAGACGGAGAGAGAGAAAGACAGATAGGAGGGTTACAGTGCAGAATACTTAAATATCTCATGTTATCAGTAACTGCCACAGCAGTTTGTCAGTAACAGCGAGCACCTGTCACTGCTCTCCCTGATGAATTAATTTCAAGAGTAATCAAAAGCAAATACATATTTAATGACTTTTGGATTAAAGTAGGGGTTTGGTGTTTGTTTATGTGCGTTTGCTTTGAGTGCTAAAGTGTTTTGACATACAGAATTGAACATGCTCGTGCACTAGGTTTGGTAGCAAGTGAGGAAGTATGATGAGAGGAAATCAAAAAGAACACATTTAAACGTCAGCGTCAATGTTTTGTTGTTGTTTTTTTATATTGTCTCACAGGGGAGACTTCAACATACACCCTAGTATGTCACAATATTAATGGGAAATTTATTGGAAACACATCAGAAATGAGAAATGTAAGGAATCCATAGAGGTGAACATGTGATTGATTTCCTTGTTAGTGTGCCTCAGGACCAATAAAGCCCTTACACAACCGTATACTTCATGAAAACATGCTGTCATGGCTGTATGTGCTGTAGTCATCAACATTTGTACGTCTGTAATGGTTTGAGGTTAGTAAGGTGTGATGGTAAATGTTTGAGGAAATTGTTGTCATTTAAGATAAACTGTGAACCCATTTAATGTTTCCAGCTCTAGCTTTTGTTTTGTCTTAGTCCTGTTTCTGTCTCATGAACCAACCTGTTCTCAGCCAAACAACCCCAACTCATCATATACTGCACTTGGTCAATGGCCCTTGGTGTTCGACACTGACGCACCAAGGCAGCCTTTAGTGGCAATATGAGATGCACTGGGTGACCGCAGTTTTAATGCTCTGAGCAACTGTCGTAGTAGAAAGAGCGAGAAAGTCTGCATAGGACCACTGTCCATATCCTGTGTGAAACCAGAAATAAATCAAGTTGTTTTAGAAATGACGTAGTGTGCCAGTATATGTACCATACTATGCCAATGACATTTGTCATGTGATATAAGTGACATATCACATGACGTTACATTACGTTAATAACAAATGCTACCTTCAAATGTATCTCTTTTAATGCCGAACCAAGATGTATTTTTCTAAACTTCTAAGCATCAGACATTATTGCGATAAGTGATAATATTGCGTAATATTGTGCTTTTAAGACCATTTTTATTATTGTTGTAATTTTGCTGTTTTTAGACCATTTTTTAAACTTATATAATGATAATAAAGGGATAATGATCCAAGTACACCCTTTTAAAGAAAAATAAACATTTATTTAACAAGAATATTTAGGAGTGCAAAAAAAGAAAATTTAAATATACGAAATAACACGTAAAAATACCAAAATAAAAACCTTATGAATACAAAAAAAGACTCTCAGTCCCTGTTAACAAAAAGTGCACTGCAATAGAAAAAAAATCAAATAACCAAAAATGATAAAATGGACTTTCAGTCTCTTATCAAAAATTGCACTTGAAAAAAACAACCAAAAATAATCCATGTCTTTCTCTTACACTCAACTCTTTTTTTTCCTCGGCCTTGTCTCCCCCTCGCAAAGATTGCACTCTGTGTGTGTGTGTGTGTGTGTGTGTGTGTGTGTGTGTGTGTAGCCCATAGCCCTGCCTCCCCCACAGAGACAAAGACACTCGATGACGAGAGCTTTCCCTCCATTCATTAAGCTAATGAACCAACTCACCTGGCTGCCAGATGATGCATGGCAGTGAACGCTCTTGTCGTCCAGTGTCTTTGGTGGAGAGAGACGAGAAAAACAAACACGCATGAATATGGCAATTAATCGCGGCCGGAAAAGTTATCGTCTCCCTTTAAATTTACTGTGCAATTGACCGACTTATCACATATTGCGACAGGCCTAGTCCAAACCTAAGGAAGTAAACCTAAATGTAAACAATATAGAAAAAGAGACTGTTTGCATTTACTGAGCAAAAATGTACATTTTCAGTGAAAACAGAAGTTTATTTTGAAAAGACACATTACATGTATTGACTTGGGCTGCTCACTGAAAGCCAGAGATTTGAATCATCAGTTGGAGACCCGATCTTTTGTTTGTTTATTTGTTTTGTCTTGTCAGTCAGTGTGCAGTGTACTTAGCAGCAGAGTGAGCGCCCCTTGCTTTCAGGCAGCTGCCTGGAGGAACAGAGGCTTTGCCCGGTCAGGCTCTGACATAACGTCTTCTGCCTTCTGCTTAGAAGTGGTGAATTTACAGCTCACACATTGCAACTTAATATGATAAAGTCTCTGGCTTTTGTTTGATATCTAATGTTGGCAAAAAAAAAATTGATGCATATTTCAGATTTGTAGTTAGCTTGTTTGCTATATTCTGAGAATTTTACTGTCATGTTGAATGACAGGCTGAACCCCATTCAGAGTCTCAAACTCCATGTGGAACAAAAGGAAAGAATAGTAAAATATTTGTATTGAACACCCAAACCTGATTCGACTGACATAATTCTGAGTCGGGTACAGCCCAAGCAGCAGCCTCAGAGGCTGAAAAATGAAGCCAATACTCAAGTGCCAAAAACTGTAGTTCATGTGATGACCCCTTGAGGCTTGCACCAAAACAGAGTAAATCCCCATAGACACCCATGTTAAAATGCCCAAATTTACAGCAGAAATAAACGGGTATAAAGCCTGGCACAAAAAAGGTTTTAGTCTCTATAGCTAATTTCAACATCCATGGCAACTGTACAGGGGGCTGAAACTCAAGGCTTCAAAACCGGGTCCACAAACCAATGGGTGACGTCATAGTAGCTACCACTATTAGTATATACAGTCAATGGTGCCCTAGTAATGAGTGTTAATTGACACCCTGATCTTGAGCATCCAAAACTGACTGCAACTGACCAAGCACCAGTATTTGACAAGTTGAAAGGGACAATGTGTTGCATGAACAGAGTACTGTTGAAAGGTTGGTTAATAGTTGAGTCGCTATTTAAGATGTTCATTCACATTGTTGATTTTATTCCTTATATCTACACCTCATATTTAGTGAGGTTTGCTCTCCCTCTTCCTTTTTTCATTAAAAAGAAAAATCAGATGACACCCCATGCTACAGAAAAGGACTACCTATGCCTGGCTATATTTTATGCAGTCCTGTCTGTTCTCAATGGCTGTTTGGATACTTTTGTGAGTGTCAGAGATGCAGGATGGGGTTTAACAGTCCCTCTTGGTGTATGAAGTCTACATAATACCTCTCTGTAGTCATGAGTGACTGTGTGTTGTAAAACCAACAAAGCTCTTGTCATTCCTAAAATAAAACAAAAAGTGGAAATCCACTGGTCCTGGAAGATGCCTGTTTTTCAGAAGAAATGCTCAGTCCTGTAGACAAATGGGGGAGATTCAGAGGAAATCACTGGTACCCCCACTAAGACATTGCAGTATTTTTGGATGGAAGAATGTTTGTAAGTCAGCAACACCCTCAGTACTGTAAGTCAAGCTTGTCATCATGTTTTTTTTTTTTTGTTTTTTTTTTTAAAATTAAATAAAAATGAATGAACAACATGGAGGTTAATGAAGCTGAAATAATCCTGTGAGTAAACCTGAATATTAAATGCATGTTAATCATTCACCTCATAATTAAATAACATTTTAATTCATTGTGACGGACCATATTTGTATTAATTTTGTGTCCTGACCATGTGCAACCAACATGTCTGGAATACATGATTTCACCATGCTGTAGGCATTGGATCTGCAGATTTTCCTTAGAG